>NC_053394.1:129691076-130027234 GCF_905171765.1 Bufo bufo | reverse complement strand
GATTTCAAGTAGGCCTCATATAGCAGAAACTATTTATTTTGAGAATGGCAAATTTGGGAAAAGTTTTTCAACCCAGAACAAAAAGTGTGCTTTTACGGTCACTACAAATAACTTGACCAGCTAAAACAGTACAGATTTGGTTGAATAGAAATGTGAGGCCTGGTTTTTTTTGCGCTGTGTGACAGGTATAGGTTTAATCACAGAATTAGACTTGTATCTGCACGGTAGCGTGTGTGTTAGGTTTTTCTGAATGACACTATCAGCACCTTCAATGTAAGATATCCTTTTTGGGATAGATTTCAAGTAGGCCTCATATAGCAGAAACTAGTTATTTTGAGAATGGCAAATTTGGGAATAGTTTTTCAACCCAGAACAAAAAGTGTGCTTTTACGGTCACTACAAATAACTTGACCAGCTAAAACAGTACAGATTTGGTTGAATAGAAATGTGAGGCCTGTTTTTTTTTGCGCTGTGTGACAGGTATAGGTTTAATCACAGAATTAGACTTGTATCTGCACCGTAGCGTGTGTGTTAAATTTTTCTGAATGACACTATCAGCACCTTCAATGTAAGATATCCTTTTTGGGATAGATTTCAAGTAGGCCTCATATAGCAGAAACTAGTTATTTTGAGAATGGCAAATTTGGGAATAGTTTTTCAACCCAGAACAAAAAATGTGCTTTTACGGTCACTACAAATAACTTGATCAGCTAAAACAGTACAGATTTGGTTGAATAGAAATGTGAGGCCTGTTTTTTTTTGCGCTGTGTGACAGGTTTAGGTTTAATCACAGAATTAGACTTGTATCTGCACGGTAGCGTGTGTGTTAGGTTTTTCTGAATGACACTATCAGCACCTTCAATGTAAGATATCCTTTTTGGGATAGATTTCAAGTAGGCCTCATATAGCAGAAACTATTTATTTTGAGAATGGCAAATTTGGGAATAGTTTTTCAACCGAGAACAAAAAGTGTGCTTTTACGGTCACTACAAATAACTTGACCAGCTAAAACAGTACAGATTTGGTTGAATAGAAATGTGAGGCCTGTTTTTTTTTGCGCTGTGTGACAGGTATAGGTTTAATCACAGAATTAGACTTGTATCTGCACGGTAGCGTGTGTGTTAGGTTTTTCTGAATGACACTATCAGCACCTTCAATGTAAGATATCCTTTTTGGGATAGCTTTCAAGTAGGCCTCATATAGCAGAAACTAGTTATTTTGAGAATGGCAAATTTGGGAATAGTTTTTCAACCCAGAACAAAAAGTGTGCTTTTACGGTCACTACAAATAACTTGACCAGCTAAAACAGTACAAATTTGGTTGAATAGAAATGTCAGGTCTATTTTTAGGCGCTGGGTGACAGGCTCAACTTGCCCTTGATGTAGTATATGGCCAAAAAATTACCACACTATTGATGGTTAAATGCACTAGGGTGACACAGGCTCAGCCTGCACCTGATGTAGTATATGGCCAAAAAATAACCAGACTGTTGATGGTTAAATGCACTTCGGTGACACAGGCTCAGCCTGCAGCTGATGTAGTATATGGCCAAAAAATAACCAGACTGTTGATGGTTAAATGCACTTCGGTGACACAGGCTCAGCCTGCAGCTGATGTAGGATATAGCAAAAAATAACCACACTATTGATGGTTAAATACACTTGGTGATAGCTTGTGCTGGCGCACCACAAGCCACAAAATGGCCGCCGATCACCCCAGAAAAAAGTGATCTAAAAACGCTCTGGGCAGCCTAAAAAAAGTGAGCAAGTCGATATTAGCACTTCAATGATCCACAGCTGCAGATCGATCATAGAATGAAGTCTTTTGGAGGAGTTAATCTGCCTAATCTCGCCCTAACGTCGCAGCAGCAACCTCTCCCTATGCTTGAATCAGCAGAGTGACGTGCAGCGCTACGTGACCCAAGCTTATATAGAGGCTGGGTCACATGCTGCACTGGCCAATTACAGCCATGCCAATAGTAGGCAAGGCTGTAATGGCCTCTTGGGGCAAGTAGTATGACGCTTGTTGATTGGCTGCTTTGCAGCCTTTCAAAAAGCGCCAAGAAAGCGCCGAACACCGAACCCGAACCCAGACTTTTACGAAAATGTTCGGGTTCGGGTCCGTGTCACGGACACCCCAAAATTCGGTACGAACCCGAACTATACAGTTCGGGTTCGCTCATCCCTAGTCATGAGTATAAAAATCTCAGAAAACCCTCATATGCAAGGGATACTATGGATGTGCTGGGATGTCTCAATTGCATTCAATGTGAGAAAGGTACACAATTGGCCAGCCTGGATGTGAAGGTCCTCTACAGTTCCACTCCTCATGATCTTGGCTGTAGAATGGTTCTTACTTTTTTGCAACAAAGGGGTGAGCACTGTGGTCAAAATAACGCATTTGTGATGGAGATACTAGATTTCATTCTGACGTACAATGTGTTCTTATTTGATGGCCAGTTCTTCCACCAGCTCAGGGGAGTTGCAATGGGCAGTCCTTGTGCCCCAACTTTTGCGAACCTCTACCTGGGCTTGGGGGAGAGAGAGATTGTGTTCTGCGACGACATGGAATGTTTTACATATTCAATCCCTCTATGGATAGTAGGGACACCGTTTCAGGAATTTGTTTCAGCCCTTAATAACAACTACTTAGGACTGTTCTTTACGTCTGAAATTAGTGAGAATCAAATCTCCCTTCTGGATTTGTCAATCACTCTGAATGCTTCTGGTCAGATCATTACAAACATCTTTAGGAAACAGACCGCCACTAATAATCTTTTGAAGTGGGAGAGTGGGCATCCTTAAAAGGGGAATTCTGAAAGGACAGTACTTGAGGGCCAGATGAAACTGCACCCAGCTAGACTGGCTGCAAAGGAGTTACAACAGAGGTTTGTGCATCGTGGTTATCCACCCAAGGTGCTAAAACAGGCATATCAACACTCTTTGAGCACCAATAGGGAACAGTTGCTCTCCCCTAAAAGAGAACGTTGAGGAGGTTGCTAGAATTATTGGGACCTATGATAGGGCTCATAAAGAAGTACGCCAGGTCTTGGATGACAAATGGGATATTCTGAGATCAGACCCTGATATTGGCAGCCTGATACCCCCGAAACCGGCGATTACATATCACCATAGTCAGAACATACGGGACCTTCTTGTTCACAGCTTTTATCAGAGTCCCAAACATCAAACCTGGCTTCATAACACCCTAACTGGCACCTTTCCATGTGGGACATGTAAGTTTTCTAAATACATTAACAAAATCAAATCCTTCACTGGTAGTACATCTGACAAAACGTACTATATTAGATCGTTTATCAATTGTAAATCAGTTGGGGTGATCTACCTTTTGATGTGTATTTGTGGGACTAAATATGTGGTCAAAACGATACGTGAATTCAGGCGACGTATTGGTGAGCACATCTCTGACATCATCAAACTGAACAACACACCCATTG
This sequence comes from Bufo bufo, assembly GCF_905171765.1. Taxonomy (NCBI): domain Eukaryota; kingdom Metazoa; phylum Chordata; class Amphibia; order Anura; family Bufonidae; genus Bufo; species Bufo bufo. Next base: position 130,023,777 of record NC_053394.1, on the reverse strand, counting down.
CTCGCCATGTGGCAGATTGTCATGAGGGCAAAGTGGCCTCTGTAAAGTTTCAGGGCATTGAACATATCAGGATGTTATCTAGAGGGGGCGACTGGGATCACATTCTATTGCAGAAAGAGCCTCAGTGAATCTTCAGATAACAGACCACTAAACCCAATGGCCTTAATGATGCGATTTTGTATACCCTTTTCATTTAGCCCCCCCATTTTCCTGGTGTGATATTTTTGACTACACTATTTTTTCCTGGTCTGTTATCAGTGTCAGTCTAGTTTGGGGGTCTAATCATTTCTCGTGTCTATGTTTAGACTCGTTCACAGGGCCGCACCATGTCATCCTTCTGCATTCCTGGAACTTATGGTATGTGCTCCTTTTTTTCCACTGGTGATCAAAACCTGGACGTCACTGGTTTACTTGGGAGCATATATGTATTATGTGCGATTTATTTTTGTTGTAACTTTATTATTTTCTGGTACATGCATTGACTTATGACATTACTATTGGACTGTAGTAACATAGTAACATAGTACATAAGGCCAAAAAAAGACATTTGTCCATCCAGTTCGGCCTGTTATCCTGCAAGTTGATCCAGAGGAAGGAAAAAAAAAAACTTGTGAGGTAGAAGCCAATTTTCCTTACTTAAAAAATTCCTTCCCAACTCCAATCAGGCAATCAGAATAACTCCATGGATCAACGACCCCTCTCTAGTAGCCATAGCCTGTAATATTATTACACTCCAGAAATTCATCCAGGCCCCTCTTGAATTCCTTTATTGTACTCACCATCAACACCTCCTCAGGCAGAGAGTTCCATTGTCTCACTGCTCTTACCGTAAAGAATCCTCTTCTATGTTTGTGTACAAACCTTCTTTCCTCCAGACGCAGAGGATGTCCCCTCGTCACAGTCACAGTCCTGGGGATAAATAGATGATGGGATAGATCTCTGTACTGACCCCTGATATATTTATACATAGTAATTAGATCTCCCCTCAGTCGTCTTTTTTCTAACGTGAATAACCCTAATTTTGATAATCTTTCAGGGTACTGTAGTTGCCCCATTCCAGTTATTACTTTAGTTGCCCTCCTCTGGACCCTCTCTAGCTCTGCTATGTCTGCCTTGTTCACAGGAGCCCTGAACTGTACACAATACTCTGTGTGGTCTGACTAGTGATTTGTAAAGTGGTAGGACTATGTTCTTATCACGGGCATCTATGCCCCTTTTGATGCAACCCATTATCTTATTGGCCTTGGCAGCAGCTGCCTGACACAGTTTTTTGCAGCTTAGTTTGCTGTTTATTAAAATTCCTAGATCCTTTTCCATGTCAGTGTTACCGAGTGTTTTACCATTTAGTATGTACGTGTGACTTGCATTATTCCTTCCCATGTGCATAAGTTTACATTTGTCAGTGTTAAACCTCATCTGCCACTTATCTGCCCAAGCCTCCAGTCTATCCAGATCCCTCTGTAGTAGTATACTGTCCTCTTCAGTGTTAATTACTTTACACAGTTTAGTGTCATCTGCGAAAATTGATACTTTACTATGCAAGCCTTCTACAAGATCATTAATAAATATATTGAAGAGAATAGGGCCCAATACTGACCCCTGAGGTACCCCACTAGTGACAGTGACCCAATCTGAGTGTGTACCATTAATAACCACCCTCTGTTTTCTATCATTGAGCCAGTTACTTACCCACTTACAGACGTTTTCTCCCAGTCCAAGCATTCTCATTTTATATACTAACCTTTTATGCGGTACAGTGTCAAATGCTTTGGAGAAGTCCAGATATACGACATCCATTGATTCGCCGCTGTCAAGTCTAGAACTTACCTCCTCATAGAAACTGATTAAATTAGTAGTCATATTAGGTCTCTTCTCGGGTGGCGGTATCTATCCCTTGTCAGGGACATATAGGGTCTATCAGGAGGCTCCTGACACGGGATCGCCCCTATTGGGCGGCCATTCCGTTTTGCTAGGCAGGTTCTATAGTTTGATAGGGCAAGTGTGAGGGTGAGTCAATTTTCCTCTCCTTGTCCTGCCCAGCCTCATTGTTATACTTCAGCTAAGTAATACACTAACTGAGCCACATCCAGAACACTGGCTCATAAGACATAATAATGTAACAATGTGCAGTCAGCAAGTTAACACAATATACTACACCTATGAAGTTGTATTCCTCCAAGATGCAGGAAGTATTGACTAGTGTACATGATATAAAATCTATATCATTAACACTGAACCTAGGCATAACACAGTGTATTGATTTAGCTGAGAACGTTCCTTTGAAGTCTTAGCTTTATTTCCCCTTATCCATTATCTTTTATCATAAAGCTTTTATGTAGATTGCTTTTATTACCAATAACCCCACAACTATACTTTATATCAATACACCAAAAATGAACAATGGATATTTTTTTTCCTGAGGCTAAACCTATAAAAAGTCTTAACATAAAACCCAAATAGGATTATCTTGCTGCTTTCAACCTTTGGTATCAGCCACCAACTGTACATCTCAGAAAGAGAGATATGATGAAAAATAGAGCTCTGTCCTAAACCTACAAAGGCAGAGCATGGAATGGGACACACAAGATAGGCAATTCAATAATGTATGAGACTTGCTGGAATGGATTGGAAGATGAAGCTGGGATTCCGATTTAAATTTGCAGACAGCAGAATACCTGTCAATCACTTGGAAATGTCACATTTGTGCTTCCTCTGTATCCGGCTTTCCTGCGAGATCATTTAGGAACCTTCTTAATAAAACTTGGCATTCACTATTCTCAATCTAAAGAGTATTGCTCTGCTCATGTTGACAGGTTCCAGGTAGTTCAATGGAATTCATAAGATACCAAATAATTTGTAATTGAGTCCTAACCTTATATCAATGTGAACGACTTTGTAACTAATAGTTTACTGTATAATTATGTCTGTAAATTATGTCTGAATTGTAATATCTGTGTAATGGGATTCTCTTGAATAAAATTGAATATATTGATCCTGTCCACAAATGAGATGTCTGAGGAAATGCTTAACTTTCACAAGAGGTTTACAGTAGTGTTGATCGAGCACCAAAGTGCTCGGGTGCTCGAGTAGAACACCTCGGGATGCTCGGGTGCTTGGTAGAAGTCAATGGAAGTCAATAGGAGAACCCGAGCATTAAACCAGACACCTCCTGCTCTGAAAAGGGGAGGGTGTCTGGTTTCATAGTAAAATGCCAGAAATGTATGGAAAGACCACTGAAATGGTTCGGGAACAGCTTGGGGAGGATGTCTGGATGCATCTTGGACTTCCAGGTTGCTGCTGGGAACAATGTTGTCCGAGTAGTACGCCAATTTTACAGACTGACAATAATATGCGCAAAACCGAAGATAAAATCGATTTTAGAGGAAAAATTGTTAGGAAGCATTCTTTCCTGTATATTTACTTACTTGGGATAGGCATAAGGCTATCCTTCCTATAAGATGAGGCCAGGGGCTATTCATAGTATTCAGTATATTGGGCAGACTAAATGGGCCAAATGGTTCTTATCTGCCGACACATTCTATGTTTCTGTGTTTCTATGTTACTTGTATATAAAGTACAAGTGCTGCCAAAAATCACAAGGAAAAGGCACTCCGATACAACCTGTATATCACATAAAGGAGGGCCTCATTCACATTGTGGTACAATTGTTCAGGTAGTGGGACTCCTACACTCATAAAGCCTATGCACTATGGGAACGGGCTGCCAAAAAATACAAGGAACCGGCACTCCAATACATCCTTTATTACACATAAAGGAGGGCATCATACACACCCTTGAAAAATTTTAATTGATGGCCTGATGGTGACCCTCTAAAACATTATGGGTGAGGGCCTGCTGCTGATCTGACCTTTTAAAACATTAGGGGTGAGGATCTTCTGCTGAGCTGACCATCTAAAACATTAGGGGCGAGTGCCTGCTGCTGATCTGACCATCTAAAACATTATGGGCGACGGCCTGCTGCTGATCTGACCATGGAAAAAATTATGGGCGAGGGCCTGCTGCTAAACTGACCATCAAAAAAATTATGGTTAAGGGCCTGCTGCTGAGCTGACCGTCTAAAACATTAGGAGCGAGGGCAGCCTAATAAGCATGTTGATATGATGGAGGAGAAGGACAAGAAAAGGAAGATTGAACCATATACCCTTTTTTGTAGTGAAAGGGGTGCATGGGAATACAGTGTATTCAATACAACATAAAAGCCACATTTAAAGTGCCTTTATGTTTAGCCACTTTCCTTTGGTGGAGTAGAGAAGTCAGGGGCAATCCAGGCCTTGTTCATTTTGATAAGAGTCAACCGGTCAGCATTTTCAGTTGACAGGCGTACATTTTCAGTTGACAGTTATTATGCCCCCAGCAGCACTAAATACCCGCTCTGACAAAACGCTGGCGGCAAAACAGGCCAGCACCTCCAAGGCGTAGAGTGCCAGTTCGTGCCACGTGTCCAGCTTGGATACTCAATAGTTGTAAGGCAGAGAGGGATCATTGAGGATGCAAACACGGTCTGCTATGTACTCCTTCACCATCTCCCAAAATGTTTCCCTCCTTGTGACAGTAGGCCGCGCATCAGGGTGAGGATGCTGGCGGGGTGTCATGAAACTGTCCCAGGCCTTGGAGAGTGTTGCCCTGCCTCTGTTGGAACTGCTATGTGTTCCCCTCGTCTCCCCTCCTTGGTTGGCCAAGGAACTATGTACTCTGCTGCCAGCGTTGTTAGCTGGAAATTTTTGGAGCAATTTTTCCACAAGGAATTACACCATTTTGCTAGTCCTCTTCACCACAGGAATGAGAGATGAGAAGTTCTCTTTGTAGCGGGGGTCGAGAAGGGTGAACAACCAATAATCGGTGTTGGCCAAAATGCGTACAACGCGAGGGTCACGAGAAAGGCAGCATAACATAAAGCCAGCCATGTGTGCCAGAGTCCCAACAGACAAGACTTTGCTGTCCTCATCAGGAGGATGACTCTCAATCTTCTCATCCTCTTCCTCCTCTTCTGTCCATCCACGCTGAACAGATGGAATAAAACTGCTATGGGTACTACCCTCTGTAGCGGAGGCAACTGTCTCCTGCTCCTCCTCCTCATCATCTTCCAATTCGCGAACTGAGGGTGGTCTGGATATCCCCCTGTGTATTGTCTTCCCCCATTTCCACCTCTTCCACATGCAAAGCGTCTGCCTTCAGACATCCATGCCCACTCGTCGCTTGTGAAGAGCGGAAGCTGACTGGAAAGGCGACGACCATGTTGCAGATGGTATTCCACTACTGCCCTCTGCTGCTCACAAAGCCTGGCCAACATGTGGAACGTGGAGTTCCAGCGCGTGCTCACATCGCACAACAGTCGGTGAGCTGGCAATTGCAAGCGCTGCTGCAGCATTGGCAGACCGGCGGCGGCTGTAGATGACTTTCATAAATAGGCACACACACGGCACACCTTCACGAGTAGCTCAGGCAAATTGGGGTAGGTTTTGAGAACCGCTGAACCACTAAGTTGAACACGTGGGGTAGGCATGGTATGTGTGTGAGCTGTGTGTGAGCTTGCCGAGCTCCAAAGCCACCACCAAGTTATGGCCATTATCAGACACAACCATGGCTGGTTGTAGGTTGAGTGGCGAGAGCCACAGCTCAGTCTGGTCCCTTATACCCTGTCACAGCACTGCAGCGGTGTGCTGTTTGTCACCTAAGAAAATAAGTTTTAGCACGCCCTGTTGCCGCTTCCCCACTGCAGTGCTGCTACACTGCTTCCAGCTACTGACTGATGGCTGACTGGTGCTGTAAGATGACAATTCAGAGGTGGAAGTGGAGGAGGAGGAGAAGGGGGGGTTGCAGCCACTAATGTAGGTGGTGGTGGAAATCCTGATGGAAGTAGGGCCCACAATCCTTGGCGTCGTTAGCACCTGTGCCATCCCAGGGTACGACTCGATCCCGGCCTCCGCAACGTTCAACCAGTATGCCATCAGGGAAATGTAGCATCCCTGGCCACAAGCACTTGCCCATGTGTTAGTCATTAAGTGGACCTTCCCAATAACTGCGTTGGTCAGGGCACGGGTGATGTTACACATGCTAGTGTAAGGCGGGGACGGCACACTGGGCAAAATAGTGGCGGCTGGGGACTGAGTAACGAGGGACGGCCACGGCCATTAGGCTTCGAAAAGCCTGTGTCCACAAGCCTAAATGGCAACATTTCCATGGCCAGAAATTTGGAAAGGTGCGCATTTAGTGCTATGGCCTGTGGGGGGCACTTTCGTTCCAAGGCCTGGGGTATGGACATCTGTATGATGCGCTGGGACACAGAAGTCGATGTGCTAGCTGATGGTGCTTGCGAAGGTCCAGGTGCAGGATGGGAGGCCTCCGGGCCTGCATATTGGACAGGGGATTGGCCAGCACGTAACACAGGGGAAGAGGAGGCAGTGGTGTGATAAGCAGACACTGATTGTGGAGCCAGGCATTCGGCCCACCTATTAGGGTACTTTGATGCCATGTGGCACATCATGTTGGTGGTAGTGAGGTTGCTAGTGTTCACACCCCTGCTCATTTTGGTACTGCACAGGTTTCAAATGACAATTCTTTTATCATCGGCACTTTAGTAAAAAAAAGTGCCAGACCGTGGAACACTTACCCCTTGGCAAGGGAGATTGCCGCAAGGGGGTGCTCCGGGGAACATTTGCGGGCCTGTTTGGTGTGGTCCGCCTTCTCCCTTTTGCCACCCCACTGCCTCTTCCAGCCTGCTGCGGGCCTGCGGATCCCTCCCCCTCTGTACTGCTGTCCTCGCTCAGCTTGCAACCTTCCCAGGTTGGGTCAGTGATTTCATCGTCCACCGCCTCCTCTTCCACTTCCTCACTCTGGTCATCCTCCTGACTTGTTTTTGTCCTAACAACAACCTCAGTTATTGACAACTTTGTCTCATCCTCATCATCAACCTCTTGAGACACTAATTGCGGTTGACTTATTGGCAACTGTGTCTCATTATCATCCACCTCGTGAAACACCAATTGCCGTTCCCCACCATCATCTTTTTCTGACTGTGGATGCTCAAGAGTTTGGGAACCAGGGCACAAGATCTCCTCATGTCCCTCTGCAGGCGGCCTTTGCGAGAGGGCCAAATCAAGGAATGGCACTGAAGACAGCTCCTTGGAATATCCGAGTGTGGGATCAGTTGTTTGCCAAGACTCCCCATGGTGGGATAAAGGAGAATGAGGGTGAAGATTCTGTTGACCAGACTCTTGGCTACTGAGACTGGACTTTGTGGAACACAGGGTGGTGCTTAACCGACTGAAAGCATTATCTGCTGCAATCCTACCAACCACCTGGTTGCACTGGTGTGACGTCGAGAGTGCAAACTAGGACATGAAGCTAGGTATCGTGGATGAGTGTGTTTCTTGTGCTCTGGCAGCAGCATGCACAGTTTCACTGCGCACAGGGCCACAGCCTCTGAGTGCACCATCAGCAGCACGGCCACTTCCCCGTCATTTACTGCTCGCCTTCCGCACATTAAATGGTATATATGCTTGCAAGTATGTCACACGTACAGTAGCGCAGGTTTTGTAAGTGTATGCGCAAATATATTAGACTGAATGTCACAGATATTTAGGATGGGCAAACGTTATACACAAGATGTAGCACAGGTAATGTCTCTGTCACCAGCGGCGAAAAAATTACACTGAATGTCACTGATATTTTGGATGCGCTAACGTTATACTGGAGATGTAGCGCAGGTAATGTCTCTGTCACCAGCGGCGAAATAATTACACTAAATGTCACTGATATTTCAGATGCGCTAACCTTATACTGGAGATGTAGCGGAGGTAATGTCGCTGCCACCAGCGGCAAAAAAATTACACTGAATGTCACTGATATTTCGGATGCTCTAACGTTATACTGGAGATGTAACGCAGGTAATGTTGCGGCAGTAATGCAGCAGCCAAACAACAAACAATTGCATGCAATTTAGTGCAGGTTGCGCTAAATATATACAGTGGGATGCGAAAGTTTGGGCAACCTTGTTAATCGTCATGATTTTCCTGTATAAATCGTTGGTTGTTACGATAAAACATGTCAGTTAAATATATCATATAGGAGACACACACAGTGATATTTGAGAAGTGAAATGAAGTTTATTAGATTTACAGAAAGTGTGCTATAATTATTTAAACAAAATTAGGCAGGTGCATAAATTTGGGCACTGTTGTCATTCTATTGATTCCAAAACCTTTAGAACTAATTATTGGAACTCAAATTGGCTTGGTAAGCTCAGTGACCCCTGACCTACATACACAGGTGAATCCAATTATGAGAAAGAGTATTTAAGGGGGTCAATTGTAAGTTTCCCTCCTCTTTTAATTTTCTCTGAAGAGTAGCAACATGGGGGTCTCAAAACAACTCTCAAATGACCTGAAGACAAAGATTGTTCACCATCATGGTTTAGGGGAAGGATACAGAAAGCTGTCTCAGAGATTTCAGCTGTCTGTTTCCACAGTTAGGAACATATTGAGGAAATGGAAGACCACAGGCTCAGTTCAAGTTAAGGCTCGAAGTGGCAGACCAAGAAAAATCTCAGATAGACAGAAGCAACGAATGGTGAGAACAGTCAGAGTCAACCCACAGACCAGCACCAAAGACCTACAACATCATCTTGCTGCAGATGGAGTCACTGTGCATCGTTCAACCATTCGGCGCACTTTACACAAGCCTTTTCTCCGCCCACAGCACAAAAAGTGCCGCTTGAGGTGGGCTAAAGCACATTTGGACAAGCCAGCTTCATTTTGGAATAAGGTGCTGTGGACTGATGAAACTAAAATTGAGTTATTTGGCCATAACAAGGGGCGTTATGCATGGAGGAAAAAGAACACAGCATTCCAAGAAAAACACCTGCTACCTACAGTAAAATATGGTGGTGGTTCCATCATGCTGTGGGGCTCTGTGACCAGTGCAGGGACTGGGAATCTTGTCAAAGTTGAGGGACGCATGGATTCTACTCAGTATCAGCAGATTCTGGTGACCAATGTCCAGGAATCAGTGACAAAGCTGAAGCTGCGCCGAGGCTGGATCTTTCAACAAGACAACGACCCTAAACACTGCTCAAAATCCACTAAGGCATTTATGCAGAGGAACAAGTACAACGTTCTGGAATGGCCATCTCAGTCCCCAGACCTGAATATAATTGAAAATCTGTGGTGTGACTTAAAGAGAGCTGTCCATGCTCGGATGCCATCAAACCTGAATGAACTAAAGATGTTCTGTAAAGAGGAATGGTCCAAAATACCTTCAACCAGAATCCAGACTCTCATTGGAACCTACAGGAAGCGTTTAGAGGCTGTAATTTCTGCAAAAGGAGGATCTACTAAATATTGATTTAATTTTTTTTTTGTGGTGCCCAAATTTATGCACCTGCCTAATTTTGTTTAAACAATTATAGCACACTTTCTGTAAATCCAATAAACTTCATTTCAATTCTCAAATATCACTGTGTGTGTCTCCTATATGATATATTTAACTGACATTTTTTATCGTAACAACCAACGATTTATACAGGAAAATCATGACGATTAACAAGGTTGCCCAAACTTTCGCATCCCACTGTATATTGCTGCCAGACACAACAATAGTCCTTAAAAGGACTTTTGGATCTCTAACACCAACCCTGCCTAACAAAAAAATAAAATTCAATTGAATCAATTCCCTACACTATCTGTCCCTTCTACAGCAAGGCTCTCCCTGACTAACACTGAGCCAAATCACGTGTCATTATCACGGTCGGCGTGACTATCACATACGTGATACAGAGGGAGGGAACAAGGAAGGCCCTGCCCAAGTGAGAGGGAAGGTGGTGACCCCTGACTCACCTAGCGGCTGGCACCTGGCTGCCCTGACGTCCCTAGACGGGTTCCTCACCTGTACGCCGATCACGTGCCTAAAGCCCTGGCTTTCCCTAAGCTGAGCCCTAGATAGTGAACAGGGCGGTGGGAACACTAGTCCGCACCACTAGCTCTAAAGGAAAACACCAAGGGAAGGACAGACAATACAAACTCAACATATAATCCCAGGTGGGCGACAACAGGAGACAACAAGAAGCCCAACAGGGATCCGGAGGGTAGCACTCTGGAATGACAACCAGGATTCACAACTCCAGTGGGTCAGTATAGATGTCCAGGCAGGAAGCTCTATAACTGGCAACTAGAGAAGTGTGAGGGGAGAATATAAGGAGGTTGGGAGTGGCAGACAAGAAACAGCTGAGGAGGAGAAGCTACGGATCCCTGATAGAGACAAAAAGGATAGCAAGGCAAACACAGAAAACAATCACTAAGAAACAACGTGATCTTTAGATATAGAGCGCGCAGCCACCCGCTGCGACCTCCTGACCCCGGGTATAACGGAGTCAGACGTGGCTCTTGATACCCTCGTGACAGTCATTGGGTGCTTTATAGCACCCGATGACATGTTTCGGCCAGCCAATCACTGTAATGCCAGTAACCAACATGCCTACGGCATTATAGTGATTGGCAGTAGTTACCTACATGTTTATTGACAAATGTGCGGGGGGGAGACTCGAGCATCACGCTCAAGCACACTCGGTATTCGGCCGAACACCGCGATGTGCCGAGCATCGCGATGCTCGAGCCAAACTGGTGTTCTCGAGCCAAACTGGTGTTCAGCCAAACAAGCTCGATCAACACTAGTTTACAGCAGAAAATGCTATTTCTAAAATAAATAATTGCATGGAAAAGTGCTAATTGGCAAGTGGTTAATTACATAATATTGACAATGCCAATGGAAATCAGTTATTGGAAGGCAGCTGTTGACTCACTAAGCCTAGGCTAGGACTACACACTATGGGGAAGATTTATCATGAGGGGAAAGTTTTAAGTCAGTTTTGTTTGAGACTGCGTTGGATTACTTTATGGCACATTTATCAAATGTCTCATGTTACTTGACAAATTTGGCTTGTTCTTAAACCTAATACTTCTTTTTAGAGAAGCTACTCCAGTTTTCCTACTCCCCCCTCCTCCTGGAGATTGCGACTTTTTTGCGACTTTTAAAAAAAGTTGCAATGATAAATCTGGAGTGAAACTCATTAACATAGTTAACCACACCCACTTTTACACTTATATTAGAAAACTGGAGTGAGTGGTATAAAAATGCAAAAAGGGAATGTAATAAGTAGCAAATTTTGGCGCAAGCGCTTACATTTTGCGCAATTGAGTGCAAAAAAGTCGCAAAAGCCCTATTTTGTACCTTTTTGATGTCAGAATTCTGGGGAAAAGGTATGATAAATCAGGGCCTATATTTTTTCTCGCATGGATTCTCATTTTAAGTATTGAATGACAATTGTGGTCCACAGGAGTGCCCTGAGTTGCATGCAATTCAGTGGGGCAGATTTGCTCATAAAAATGGGCTAGAATTATGGTGCACGTCTTTCCCCACCTTTATTGCCTTTTTTTGCTCTAAAGTATAAGTCACTGTGATAAATTTGGCCCATTTTTAGAAAGTCGAGTCCAGTTTATATTGCCTAAATGTTAGACAGTATTAGTAAATCTGTGTGTTTCTTGGACAACAGTAGTAACTTGGTAGTTAAAATTGGAAAAACAGTTTGTGTGCAGCCCTAAGCCTAATTAGAGCAATGAGATCCCAGGGTCAGATCCTGAGGTCAAGGACCTGGAGTAGATTGGTGCACTGCAGAGCAGGGATGTGGCAATGAATAAATAAGAATAGTCAAGGGTCAATAACTGGTAGAAAGAGATGTGCAGAAGTACTAAGGATGATCGAAGGTAGGCTTGAGCGAATCGACCATAGATCCTAAGTTGCTTTGTTCAAAAACTTTGTTTGAAACGCTGTTTCCATACAGCATTAAAAAGTATTGTCTCCGTGGAGGAAAACTTTGTCTTGCCAAAAGTTATGCCAGACTTCAGTAAATAACCGGTATTTATATCTGCTTATTTAAAAACATAAAAAAAATAGGAATCCGAAGTTGAGTTTGGTACTGGCTGGTACCTCGGTACCATAGCCCACTTCCGATTCCTATTTATTTTTTTTTTTAAGTAAGCAGATAGGAATACCGATATGGAGCGAGACAAAGTTTTCCTCTATGGAGCCAATACATTTTACTGCTGTAGGGAAACAGCATTTCAAACAAAGTTTTTTAACAAATTGACTTCGGATCTATGATCCAAAGCTCAATTTGCTCAAGCTTAATCCAAGGCATAGCTAGAAGATGTAGCCGAGGTCAACATAAGAGACCAAACTACATTGCGTGCAGAATTATTAGGCAAATGAGTATTTTGACCACATCATCCTCTTTATGCATGCTGTCTTACTCCAAGCTGTATAGGCTCGAAAGCCTACTACCAATTAAGCATATTAGGTGATGTGCATCTCTGTAATGAGAAGGGGTGTGGTCTAATGACATCAACACCCTATATTAGGTGTGCATAATTATTAGGCAACTTCCTTTCCTTTGGCAAAATGGGTCAAAAGAAGGACTTGACAGGCTCAGAAAAGTCAAAAATAGTGAGATATCTTGCAGAGGGATGCAGCACTCTTAAAATTGCAAAGCTTCTGAAGCGTGATCATCGAACAATCAAGCGTTTCATTCAAAATAGTCAACAGGGTCGCAAGAAGCGTGTGGAAAAACCAAGGCGCAAAATAACTGCCCATGAACTGAGAAAAGTCAAGCGTGTAGCTGCCAAGATGCCACTTGCCACCAGTTTGGCCATATTTCAGAGCTGCAACATCACTGGAGTGCCCAAAAGCACAAGGTGTGCAATACTCAGAGACATGGCCAAGGTAAGAAAGGCTGAAAGACGACCACCACTGAACAAGACACACAAGCTGAAACGTCAAGACTGGGCCAAGAAATATCTCAAGACTGATTTTTCAAAGGTTTTATGGACTGATGAAATGAGAGTGAGTCTTGATGGGCCAGATGGATGGGCCCGTGGCTGGATTGGTAAAGGGCAGAGAGCTCCAGTCCGACTCAGACGCCAGCAAGGTGGAGGTGGAGTACTGGTTTGGGCTGGTATCATCAAAGATGAGCTTGTGGGGCCTTTTCGGGTTGAGGATGGAGTCAAGCTCAACTCCCAGTCCTACTGCCAGTTTCTGGAAGACACCTTATTCAAGCAGTGGTACAGGAAGAAGTCTGCATCCTTCAAGAAAAACATGATTTTCATGCAGGACAATGCTCCATCACACGCGTCCAAGTACTCCACAGCGTGGCTGGCAAGAAAGGGTATAAAAGAAGAAAATCTAATGACATTGCCTCCTTGTTCACCTTATCTGAACCCCATTGAGAACCTGTGGTCCATCATCAGAAGTGAGATTTACAAGGAGGGAAAACAGTACACCTCTCTGAACAGTGTCTGGGAGGCTGTGGTTGCTGCTGCACGCAATGTTGATGGTGAACAGATCAAAACACTGACAGAATCCATGGATGGCAGGCTTTTGAGTGTCCTTGCAAAGAAAGGTGGCTATATTGGTCACTGATTTGTTTTTGTTTTGTTTTTGAATGTCAGAAATGTATATTTGTGAATGTTGAGATGTTATATTGGTTTCACTGGTAAAAATAAATAATTGAAATGGGTATATATTAGTTTTTTGTTAAGTTGCCTAATAATTATGCACAGTAATAGTCACCTGCACACACAGATATCCCCCTAAAATAGCTAAAACTAAAAACAAACTGAAAACTACTTCCAAAAATATTCAGCTTTGATATTAATGAGTTTTTTGGCTTCATTGAGAACATGGTTGTTGTTCAATAATAAAATTAATCCTCAAAAATACAACTTGCCTAATAATTCTGCACTCCCTGTAGAAGGAATAAGCTATAAAATACAAGGTGGCAAGCAGTGGCGTAACTACCGGGGAAGCAGGGGAAGCGGCTGCTTCGGGGCCCGGGCTGACAAGGGGCCCGGCGCCCGACAGCGTGTCAGTCAAGTTTAATCTTTTTTATTTATATGCAACTTACCTTCCTAACGTGCCCAAGAGGTTGTCCCTCCGGCCGTTTGTGCCCAACCGCGCCCATTATCGCCAAGCCCACCACCGCCCCGCTGTTAATTATTCACTGCTGTCTTCGTCTTTTTTTTTTTCCTAAGTGCGCTGTAGTCTCGCGCATGCGCTGATGTTACTCATGTCCGGGCCCATGCGGTGTCCTGGCAGCAGCCTCAAGTAGTGTAATCACGCATGCGCTAGCTTTCTCTGCTTTCTGGCGCATGCGCGATTACATTACTTGAGGCTGCTGCCAGGGCACCGGGCGGGCCCGCACGTAAGTAACATCGGCACATGCGCGAGACTACGGCACACTTAGAAAAAAAAATAGACGAGGACAGCAGTGAATAATTAATAGCGGGATGGCACTGGGCTTGGCGATAATGGACGCAGCTGGGCACAAACGGCCGGAGGGACAGACCTTTGGGCACGTTAGGAAGGTCATTTGCATATAAATAAAAAAGATTTTTATCAAAAATAAAAAGGACAGGTGGGGGTAAACATAGTATATCAAAAATTGGGCGGGGGGCTGGGGGGGCCCATACAAAAATTTGTTGTGGGGCCCAGGCACTTCTAGTTACGCCCCTGGTGGCAAGGCAGAAGCTGTTCAAGTTCTTTAGTTAGATGTCTGTGGTAGTTTAGTTATTTGCAACCCGACGTTGCCATGATCCAATCACAGCGGAGAGCGTCACAGCCAGGGAGAAACCCTCTCCCTGGCTGTGACGCTCTCTGCTGTGATTGGATCGCGGCACAGCCAGGAAGAAGAAGACGCCCAATTGAGAAACCCTGTCTTTTCCTCCTCCCTTTACCGATGCTCAGTATTAACATACTGAGCTGGAAAACTGCAGGGGTGCACAGTGGGGATATTTGAAAAAAACTGGCAGGGTGGTAGCATACCTTTACCCCCCAAGTAAAGGTATTCATCTATACTAAAAAAAGAAAACATGAAAGGTCCTCTTTAATTCTGCACCCCTCAGCCCGGGAGGTACAGAAACCTTCACAAGAACCTCAGTTGCATGCCTAAGGTTCTGGAGTGAGAGACATATGTTGTTGTTGGGAGGAATTGCACTGTGAAATATTTTTGGAATTGTGCCTTCTTACTGTTGAAAGTGCTGCTAATTTATTTATTACTACTGGCTTGGTTGCTGACTTCACTATACGCCGGGCACCTACACCTCTTGACTTGCACCTGCACCAACACTTAACACCAAAGGTACCCCAACTACTATCAGACAGCCCCAACATCAGGGTGTGCCCTGAGGGAAAAAAGAGGGTGTGCACATCTTTCACTGCATGGCCCTAGGGGAAATCAGTGTGAGTATTGCCCCTGTAATCTGTGTGTTCAATTATCATTAGATAACTAGAACTACTAGAACTACTCCCTCTCCCATCCTCCACGCGTCTCTCCTGGGCTTGCTGCACTTGCTCTCCATCCATCGCAGAAAACTGACACTTGTCAGCAGTGATTAGCAATTTGTGTTTTGCAAGAAGTAATATTTACTGCGCTTCACTCTCATAAATATAGATAGAATGATCATCTGTCAAGAGGTTTCCATCTAACTCCCATAAATGTATTCTGCAGTAGCTCATAGCTGGTGTCTCAGCTCCAGCTTAATATGAAATGACTTGTTGGTCATAGATGTGAGCAGCAGAGCATGGCGGGTCACACCAACAGTGGACTAGAGCTTTGTAATTTTAGTTTTAGGCTAAAATGTTGGAATGCTTGAGGAATATAAATAAGATATGAAACATAGAAGTCTATCTAATAATATACTAGAAATGTCGTAAATTGAATTATGTGGCCTGAAATTAAAGGGGTTTTATGAGACTTTTATACTGATGGGTGGCAACTCAAACGCAGGAATCCCACCACTCACAGTGGCACTCACAGTAGTGCTGCTGCCTTCTCTCAGCTTAGCCTAGGCCATGTGACGTCACTTTTAGGGATGAAACATCCGAAGTCGATTCGCATAAAACTTACTTTGAATACTGTACGGAGCAAGCGCTCCATACAAAATTAGAATGTATTGGCTTAGATGAGCCGAAGTTATTACTTCGCGAAGTATCGCGAGACTTTGGGTAATAACTTCAAAAATAAATTTCTACTGTTAAAAACTTTGGGAATTCGGGAAAAGGTTCTTAACAGTAGAAATACATTTTTGAAGTTATTACCCGAAGTCTTGCAAGACTTCGCTCCACTTTGGTAAATTTGGACAAACTGCTCCAGCTCTCTCAGATTTGTCCCAGAGTGCATGCATTAGCTCCTTTCACACATGTTCAATACAATTTACGACATGTTCAGGGCTCATAGAAGTCCAATGCTTTACTCTTAGCCATTCTTGGATGTTTTTAACTGTGTATCTTGTTGGAGGACCCATGACCTATGACTGAGACCAAGCTTTCTGACACTGGGTAGCATATTTGGCTCCAGAATGCCTTGATAGTCTTGAGATTTCATTGTACCTTGCACAATTCAAGACACCTAGTGCTAGATGCAGCGAAGCAGCCCTAAAACATAACCGAGTCTCCTCCATGTTTCACAGTAGGTACAGTCCTCTTTTCTTTGTATGATTCATTTTTGCGTCCATAGAGCTGATGTGACTTGCCAAAAGCTCCAGTTTTGTCTCATCTGCCCAAAGGACATTCTCCCAGAAGCTGTGTGGCTTGTCAATATTAGAGATGAGCAAATTCCTCAAAAATTAAATTCGGACGATTTGCCGAGTATCCCAAAAAGATTTGATTCTATCCAAATCTATTTGTGACGAATCAAGCTAAAAAACAGCTATTTCCTGGCTGCTGAGAGCCTGTATAGTGGTGTAGAACACTGTGCATTGCAGAAACATGCCTAGGGAATCCACTGTGCTAGTGAAACAGTACTGTGAGTCAGTAAGACACACAGATGACAGGCGTCGCTCTTACAATCACTTCACACTTCACTCATTTGGTCAGTTACAGGGCCAAAACTGACCAAATAACTCAAGTGTGAACTCAGCCTTACAATCTTAGCATTAGGCCTCTTTCACACGGGCGAGATTTCCGCACGGGTGCAATGCGTGAGGTGAACGCATTGCACCCGCACTGAATCCGGACCCATTCATTTCTATGGGGCTGTGCAAATAAGCAATGATTTTCACGCATCACTTGTGCGTTGCGTGAAAATCGCAGCATGCTCTATTTTGTGCGTTTCTCATGCAACGCAGGCCCCATAGAAGTGAATGGGGCTGCGTGAAAATCGTAAGCATCCACAAGCAAGTGCGGAAGCGGTGCCATTTTCACGCACGATTGCTAGGAGACGATCGGGATGGGGACCCGATCATTATTATTTCCCCTTATAACATGGTTATAAGGGAAAATAATAGTATTCTTAATACAGAATGCTTAGTAAAATAGGGCTCAAGGGGTTAAAAAAATATAAAAAATAATTTAACTCACCTTAATCCACTTGTTCTCGCAGCCCAGCTTCTCTTCTTTCTTCTTTCTTCAGGACCTGGGTAAAGGACCTTTGATGACATCACTGCGCTCATCACATGATTCATCACATGATGTGACGGACTATGTGATGAGTGCAGTGATGTCACCACAGGTCCTTTTCCTCCTGCACAGCAAAGAAGAAGAAAGAAGAGAAGCTGGGCTGCGCGAACAAGTGGATTGATTAAGGTGAGTTAATTTATTTTTTATATTTTTTTAACCCCTTGAGCCCTATTTTACTAAGCATTCTGTATTAAGAATGCTATTATTTTCCCTTATAACTATGTTATAAGGTAAAATAATACAATCTACACAACACCTCACCCAAACCCAAACTTCTGTGAAGAAGTTCGGGTTTGGGTACCAAACATGCCGATTTTTGTCACGCACGTGCAAAACGCATTAAAATGTTTTGCACTCGCGCGGAAAAATCAAGCATCTTATCCGGCCCAAATCCATGACGCCCGTGTGAAAGAGGCCTTAGGTATGAAGAACCGTATATACCATATATACACTACACACATACCACCCAACTATTAAAAAGCCTAAAGAGCTAAGCTATGGAATGGAAGCGCTAATCTCCAGCTGCCGCTGTCATTTTAACAACTGGATCTGAAGAACCTAAGGGAACTGACTGAATCCCATGTCTGAGGATATCTCTCTGAGGTGTTAGCACTTAGCTATAGGGGTCCTGAAACAAATGCCCTCAAGTTCAGTCCATGGAGTACATACATTTTCTATTACAGAATTTACATAAAACATAATTCAATACATAACTTGCTAAAATTCTATCACAAGTTTAAATCTATATTTGTTGCTCTTCCCCTCCATTAGTGTGGATTTCTTCCATGGTTGATGTTGAGCTTCTTGTGATAATGAGAAAAGGTGACATTTAATTAGCCAGTGAAGCATTGATGTTATATAACAAGTCCCATGCAAGCATCTTTCACCGAGTCATTGAAGTGGATGTACATGGAAGGTGGTTGACATCTGGCTGTCACACTCCAGCAGTCAATACGTTCACTAGAAACACGCTTCTCCCCCCCCCCCCTTTGACTGTAAGCCTCTTTTTAAATCAATCCACAGGTTTTATATTACAGGACCATTATATTGTGTTTGGCTGTGAAATGAAAATAAAACAAAAAAGTAGAAGTGTTTATGAATCCTTCACTGATGTCATCTTCCATTTCCAAGAATCTTTAAGAGATCATCTTGCTAACAGCCATTTAGAATAAATCATGAGAGTACTATTGACTCCTGAGTCATGACATCTAGAGCTTCAGAGTTCCTGTCTTAGGGCTCTTTCACACTTGCGTTCTTGTCTTCCGGCATAGAGTTCCGTCGTCGGGGCTCTATGCCGGAAGAATCCTGATCAGGATTATCCTAATGCATTCTGAATGGAGAGAAATCCGTTCAGGATGCATCAGGATGTCTTCAGTTCCGGAACGGAACGTTTTTTGGCCGGAGAAAATACCGCAGCATGCTGCGCTTTTTGCTCCGGCCAAAAATCCGGAACACTTGCCGCAAGGCCGGATCCGGAATTAATGCCCATTGAAAGGCATTGATCCGGATCCGGCCTTAAGCTAAACGTCGTTTCGGCGCATTGCCGGAGCCGACATTTAGCTTTTTCAGAGTGGTTACCATGGCTGCCAAGACGCTAAAGTCCTGGCAGCCATGGTAAAGTGTAGCGGGGAGCGGGGGAGCAGCATACTTACCGTCCGTGCGGCTCCCGGGCGCTCCAGAGTGACGTCAGGGCGCCCCAAGCGCATGGATCATGTGATCACATGGATCACGTCATCCATGCGCATGGGGCGCTCTGACGTCACTCTGGAGCGCCCCGGGAGCTGCACGGACTGTAAGTATACCGCTCCCCCGCTCCCCGCTCCTACTATGGCAACCAGGACTTTAATAGCGTCCTGGGTGCCATAGTAACACTGAACGCATTTGGAAGACGGTTCCGTCTTCAAATGCTTTCAGTACACTTGCGTTTTTCCGGATCCGGCGTGTAATTCCGGCAAGTGGAGTACACGCCGGATCCGGACAACGCAAGTGTGAAAGAGGCCTTACTGATTGTACCTGTTCTCTCATTACAATTTCCTGACTAGCACTGGGTTCACACAACCATTGTGATTAATTCCATACTCGTTTTTTTTCTAATTGAAGGCTGACGATCACTATATCACTGCTTTGTCAATGCTTATTAGGACACATATATGATCAGTGACTCCAACTTAACTGCATTGTTTATTGGAGTTCAAGTTCAAAGGTAAATGTGCTAAAATAACAAAAGAAGTGTGTTATAGAGGCAGTCCATGCCCTCCGCCTCTCCAATCCTCCCATTGGACACTGCCACTGCATAGCTCGCCCATTTCCCAGCTCCAGGTTTCCAGCAGTTTAGGCTTGCTGGCATCCCTCTTGACCACTGGAGTTGCAATGCTCCATCTTCTGTTATCCTTTCTTCTGCCCGTAAGGTGCACACATGCTCTCATTCTTAAAGGGCCACCATGCACTCACCCTAATCAGTTCAAGCTTATCGCACACTTCCCTAGGATATTTAAGGCACCTCCCCCTGTGAGAGGGGGACTAGTTCTCTAGTTTTCCTACAAAGATGCGCTATTTGTCATGTTTTGCTCACTCGTGTACTGACTTATGCCTGACTCTGGATTTGGCCCTTCATTGCCAGAACTGACCCTGAGCTGCCTGCCCTGACTCTTGACTGACTTTGGATTACACAGACTCTACTTGCCCTGACCTCGGCTTGTTCCTGACAATGGTTTTGCCTAACCCCTTGGTGTTTCACACAGGTGTCTGCTAACCGCCGTGGGTCAGCAGTCTACTGAACAGAGCCTACTCCAAAAAGGTAGTGGCCTGGTGGTTCTGCTGCATCAGAGACTAGATCTCTGTACAGGATAAAAGGGTGTAAAAACCAAGGGAACAACTTATATAGCGCCCTTAGGAGTAGCACCAAGTCAAATTTGTTCAGTAGACACAGTGGATCCACATCTGTTTGTTAACAAAGTGATGACTACCATTTTTCTCCCCTATAGCTTTCAGTGTAGTGCTCTGGTATTGCAGTGAGAAAAGTAATATTCCTGGTTGCAACTGTGATGTCCTGTACACACCATGTAACCAATCACTGGCGTCAACAATATATGGCACATGACTGCTGAGACCAGTGATTGACTGCAGCAGTGATGTGGTGTGTATGAGATGTCACTACTGCATTGGCAGGGAAGACCCGATAGTCTTTTCCAACCCAGGTTCTGCTCTCAAGAGCCCTTTCTTCACCACCATTTCCTCACATGACTCTTGTAAGACTACTGCACCTGAAGGCTGAACTATCCAGACCATTCCATGGGCCTCCACTACAGTTCCTCACTGGGCCCCACCAAGCTGAACTCTATTGTTGTAGAAATATTAATAGTTGTAATCTGCTCGCATCAAACTTTGTGTAAAGAAATAGGTAAATCTCTCTTCCCTCAACCACAGTCAGAGACAAACCCAGGTGTTACCATCTTGATTGAATTCTTGCTGAGCACTCCTCCTCCTCCTTGCCCAGTCTGTTCCTTTTATTTACTCACAAAAGGTGTAAAAGGGGCTGGCCCAAGACAAGGATACATGAAGTGATGACATACAGGAAGTGATGACACGTCAAAGGACAGGGAGGGGCAATCAATGTGGCTGGACAGACAATGCACACACCCCATCCCTGTAAGGAAGGATGAGTCATGTCCATTGTCTGACCAGCCAGGTGGCCGCCCACCCCCCATCACTGTCAGCATGGACCTCATTTAATACTGCTCAAAAGTGACCAGTTTCTAATGAAGATCAGTCTACTGGTTCTTATAGGTTTGAGATTATCTGAGAGACATTGCTACGGCTATTGTCAGTATACGGTACGAGTATACCGACAAGGCAGATATGCATGTCTTAAAAGCAGATATGTATCCAGAAAGGGATAGCGAAGCCGCAGCAGAGGTATAATATGTATATCTCGTTATGCAGACTTTACTTCTCTAATGTGTATAGACAGTTGAAGGTAAGAAGCCCAGTGCATTGCACTTAGTGCTCACAAACCGGCAAACGCCCCCCTACACACTGAGAACACGTCTCCAAGCCCATGAGAAGGTTTTCATACTGACGGTTTTGCCACTGGTCCCGATTCAACCCAAGTACCCTCTGCTAGAGCGTTCTTTGGCTAAATCCGACACAGGGAGACAGATGACAATCTATAAAAACACACACATCCTAAGATAAAATGTCCACATAATAAAATTTCCACAACAGTCCCTCCTCTTTGTCATATGCTCCCCAGTGTCCCTCGACGAATCTCGATCTTCTTCTTTGAAAAAAACAGATGATGGAAAACAGAAAGTCAATCTTGACACGTAGCTTCTTATCTTCGGGAGGTGACTTAGGAGGTGGCGTTTCGCGTTGGTCACCGGCTGGTTTGGGATCCTCTGCATCTGGTCCATGGTTTGATCTTTAGGGCGTCTTGTCTGTTCGGGCTTCGGTAACTCAGTCGATTAGACATCAGGAACATATCACTCCGGCGTTTAGAAGGAATGGAAACAAAAAAACATAAGTACATGTCCTATTTCCTTTCGCCCGGATCCAATGGAAAACCAGTGTGCCCCAAGACCTCCCAAAGCTTTAAAAAGGATTCTGACCCTCACTAGTCATAGCTCCGCCACTGCCCTACTCCTGTCAGTATGGGCCTGACCCTTTTCAATGGTGTCTGCTAGCCAGGCATAACCGTATATCTTCCTCACAACTGGAGGATCCCACATCTACGGGTCGCCTAGCTGCCCGGACACCCATACAGGATTAACAAGTGAGGAGCAGGAGCCACAGCTAATATTAATATTACCCTCTAGGAATGTATCGTTATGTGCTATCAACAAATGCCTCCTTGTAACAAATAAACAAAAGTGATACTCTGCATTCTTTTACTTAGTTGAGCAGCTTCTTGCAGTGACCGGTGTGGATCCAGTTGTCTCGTCCCTCGAACTTCAGAGAGGTTGGCGTCATCAGCAGCACCTGGAATGGCCCAAGATATCACGGCTCTAGTCCCGTCCTCGGATGTTTCTTTAGCACGACCCAATCACCTGGTTGACTAGAATGAACACAGGTTATTGAGTCTGGGTCCGGGAGAAACTCCCGAACCCGGTGGTGGACATCGGGTGATAACCCGTGGGGCTGCCTGGGGGCATACCTGATGGAATAAAAGGGTTACAGCGGAACATTCAGGCCATGGATCGGCCGTGATTTTTACCTTCTTTGCAAAAATCTGACCCAAGTACTGTCACGGATGGTGTACAGGAAACAAGACAATGCAATACAATTAATGACTCACTGGATCCACAACTAAGGAACAAAAGGGAGACCCCTACATGAGTCCTGCCACTCTCCCTAATTGCTCAACCTATGCGAACACCCCAAAGGTGGATGGGCGCATATCCACGTACCTCGGCTATTTAATACCTGAAGACCCTACAATAGTGAGGGGACACGACCACCGGCTCCCTACACAAGACACGGAGGGAGTCAGGGTCACCTGAAAATCCAGCAGACAGAAAATCACAAATAAAGGAACAGCACTTATCTTGCAGAGGACTGAGGAATAGAAACAGCATGCACACACACTTCAGGAAGTTGTATAAGCCGCAACCTAATGCATCATGGGGAGGAACTTAAAGGGAAGCAATCAGTCCAACTGCATGACAGCTGAGATAGACTAACGAGATGAGGAACTTAACCAAAACAAAGAAACTCAAGGAGGAGGATCTGGAAAGCTCCTGTCAGAGCTTCTCAACTGTCTGGTTGTGACAGTACCCCTCCCTCTACGAGTGGACTCCGGACACTCAGGGCCCACATTCTCAGGATGGGACCTATGGAAAGCCCTGATGAGACGAGTGGCCTTAATGTCCGTCACTGGGACCCACATCCTCTCCTCAGGACCATAACCCTCCCAATGAACGAGGTACTGGAGGGAACCGCGGACAAGACGAGAATCCACAATCCTAGAGACCTGAAATTCAAGATTTCCATCAACCATAATCGGAGGAGGAGGCAAAGGCGAGGGTACAATAGGTTGAACATAAGGTTTCAATAAGGACTTATGAAAAACATTATGGATCTTCCAAGTCTGAGGAAGATCAAGACGATAGGCAACAGGATTGATGACAGACAGCATCTTGTAAGGCCCAATAAACCTAGGACCCAACTTCCAGGAGGGAACCTTCAATTTGATATTCTTGGTAGACAACCACACCAGATCACCAACATTCAGGTCCTGACCAGGCACACGTCTCTTATCTGCCACACGCTTATATCTCTCACTCATGCTCTTTAGATTATCCTGAATCTTTTGCCAAATAGATGACAAAGACGAGGAGAATCTGTCCTCATCAGGTAAACCAGAAGACCCCTCTCCCGAGAAAGTCCCAAAATGCGGATGAAACCCATATGCACCAAAAAATGGTGACTTATCAGAGGACTCCTGACGACGGTTATGTAAAGCAAACTCAGCAAGGGACAAAAAAGAACACCAATCCTCCTGATTCTCCGCCACAAAACAGCGCAGATATGTCTCCAGATTCTGATTGACGCGCTCTGTCTGGCCATTCGACTGCGGGTGGAAAGCAGAAATGAATGACAACCGAACCCCCAAGCGAGAACAGAAAGCCTTCCAGAATCTGGAAACAAACTGCGTGCCCCTATCAGAGACTATGTCTGAAGGAATACCATGCAATTTGACAATGTGGTCAATAAATGCCTGCGCCAGCGTCTTAGCATTGGGCAAACCAGGAAAAGGGATGAAATGCACCATTTTGCTAAAACGGTCCACCACCACCAGAATCACAGTCTTCCCCGAGGAACGAGGCAAGTCCGTTATGAAGTCCATGGACAGATGTGTCCAAGGACGGGAAGGAATTGGTAAGGGAAGGAGAGGACCTGATGGCCGTGAATGAGGGACTTTGGCACGAGCGCAAGTCTCGCAAGCTGCCACAAAACTCTCAACCGACTTACGAAGCGCAGGCCACCAGAATCTCCGAGCGATGAGATCCAGTGTGGCTCTTGCCCCCGGGTGCCCAGCAAGGACCGTATCGTGGTGTTCCTTAAAAATCTTGTGTCTCAAAGCGAGAGGCACAAACAACCTCCCAGGAGGACAAAGATCAGGAGCTTCTGACTGGGCTGCCTGCACCTCTGCCTCCAATTCAGGAAAAAGAGCAGAGACCACCACACCTTCAGCCAAAATGGGACCCGGGTCTTCAAAATTCCCACCTCCCGGAAAACAACGTGACAGGGCATCTGCCTTCACATTCTTAACCCCAGGGCGGAACGTGACAACAAAATTAAACCTTGAAAAGAACAAAGACCATCTGGCCTGTCTCGGGTTCAGACGCTTGGCTGACTCCAAGTAGGCCAGATTTTTATGGTCAGTAAACACGGTAATAGGGTGTCTGGCTCCCTCTAGCCAATGGCGCCATTCCTCAAAAGCCAACTTGATGGCCAACAATTCCCTATCTCCCACATCATAATTTCTCTCTGCGGAGGAGAGTTTCTTCGAGAAAAAGGCACACGGTTGCCATTTGGCAGGAGAGGAACCCTGAGACAAGACCGCACCCACCCCTACCTCAGAAGCATCAACCTCAACTATGAAGGGTAACGAAATATCAGGTTGTACCAGGATGGGAGCGGAAGCAAAACTCTCCTTGATATTAGAAAAGGCCTTACGCGCCTCTAACGACCAGGAAGAAAAATCTACCCCCTTTCTGGTCATATCAGTGAGTGGTTTAACAACAGAGGAATAATTCAAAATAAATTTCCTGTAATAATTGGCAAAGCCCAAAAAACGCACCAGCGCCTTCTGATTCTCAGGAAGCTCCCACTCAAGCACAGCGCGGACCTTCTCGGGGTCCATGCGAAAACGAGAAGCGGAGAGAAGAAACCCCAGAAATTGAATTTCTGGAACCGCAAACACACATTTTTCGAGATTCACGTATAATTTATTCTCCCGCAGGATCAGCAAGACCTGACGTAAATGTTCCTTATGAGTCTTGAAATCAGGAGAAAAAATCAAAATGTCATCCAAATACACTAATACAAATTTTCCCATTAAATGATAAAAAATGCTGTTCACGAAATGCTGAAAAACGGCTGGGGCATTCATCAAACCAAAAGGCATAACCAAATTCTCAAAATGGCCCTCAGGGGTATTGAAAGCCGTCTTCCATTCGTCTCCTTCTCTGACCCTGACCAGGTTGTATGCCCCTCTTAGGTCTAATTTGGAAAAGACTTTAGCCCCAACAACCTGGTTAAACAGGTCCGGGATCAGAGGAAGCGGATAAGGGTCACGAATAGTGATACTGTTCAGCTCCCTGAAATCCAGACAAGGTCTTAAAGAACCATCTTTTTTCTTAACAAAGATAAAAACAGCGGCAACAGGTGACTTCGAGGGTCGTATGTGTCCTTTTCTCAGACTCTCAGAGATATAAGCACGCATATCGACCCTCTCAGGTTGGGAAAGATTGTATAAACGAGATTTAGGCAGCTTGGCGCCTGGGATGAGATTAATAGGGCAATCGTACTCCCTGTGCGGGGGCAAATCCTGAACTCCACTCTCAGAGAAGACATCCGAAAATTCAGAGAGGAAAGGTGGTACAGTCTTAGTAGAAACCTCAGAAACAGATGTTATGAGGCAATTCTCTCTGCAAAAGTCACTGCAACCATTTATTTGCCTCGCTTGCCAATCAATGGTGGGGTTATGTTTAGTGAGCCAGGGTAGCCCCAACACTAGAGGAGTAGGCAAACCACTAAGGACGAAACATGACACATCCTCAACATGAGCATCACTCACAATTAAACGGATATTGTGAACTATGCCCTTTAATGATTTCTGAGAAAGTGGAGCGGAATCAATAGCAAAAACAGGAATATCCTTTCCCAAAGTGCATACCTGGAAACCTAGCGCCACCCTAGCAGGCAGGACAAAACGGGAACTACAAGCAAACGGAAAACCTTCAATTTCCGCCTCAACCCTGCCAATAGTAACAGACGGAACATTTTTAAAAGATTTTTTCCTTTTTGTTTCTTTATTACTCCCAGAAAACTGCCTGAATCTCCTAGAGGGACAAACATTTGCCAAATGATTTATACCTCCACAACAAAAACAAACCCTCCCATGCGGGCTGAATCTTCTATTGTCAGAGGCAATCAACCCCAGCTGCATGGGCTCCTGCTCAGAAGGGGCTGACAGCGACTGAGACCCCTGCGCACAGAAAGAGACCGCTGCACTGTCCCGGGACTGAGTATGACAGGAAGGAGAGATCTCTCCTCTCTCTCTAAGACGCCTGTCAATACGAACGGCCTGAGACATAGCTGAATCCAAGGAGGTAGGTCTCTCATGAAAGGCAAATGCATCTTTCAATCCCTCAGAAAGACCATGGCAAAATTGACTTCGGAGTGCAGCATCATTCCAACCAGTATCAGCTGCCCATCTCCGAAATTCTGAGCAGTATATCTCTGCGGATTGTTTACCCTGGCATAACAGACGTAGTCTAGACTCAGCCAGAGCAATACGATCCGGATCATCATATATCTGACCCAGGGCTAAAAAGAATTCATCCACTGAACGGAGGGGCCGTGCCCCCTCCGGCAGCGAAAAGGCCCAGGATTGAGCGTTACCCCTTAGCAGCGATATAATGATCCCCACCCTCCGTTCTTCATCACCAGAGGAATGGGGAAGAAGGCGAAAATGGAGTTTGCAAGCCTCTCTAAAACGCACAAAATACTCACTACCCCCGGAGAACGTATCCGGGAGCGAGATCTTAGGCTCAGAACAAACTCCATGAACGCAAGCTGAACCGGTCACTTGAAACTGAGAAAAAGTCTTACGGAGATCAGCTACCTCCAATGAAAGACCCTGGAAGCGCTCAGCCAAAAGTGAAACCGGATCCATGCTTGAGACGGTTTTGGCGGCTTATAATGTCACGGATGGTGTACAGGAAACAAGACAATGCAATACAATTAATGACTCACTGGATCCACAACTAAGGAACAAAAGGGAGACCCCTACATGAGTCCTGCCACTCTCCCTAATTGCTCAGCCTATGCGAACACCCCAAAGGTGGATGGGCGCATATCCACGTACCTCGGCTATTTAATACCTGAAGACCCTACAATAGTGAGGGGACACGACCACCGGCTCCCTACACAAGACACGGAGGGAGTCAGGGTCACCTGAATATCCAGCAGACAGAAAATGACAAATAAAGGAACAGCACTTATCTTGCAGAGGACTGAGGAATAGAAACAGCATGCACACACACTCCAGGAAGTTGTATAAGCCGCAACCTAATGCATCATGGGGAGGAACTTAAAGGGAAGCAATCAGTCCAACTGCATGACAGCTGAGATAGACTAACGAGATGAGGAACTTAACCAAAACAAAGAAACTCAAGGTGGAGGATCTGGAAAGCTCCTGTCAGAGCTTCTCAACTGTCTGGTTGTGACAAGTACCATCAAAAAAAAAAAGGCAGTCGTGATGGTTCTCAACGTAATTCCCTACTAGGTTAGAAATTGATTGACATTTGAGAGGTTAGAAGATCGTTGTTTTTGGCACCACTTTCCCCCCTTTTCATCGTCCTTAAAACCAGGACGAAGAGAAGCTGGATTAAACATGGTGCATCGTCTCAAGGTTAGATGGAGAGGTGAGGGAGGGATGAGAGAGAGAGAAAGAGAAAAGGAGAAAGAGAAAAGAGAAAAGCGCTTCTCTTGGACTCTGCAGTCTTAGCGGGAGGAGAGCACATGACAGTGTTAGTTCGCACTGTCTGGGACTTTTGAATGCCCTGTTGCTGGAGATCGATGGATTCGTGCAGCCACAGTTCTGCTTTCTGTAGGAAACCATGGCTTTGGAGTCTAGTGGGGAATTTACGGACAAACTTTTTCCCAATCCAGACCTCAAAGGTCCCTTCTTTGGGGATGGTCCACTCTGAACCTACAGTCCCTTGGTGCCAATCTTTGAGGGGCTTAACAACTCCTCCTCCATAGATGGATTTCATGTACTGCTTGGCAGTCCTATAGTCAGAAGTGGTACCCTTCTGTTCCCTAAACCCATGCTCGAGCCTTCTAAAAGTAGGTGCGTCCATCCTACAGTGTCCTGCGACCTACGCCATGGACTGTCCCGCGACACACGCTTGGGCGGCTGCTACTCCCCCTCGTTCGCCTCTGAGTTGCCCTAGGGTTTCTGGCACCGACACACGGACTCCGTTCACCCTAGTTAGACCTCAGGAAAAGGAGTAATCAGTGTGAGGAAAAGGGCTCTCGCCGATACACGGCAGCCCTTCAGAGTCTCCTAATGAGATATACTAGCCTCGGTTTTGGCTCTGAATAGTGACCTGACCACAGGATAGGGCTTCCAATTGACCTGGAGTGGAAAAAGGGGTGCACAGAGAACACACAGTACCTTCTGTGGGGACGAGGGGTGCACAGGAAACAAACACACAGTACTCCAGTGGGGAATGGGGTTACTCACACAGCTATTGTTATGCCCGGGTGATATACAGTACAGACCAAAAGTTTGGACACACCTTCTCAGTCAAAGAGTTTTCTTTATTTTCATGACTATGAAGGCATCAAAACTATGAATTAACACATGTGGAATTATATATATAACAAACAAGTGTGAAACAACTGAAAATATGTCATATTCTAGGTTCTTCAAAGTAGCCACCTTTTGCTTTGATTACTGCTTTGCACACTTTTGGCATTCTCTTGATGAGCTTCAAGAGGTAGTCCCCTGAAATGGTCTTCCAACAGTCTTGAAGGAGTTCCCAGAGATGCTTAGCACTTGTTGGCCCTTTTGCCTTCACTCTGCGGTCCAGCTCACCCCAAACCATCTCGATTGGGTTCAGGTCCGGTGACTGTGGAGGCCAGGTCATCTGGCGCAGCACCCCATCACTCTCCTTCATGGTCAAATAGCCCTTACTTTCAAAGTTTTCCCAATTTTTCGGCTGACTGACTGACCTTTATTTCTTAAAGTAATGATGGCCACTCGTTTTTCTTTACTTAGCTGCTTTTTTCTTGCCATAATACAAATTCTAACAGTCTATTCAGTAGGACTATCAGCTGTGTATCCACCTGACTTCTCGTCAACGCAACTGATGGTCCCAACCCCATTTATAAGGCAAGAAATCCCACTTATTAAACCTGACAGGGCACACCTGTGAAGTGAAGACCATTTCAGGGGACTACCTCTTGAAGCTCATCAAGAGAATGCCAAGAGTGTGCAAAGCAGTAATCAAAGCAAAAGAGGGCTACTTTGAAGAACCTAGAATATGACATATTTTCAGTTGTTTCACACTTGTTTGTTATGTATATAATTCCACATGTGTTAATTCATAGTTTTGATGCCTTCAGTGTGAATCTACAATTTTCATAGTCATGAAAATAAAGAAAACTCTTTGAATGATAAGGTGTGTCCAAACTTTTGGTCTGTACTGTATATCACCTTGCCTCCTTAAAAAAAAAAGCTCATCGACTCACTTTCCTTTGCCGATATGATTCTATATAGTCAAGCTGAACAGCACACAAAGCCCTTTTTGCAGTGACTGATCAAAAACCTCTCGCTCAGCAGCAACCCTTGAATTCAGACAGTAGTTCTCACACAATATCATGAGACCCCCAGTACTCCTAACCAAATCTACAGAGAAGAGAGAGGGAAAGAAAGAGAAAAAGAAACAAAAAGAGAAAAGTGGCAAAATCTGAAAAAGGAAAAAATTAATAATAGACTAAAAATAAAAATGGGTTGGTAAATAAGGAAAAACTGAAAAAAACTTCAATAAAAACCTAAAAAATTAAAATGGATTAGTAAAAGAAGAAAAATCTAAATGTAAATTAGTCTAAGAAATACCTAAGCAAAAATAGACAAAAATAACTGAAAAATGAAAAAGTAAAAAACTTGATTACAACAATAAAACCTAAAAATAAAAATGGACTAGCAAAAGAAGAAAAATGTAAAAAGTAAAAAAAAATAATATAGAAAACTTCATATACAGACAGTCTTGCTATATACATTGAGATTCAGCAAAAAGTAAATGTTAACTTAAAACTGAGAACCAAATACAAAAACAAAAACCCTTTGAAACACATACAACTGTATAGGACTGAATTAACAAATCAATGTCTTGGAGGGTTCACCTGAAACTGTACAGGAGAATTTCTACTCACCCAGTCATTGAAATGTTAATTTGCCCAGCCCTAAACCAGCTTTAGATTCATTTTAGCAGAGAAGCAGGATTTAACATTACAAGGTCCCAAAACCGGTTTTTCCTAGGGGAAGGGAAAAATCTATTTAAATTAGGTTTTAAGAGTTAAAATGGTTTACAAAGACCTTAATGTACCCTTCTTTGGCACACAAAAATAAGAAACTCTACTAAATTCCAGGAACCAATCTCTTTCCTCTCTGAGCTTTACATTTTCAAATTTTAACCGTTCATATTGAAATTTAAAATCTGCTTCATTGATCAATGACCTTGGCTGTCCCTGAGTTCTCTGCCTTTGCAAAGAACCATGTCTGGGGCCATTACTCCACCTTGCTGAATAAACCACTTTACTTCTAGGTGTGGTTCTGGGGTACTTAACATACCTGTGTCTGTTGCCATTAGCAACATCACAATATCGTGCAATGTGCCCGTATTCCCTGCATGCAAAACAACGAATATCTTGCCTCCCTGCACAATACCTTGTCTGGGCACATGGTGATTTGACTTGACGCAAAACATTAACCATCTCAGCATTACTAGATCCCACACTACCATCTGTATTGAGTCCACTTACCACGGACTCCTCTGAGGAATCTTCTGGCCTTGTGTTAATACTTCCTACTCCAGGGTCAGACACATTGTCCATCTCCATCCCTGAGTCGGTTCCACTATCTAAACCACAATCCTCAGACTTCTCCATGCTTACAGCCCATACATTGCCTCTAATCCTAGACACATTACTCTCTAACGGTTGCTTCAATGACTCCGACAATTCCCTTAAAGCACCCTGTGCATGCGTCAGGCTTTCAGATAAACATTTATTTTCCTTGCGCAGCTCAGTATTACACCTCACAGTACATTCATAATTAGCGCTAGCTTCAGCTGCCTTCTGGACAAGAGTTCTCAATTTAACAATTTCCACTTTTAAATCTTCCACTTCTCCTTCAAAACTCAGCTTTAGCCTACAAGACTGCTGATATTTATCCGCTATCCACCCAGCAGTAAAAATCAGAGCATACTTGCCTTTCCTTTTGCGCCATTTTTTGGTACCGATCAGGTTTGCTACACAATTCTGAGCCTGCAGCCATGGATCAGTAGATCCCTGCATAGCCTGAAGAATGGCCGCCGTGTCCTTCAACTTTGCTACTTCTTTAAAAATACTTTCCATTGCACAAGAAAACAAAACACTGGTACCAAGCACCTCCTTTCTTCACTGTAATACCCGTATTAATTATGCCAAACAAGTCTACAATTCAGTGTAACAGCCACAGATATACAAACATTAAGCAGAATCATCAACTATAGGACCATTTCACCGCTAAACTGCCACTAATGTTCACACAATGATTCCTGTATCAGACTGGTCACTGCGCTATACCATAACCGAACACTCAACTGATATCCAGCACAAAACTTATCAAATCAAAATCAAACTGTACATAGAAAGGTTACAAAAAGACAAGATAACTATTCTGGACAAAACTAACATTTCAGGCAAAAACAATCAAATCGCTTTCCATAGCAACTTAAAGATGGCCGACATAGCACATGGTCATAAAGATGGCCGACAAGCCACACGGCCTTCACACAAAGGAAAATCAAGATAGTGTCCACAATATCCAGCAATAGGAACAGTTTCTATATTCCCTGTTCCCTACCCCCGAAACCAGAGCAAAACCTCCACTCTGTGGGTGATTTACAGGTTAACAATATAAAAATACTCTCTAAATGCTGTCTCTAATGTACAAACACTAAAACCAATTGCTGCCTCTATAAACCTCTATAAAATCGCCTCTTACAAAATCACAGTAACATAAAAGTTAAGAAGTTACAAAAAAACACAATATCCTGTACTGTTCAGCACACACATCACAATCTCTGTACAATCAACACAACGGAAAAGCGCTTACCTTATCCTTACACCCCTTGACACAGCAGATAACAACCACATACACCAAAAGGTTCTTTAAGTAGATTTTCTTTCCAATATCAGCAGATTGGAGTACACAGATTTAAGTTCACAAAGAGCAAAACTTTCTCAAAAATGAGAGTAAGGAAAAGGATATTACCTTATGCCGGCCTTTTTTGCTTTTTGAAAATTAAGCTGTGTCTCCTTTAAGTTCTGCTGATAATGGGGGAAAAAATTATCTCCCTAACTGAGCTCGCCAAACTGTTGTAGAAATATTAATAGTTGTAATCTGCTTGCATCAAACTTTGTGTAAAGAAATAGGTAAATCTCTCTTCCCTCAACCACAGTCAGAGACAGACCCAGGTGTTACCATCTTGATTGAATTCTAGCTGAGCACTCCTCCCCGCCCTGCTCAGTCTGTTCCTTTTATTTACTCACAAAAGGTGTAAAAGGGGCTGGCCCAAGACAAGGATACAGGAAGTGATGACATGCAGGAAGTGATGACATGTCAAAGGACAGGGAGGGGCAATCAATGTGGCTGGACAGACAATGCACACACCCCATCCCTGTAAGGAAGGATGAGTCATGTCCATTGTCTGACCAGCCAGGTGGCCGCCCACCCCCCATCACTGTCAGCATGGACCTCATTCAATACTGCTCAAAAGTGACCAGTATCTAATGAAGATCATTCTACTGGTTCTTATAGGTTTGAGATTATCTGCAAGACATTGCTACGGCTATTGTCAGTATACGGTACGAGTATACCGACAAGGCAGATATGCATGTCTTAAAAGCAGATATGTATCCAAAAAGGGATAGCGAAGCCACAGCAGAGGTATTATATGTATATCTCGTTATGCAGACTTCACTTCTCTAATGTGTATAGACAGTTGAAGGTAAGAAGCCCAGTGCATTGCACTTAGTGCTCACAAACCGGCAAACGCCCCCCTACACACTGAGAACACGTCTCCAAGCCCATGAGAAGGTTTTCATACTGACGTTTTGCCAGGTGACAATCTATAAAAACACACACACATCCTAAGATAAAATGTCCACATAATAAAATTTCCACAACACTATCAGTCCCCAACTGGACCAGCTACAGTCTTCCCCAGCCACTACTCACTCCTACCTGGCTCCCTTCTATAGCCTCAATATACTATTCAAAACATATCTCAACTACCTCAACAACACACTCAGCCAATACCACTTGCTGCTTCAGTGGTGGGCAGCACAGAGCACTCCAAACCACCGTCTTCCATAGCAAGACTACTCTATCTGATGACTAACAGTCACTTTGTTAGTTCACAATATGACCTTTTGACAAACACAGAGATCTTGCTCAACAAAGTAGTTGAACGGTTTTGCTCCAGATGCTCACCCAAGCTCACCAGACAGCTCTTAACACAGCTACCACATCACACCTCTGCGGGTGCTAGTATACCACAGCAACTACCAGTTTCCAGCTGGCCAACTGCAGTTCAACTAGACACTACACGCTGTCCATACACACTCTACAGGGTCCAAACCTCTGCCTTTTATCACATCCTAGCTGCCCTTCCTAACAGCCTGGTGGTGCAGGTAACTAGCATAAAAGCTACATCTCCAATAAGCATCAGGGTTCTCATATAGCAATATAGCGCAGAGCTACTGCCAAGTATCTCAACCTGGCATGCAGGTGATCTGCAATAAAAAAATAACATTATGTACACAGCATAACATGAGCATTTTACATATATGTAAAAGTACATCTGTAATCCATGTGTTGTGTAGAAGAGCATTAAGATCCCCCCTTACAAACTGGAAAGTTCTGGATTAAAGGGGTTGTCCGGGTTTAGAGCTGAACCCGGACATACCCATATTTTCACCCAGGCAGCCCCCCTGATGCTTGCATCGGAGCATCTCATGCTTCGATGCGCTCCCTTGCCCTGCACTAGATCGCGCAGGGCACGGGCTCTTTTGTTTACAACAACACACTGCTGGGCGGAAGCTTCCGTCCGGCAGTGTGTTCGGTGACTTCACTGGCTCAGATGGGCGTGCTTTAGCGCTGCCCTAGCCGTTTTACTGGCTAGGGCAGCGCTAAAGCCTGCCCTTCAGTGCCGGTGACGTCACCGGGCTTCCTGGCAGCCCCATGGGGAGCCCGTTACGTCACCAGAACTCTTTAAAATGCCCTTTAAGGAGAGCATCGGAGCATGAACTGGGTGAAAATGGAGGTATGTCTGGGTTCAGCTCTGAACCCGGACAGCCTCTTTAAAGTAGTCAACCCGAGACACTACCTTACCTAAAAATGCCCCGATGATGCTAATTACATCTCAACCATCCAAGGACAGCATAGACTGACACTTGTTGGCCTATTCTTCTCTTTCCCATACTTTTCAGGAGGAAAAGCAAATATGAACCAGCTGGTACTCTATCTCAATTACTTAGGCTACTTTCACATCTGCATTTTTGCTGGATCTGCCATGGATCAGCAAAAACACTTATATTAGGATAATACAACCGGCTGCATCTGTTCTGACTGGATTTGGTTGTATTATTTGTAAAATAGCCATAACGCATCTGGTACTAAAACCATTGTAAGTCCGTTTTCTTTCGTGTCCGAGAAAACTCATCCGGCACTATTGACTTACATTGCGTGTCATGCCAGATCCGTCTTGCTCTGCATCCCATGACACACTCAAAAAAGCTGCTTGCAGCATTTTTCTGTCCGGCATGGAAACGCAACCAAACGGAACGGAATGCATTCTGGTGCATTCCGTTCAGTTCAGTTTTGTACCCATTGACAATGAATGGGGACAAAACTAAAGCATTTTCCTCCGGTATTGAGATCCTCTGATGGATCTCAATACCGGAAAGGAAAAACGCTGATGTGAAAGTAGCTTTATAAGTGTTATAGCAATTCTGCAGAGAGAGTGCACTAGTTCATATAGCTCATAGGAACAGGGTCAAAAGGTGCGTCTACGTTTCTCATGTGATGTTTCTATGATAGGCATGCCCTTGGCTACAGTGGCGTCTCTAGCTTTCAAATTTTGGGGGGGCACACTGGCCAGGACAAAAGTAGGGGGGGCAGCTATAACAACGATACATTTACACAAGTATGCTTAGAAATGCTGCGATACTTTACCCAATACCTAAAACCGCAACAGGGAAGAAAAGTCCTGCTGTCTGCGGTTTAAAAAAAATATAAAAATCACTCAGATTTCAACATGTCCTAGTTGCCTGTGGATGACACTTTTATAGGGAGGGGGATCTGTGGATGATACTGCTATGGGGGGATCTGTGGATTACACTTTTATAGGGAGGGGATCTGTGGATGACACTGCTATGGGGGGATCTGTGGAGGGCACATACCGTATATAGCATCTTATGCTATATGTGTCATCCACAGATCCACCCCATAGCAGTGTCATCCCCATTTCCCCCTCCATAACAGTGTCATCCACAGATCCCCCTCCCTATAACAATGTTATCCACAGATCCCCCTCCTTATAACAGTGTCATCCACAGATCCCCCTCCCTATAACAGTGTCATCCACAGATCTCCCTCCCTATAACAGTGTCATCCACAGATCCCCCTCCCTATAACAGTGTCATCCACAGACCCCCCTCCCTATAACAGTGTCATCCACAGATCCCCCTCCCTATAACAGTGTCATCCACGGTTCCCCTCCCTATAACAGTGTCATCCACAGACCCCCCTCCCTATAACAGTGTCATCCACAGATCCCCCTCCCTATAACAGTGTCATCCACAGATCCCCCTCCCCGCCTCTCACAGGAGTGTACATTTGACATTTCTAAACTGTAATCCATATCCTGCAGTAACTAACTTTAAATCAGGATTCAGCGGCCGCTCATCTGTGCTAGTACCTTAAACCTTACACCACTCAGCTAGCTTCGGTAACAGGGCCAGGCTACAACCTACAGGCACTGCCTGTTAGTTGTTACCGAGCGAGTGCTGATTTCTGCAGGTCAGAGGATACGGATGGATTACAGTTTAGAAGAAATGTACACTCCGGTGAGCGGTCCAGACCAGTGGCGGATCTAGAGCCTGGTCTCGGGAGGGGCACTTCCAGATTATTTTCTGTCAGCCACCACAGAACAAGGGTGCTTATAGAACACATTACACAGTGTAGAGGTATACTGTACAGGGAGTGCAGAATTATTAGGCAAGTTGTATTTTTGAGGATCAATTTTATTATTGAACAACAACCATGTTCTCAATGAACCCAAAAAACTCATTAATATCAAAGCTGAATATTTTTGGAAGTAGTTTTTAGTTTGTTTTTAGTTTTAGCTATTTTAGTGGGATATCTGTGTGTGCAGGTGACTATTACTGTGCATAATTATTAGGCAACTTAACAAAAAACAAATATATACCCATTTCAATTATTTATTTTTACCAGTGAAACCAATATAACATCTCAACATTCACAAATATACATTTCTGACATTCAAAAACAAAACAAAAACAAATCAGTGACCAATATAGCCACCTTTCTTTGCAAGGACACTCAAAAGCCTGCCATCCATGGATTCTGTCAGTGTTTTGATCTGTTCACCATCAACATTGCGTGCAGCAGCAACCACAGCCTCCCAGACACTGTTCAGAGAGGTGTACTGTTTTCCCTCCTTGTAAATCTCACATTTGATGATGGACCACAGGTTCTCAATGGGGTTCAGATCAGGTGAACAAGGAGGCCATGTCATTAGATTTTCTTCTTTTATACCCTTTCTTGCCAGCCACGCTGTGGAGTACTTGGACGCGTGTGATGGAGCATTGTCCTGCATGAAAATCATGTTTTTCTTGAAGGATGCAGACTTCTTCCTGTACCACTGCTTGAAGAAGGTGTCTTCCAGAAACTGGCAGTAGGACTGGGAGTTGAGCTTGACTCCATCCTCAACCCGAAAAGGCCCTACAAGCTCATCTTTGATGATACCAGCCCAAACCAGTACTCCACCTCCACCTTGCTGGCGTCTGAGTCGGACTGGAGCTCTCTGCCCTTTACCAATCCAGCCACGGGCCCATCCATCTGGCCCATCAAGACTCACTCTCATTTCATCAGTCCATAAAACCTTTGAAAAATCAGTCTAGAGATATTTCTTGGCTCAGTCTTGACGTTTCAGCTTGTGTGTCTTGTTCAGTGGTGGTCGTCTTTCAGCCTTTCTTACCTTGGCCATGTCTCTGAGTATTGCACACCTTGTGCTTTTGGGCACTCCAGTGATGTTGCAGCTCTGAAATATGGCCAAACTGGTGGCAAGTGGCATCTTGGCAGCTGCACGCTTGACTTTTCTCAGTTCATGGGCAGTTATTTTGCGCCTTGGTTTTTCCACACGCTTCTTGCGACCCTGTTGACTATTTTGAATGAAACGCTTGATTGTTCGATGATCACGCTTCAGAAGCTTTGCAATTTTAAGAGTGCTGCATCCCTCTGCAAGATATCTCACTATTTTTGACTTTTCTGAGCCTGTCAAGTCCTTCTTTTGACCCATTTTGCCAAAGGAAAGGAAGTTGCCTAATAATTATGCACACCTAATATAGGGTGTTGATGTCATTAGACCACACCCCTTCTCATTACAGAGATGCACATCACCTAATATGCTTAATTGCATAAAGAGGATGATGTGGTCAAAATACTCATTTGCCTAATAATTCTGCACGCAGTGTATATCGTGTGGCACAGTGTAGAGGTATACTGTATATAGTGTGGCACAGTGTAGAGGTATACTGTATATTGTGTGGCACAGTGTAGAGGTATACTGTATATTGTGTGGCACAGTGTAGAGGTATACTGTATATTGTGTGGCACAGTGTAGCGGTATACTGTATATTGTGTGGCAAAGTGTAGAGGCATACTGCATATTGTGTGGCACAGTGTAGAGGTATTCTTTATATTGTGTGGCACAGTGTAGCGGTATAATTTATATTGTGTGGCACAGTGTAGCGGTATACTGTATATTGTGTGGCACAGTGTAGAGGTATACTGTATATTGTGAGGCACAGTGTATGCTATACGTGTATAACAAACATATTTCACATGAAAACTTACAATTACTTGGCTTGACCCTTGGGGATCTCGGACACCACTTCAACACTTTGGCCGGGGGCTCGGCGGAGCTGATGTTGTGTTTATCCTAATGAGAAAGATTTCATAATAAGGATTTAGAGAAGGGGCAGAGGGATAGCAGAGCAGGGAGAGGCTGGTGCTGCTACTAGGGGGTTATACCATGGGGGAGTAATAAAGCCCACCATAATGCCCCCCAGTAGAAATAATTCTCCTTATAATGTGACAGTGCAAAAAATACCCCCTTGTAATGCCTCCAGTTGAGCTAATGTCCCCATAATGTGCCAGTATGAAATACCCCTATATAGTGCCCCCAGTAAATGCCCCCATAGTGCTCCTCTCCCCCTTCCTCCTAGTGCCCCCATAATGTACTAGTATAAAATGCCCCATATATCGTGCCCCAGTAGATGCCCTCAGTGTCCCCCATAATTTGCAAGTATAAAATTCCCCTTCTTAGTGCCCCCCCGTAGATGACTCCATAGTACTCCTCTCCCCCCTTCCCCATAGTACCCACCATAATGTGTCCCAGTATAAAATGCTACTGTACAGAGCCCCCCATATAAAATACCCCTTCTTTGTGGCCTCAATAGATGCCCCTATAGTGCCCACCAATAACGTGCCAGTAATAAGTTCCCCCCATAACGTGCCAGTAATAAGTGCCCCCAATAACGTGCCAGTAATAAGTGCCCCCAATAACGTGCCAGTAATAAGTGCCCCCAATAAGAGCCCAGCACCCCATCAAGCTCCAGTAACAAGATCCCCACCAATGTTCCAGCAACAAGAGCCCCCCATCATCTGCCAGTAACAAGAGCCCCCCATCATGTGCCAGTAATAAGCTCCCCATCATGTGCTAGTAATAGGCCCCCCATCATGTGCCAGTAATACACCCCCCATCATGTGCCAGTAATAAGCCATCCCATCATGTGCCAGTAATAAGCCCCCCTATGTGCCAGTAACAAGAGCCCCCCTAATGTGCCTGTAATAAGCCCCCATCATGTGTCAGTAATAAGCCCCCCATCATGTGCCAGTAATAGCCCCCCCATCATGTGCCAGTAATAAGCCCCCCATCATGTTCAAGTAATAAGCTCCCCCATCATGTGCCAGTAATAAGCCCCCCATCATGTGCCAGTAATAAGCCCCCCCAATGTGCCAGTAATAAGCACCCACAATGTGCCAGTAACAAGAGCCCCCCTAATGTGCCTGTAATAAGCCCCCCATCATGTGCCAGTAATAAGCCCCCATCATGTGCCAGTAATAAGCCCCCCCATCATGTGCCAGTATTAAGCCCCCCCAATGTGCCAGTAATAAGCCCCCCCAATGTGCCAGTAACAAGAGCCCCCCTAATGAGCCTGTAATAAACCCCCATCATGTGCCAGTAATAAGCCCCCCTATCATGTGCCAGTAATAAGCCCCCCATCATGTGCCAGTAATAAGCCCCCCCATCATTTGCCAGTAATAAGCCCCCCTAATGTGCTTGTAAAACTATTGTAAAAAAAAAAAAAAAAAACACTTACACTTACCTCAATGTCAGCGATTGCGATGCAGGCCTCTTCCAGCCTGTGTCCCGCGCTGTATGGCTCAGGTGGCGCGATGACGTCATCGCGCCGCCTGCGCCGGCCTCTGATAGGCTGCCGGCCTAGTGCCTGCAGCCTATCAGGCGAAGGGGAAGGGACGCGCCTCTCCCTCCCCCGCCGCAGCACAGGCAGATGACTATGGAGATGAGCGCAATGGAAGCGCTCATCTCCCTGTTGTGCCCGGCTGCAGCCGCTCAGTTGGGGGGCACATGGGGGGGGGGGGCACAGCGTGATGTAGGGGGGGCCACTGCTTGGCTAACATGAAACAGTTCTTGATGTGACGTGATGATGAATTCAGGTATACAGACTTGCTTTGATCAATATGAGTAAAGGCTCACAAACAAGTGTAATAACTGGGTTAGAACTAGAGATGAGCAAACTTTATGTTATGAAATTTGTTCACGCTTCGTTTGGTGGTAAAAGCAGAATTGCATTATGAATTCCGTTACCACGGACCATAACGCAATTCTATGAATGCATAACGGAATGCCTTTAGAGGGATTCCATTATTTATTCCGTCATAATAGAAGTCTATGGCCTGCATAACGGATCCGTCCCGTTTCCGTTATGCAGGAGAGGACTCCCCTGCATAACGGAAGCCGGATGGATCCGTTTCGCAGCCCATAGACTTCTATTATAACGGAATAAATAACGGAAGCCTCTAAAGGCATTCCGTTATGCATTCTGTCCTAGAATTGTGTTTTGGTCCGTGGTAACGGAATCCATAACGCAATTCACCTTTTACCACCAAACGAAGCGTGAACGAATTTCAAAATATGAAATTCGCTTATCTCTAGTTAGAACATCCCCTCCAGGAGCTATGTTTTTCTCTAAAGTCTCTCTGGTTAAAATTACATTTACATAGCTCTGTATCCTGGAAGTCTGCCAGACTGCTGTTGAGACCCATGCAAAGTGGAGCTGGCAAGAATCCAGATAATAACAGTCTTCCATGCAAAAAAATAAAATAAAAATCAATGATTCTTGTTATCTCTGATGCGGGGAAAGCTTGTATCAAAATAAAAAGGATATAATATTCAATGCTTCTTGGGTCCCATTTGCCCTGAGATAGCTATTTTTGTCCAGCATTAGAAATATAGATAAGATTATTTAACGTTCTGCAAAGATCTGGAGGTTTAGAAGGGGTTCCAATTACTCCAATACCATATAGCTTTTTATTGTTTTCAATTTTTCCACAACAAACACTTGTTTTTAAAATAATTGTCGTTTTCATTGGTGCCATTTTCGGCATACATGTGTCTTTTTAATCACTTTTTTATTATTTTATGATTTGTGATTTTATTATTGTACGTCTCATTACAGATGTAACAATTCCAATTATTTTTTATTATAGTTATATTTTTGTACAGTATGTTTAGGTCACTTAAACATGCAATGCTCAGATAGCCCATATAATTTACTGCGATATTTGCATGACTTAATAGGCTTCCTTACGTTGCAGGTCTGGGGCCCTTTGTTAAGCACTGGCACCCCTTGTTGGACAAAAGGGTAAGAGTGGGAGCCTCTCTCAGTCCCTAATCACTCAGGTGTCATGGTCAGTGTTGACAGCGGCATCTTACATAGTTACATAGTTAAAATGGTTGAAAACATACATAAGTACATCAAGTTCAACGAAGGGATAGGTGGTTACGCGAATCCCAGAAGGAAATGAAACTAAGATTTCTACACGTTTTCATAAGCATTAATGTTGTTTATTTTTAAGAATTCATGTAAAAAGTTCTTACAGTAAAGAAGCTTTGACGCTTCTAAAGACTTAACTTTTTCTTCTCCAGTCGGAGGCAGTGCCCTCTATGGCAGGCGCAGCATTATGAAGTGCCTTTTGCGCTGTGGCATTAGAAGAATTCTGATATCTCTGACTTTTAGTCTAACCAGACTGTCTGTTACTCTGTAATTCCTCTAGCACCGTTCTATGGAAACAGTAGGTTTAAAGAGCACACCAAATGCTTGAAATAACTTATTTATCAACTTAAACTTTTCTTCATATAACACTGCCGCCTCAGCAGCAGATAGTTCATGTACAAAACACGTGTTGCATAAAGATTCAAAAA
Organism: Bufo bufo; assembly: GCF_905171765.1. Taxonomy (NCBI): domain Eukaryota; kingdom Metazoa; phylum Chordata; class Amphibia; order Anura; family Bufonidae; genus Bufo; species Bufo bufo. Next base: position 129,981,436 of record NC_053394.1, on the reverse strand, counting down.
ATAGCGGTATGCATAAGATGGTGGTTCAACTGTTCAATCTTGTCATTCAACATAAAATGGTGTCTATATTTCTCTCTTCAGTATCTGTACTCTCACTTTAAGTTATTTAAGCACTTTATGATCTCTCTGAGAGGTATATCTGAGGTTTAACCAATAGTTCTACTTGCTGAAATTAGTCGCAATTTGCAATATGCAGTTAGCAGTAACTATTTGCAGATTAGTTTAGTATGATCTGGTACAGTTGTATGCAATTTGGATTGCAATATGGAATTTGAAGTTGGATTGTAAAATTTGTAGTTTGCAACTGGTGGAACTGTAAGTAAACACACATATAACTGGTTCAGTATATAGTTCTATATATATATATATCACTATATTAACAGTAGGAACATTATATAACTGTTTTAAATACCTATTTTAGCCTCTCTGCTTTCATAAAACACAGTGGAGTGAATGTCTGTTCAGCTTCTCTCCTCTGGTGTAATGTTTCTAGCAGCTCCTGCTAGGGGAATTTCCCACACAGGCTGTGTGTGAGACTGGCTGTGATTGGTGAAAACTCTTGCTGTGTGTGAGGCTGGCTGTGATTGGTCAAAACGCCTGCCCAGCAACAACAGTTTAACTCTATGCTTTCTGTTGTTTCTGCTGTGTCATTGAGCTTACCTTACATTATATAATAAATCTTAAAGGCATATTATCTTTTCTGCTTCTCTGAACACAATATATAACTGTTATATGACATCCAAAACATGAAGTCACAGTAAATAACTCTGCTTTTGTTTTTAACATATAAACATATGAGCTGTATTAAGGTTATTGGCAGGTCTAGCTGTATAAACTTATAAGCCATATTAGCAACCTAGGAAAGGTCTTAGCTGGCCAGCTACACCCCCTTTTCTTTTGAGGGCATTTTACATAGAGCAGTTTTTCACCGTATTTTTGTATGGCCCATTTATATATTTGTATAGGTTATTCATGTCTCCCCTTAGACGTCTTCTCAAGACTAAATAAATTCAATTATTTTAATCTTTTTTCATAACTAAGACCCTCCATGCCCCTTACCAAGATGCATAAGTTTACATTTATCCACATTGAACCTTATTTGCCAAGTTGATGCCCATTCAAGTGAGCTTGTAGTTTATGGACATCTTCCATAGATCGTACAGTACTACATAGCTTAGTGTCATCTGCAAAAATAGAAATGGTACTATTAATCCTGTACTCTATATCATTAATAAATACATTAAATAATAGAGGACCCAGCACTGAACCTTGGGGTACACCACTTATAACTCCGAACCATTCTGAATAGGAATCATTGACCGCAACTCTCTGGACATGTTCCTTCAGACGTTTTCAATCCAATTACAAACTATACTTTCCAAGCCTATAGACCTTACTTTACCTATTAAACGTCTATGAGGGACAGTATCAAAAGCCTTTGCAAAATCCAGAAACACTACATCCATAGCCGCCCCTCTGTCCAGGCTACTACTCACCTCCTCATAAAAACAACTACTGTCCTTGGTAAACCCATGTTGGTTATTACTTATAATATTATTTACAGTCACATACTTCTGTATATAGTCCCTTAATAGTCCTTCAAACATTTTTCCCACAACAGAAGTTAAACTAACTGGTCTATAATTACCTGTGGAGGACCTAGATCCTTTTTTGAATATGGGCACCACATTTGCCTTGCGCCAATCACTTGGCACTGTACCAGTATGTAGAGAATCTTTAAAAATTATAAACACGGGCACAGCAATGATTGAAATGTGCTCTTTAAGCATATAGGAAACGTTTGTCCAGCTCACCTATCCGGCATATAGTATCCCGTGTGCCCGGAGTCAAGCCAGCAAGTTCCTGGACGTATAGGCAAAGTAAAATGAAAAGGACGATTCCGGCACTTATTGTTCTTCCCATAAAATCTTCCTCTTTATTGAATCACATCATGTGCGGAACACTATCACAAACAAGCAATTGTTTACGCGTTTCAGAGCCCTTCTCCTTAGTCGTAACCGTTACGACTAAGGAAAAGGTCTCCGAAACGCGTAAACAATTGCTTGTTTGTGATACTGTTCCGCACATGATATGATTCAATAAAGAGGAAGATTTTATGGGCAGAACAATAAGTGCCGGAATCGTCCTTTTCATTTTACTTTGCTCTTTAAGCACTCTTATGGTGTAATCCATATGGACCCGGAGCCTTGTTCACATTTACCTTATTTAACTTATCTTGGACCATATCTACAGTTAGCCAATTGAGTATATTACTGGATGTACTAACAGCCCCAGCACCACAGATATCAGCTCCGTTCTCTTCTTTTGTATAAACAGAGCTAAAAAAAAATATTTAGTAACTCTGCATTTTCCTTATCTTCAGTGGCTAACCCCCCTTTAACATTATTTAGGGGACCTACCTGCTCAGACCTTGGTTTTTTAGCATTTATATAGTTAAATAATTTTTGGGAATTTGTTTTGCTCTCTTTTGCCACCTTCTGTTCGTTTTGTATTTTTGCTAATTTTATCTCCTTTTTACAGATTTTATTAAGCCCTTTGTAAACTTAAAACGCTACAGCTGACCCCTCACATTAGTTGGTAAGGCTGATTAGTCAGCCTGCATTTGTGGGAGGGGCGGAGGCTCTTCATATACGAGCCACAGCCTCACTCACAGGCATGGGTTCTCAGGTGCACAGCTGCTGCTGGGTGTCATTAGCAAACTAGCTTCTCTGGTGGTAGGATTCTTTCTTTGCAGCATGGAGCCAGAATAGAGCTTGTTGTTTTGCTCTCTGCTACCGTAGCATGCACGCGCCATACTATGTAAGTAGGTTGGGCCGGGGCCGTCTCTCCTGGCCGGTCGGAACCGACTTTGCTAGAAAACGGGAGGCTTCGCCTCAGAATCTGCTACCTCAGGTTTGCTCGTTGGGGCTAAATACTCCCCTCAATGTCTCCCCCTCCCCCCACTACCACCATCCTTGGACTTCACGTATTTTACTGCTCCATGTACTTAAAAACCCTGCTGCACTTTTATGCTCTGCTGTTATCCACAGTTAATTTACGCATTTACACTTTCGGCTTTTATTTCATGTCTTTATGCTGCATCTGCACGTCTTTACTGTCCAGCACTTTCCTACTCTTGGTTCGTATTCACTCAGATTGGTCTCACATTCAAGCTGCGGTCACCTGTTGGCTGTTAAATCTCATTCCGTACCCAGCCGACAGCCGGATCCATATTACACGCCTGTTATTACATGTTGTGTACTCGGCTTACAGCTGCTACTGTTACTCCATTTTTATTCTCGAGACGCACCACCCTGGTGTTCACACCTTGCTCCACTCACAACCAGAGCTGCGTTCATGCGTCGACTGATATACCATGTTTGCTCTGCTCACTGTGAGAGCTGTGTTTACACGTCCGCTGTCACAACATGTTCATACTAGGCTTGTTTCAGAGCTGCATTCACTTTCACTGTTACACCATGTTTATGCTCCACTCACATTTAGAGCTTCTGTTCTACCAATTTCATTCTCGGCTACACCCAGAGGTGCATTCACACTACGCTGTCAAATCCTTTTTTCACTCCACCCTCGACCAGAGTTGCATTCATCCGTCTATCGATATATCAGGTTTACTCTACTCACACCCAGAGCTGCGTTCACACGTCCTATGCTACTACAGGTTCTTTCCATGTCTGCTGTCACATCAAGTTAATATTCCGTTCACATCCAAAGCTGCGTCCGCATGTCTGCTTTTACATCTTGTCCTATACTCCATTCCCATACTCAGAGCTGCGCCCATACCATGTTTTTTTAGGTACCACTCGCATCCAAAGCCCCATTTGTTGTTACATCATGTGTTGTACTCTGCTTCCACTCAAAGCTGCATTCTCCTGTTCATTGCTACGTCATGGTTTTACTCAATAATCTCACCGGGCAGTCTGCACCCACCGCTCTGGTACCTCTCTCCCGACAAACATAACTGCGTTCTTTTCAGGCTTACGTTCCTTTCCTCGTGGTCTGTTACATTCCATAGGCCTACTTTTCTGTTCACCTGAGGGAGTTTTTTTTTTTTTTTGGTCTTCTTTAATCCTAATTCATATTCCCTCAGACTTAAAAAAAAAAAACAAAAAAAAAAACTTGCTTTCACTACTGATGTCCGAGTCGTCTGCCGCTTGTACACCGCCTGTACGCGTCTCCAGGACGGGTAAGCTCCTTCCCTCAGTCCTTCCCCTCCACAGGGCTCCTCCGATCAGCGCTCATGTGTTTCCCTGCTTCTGGTCGCGAGGTCGGCGTGCGTTCCAGCGTAGGAACGCATGTTGAGAACCACTGCCGGACTTGTGTGTTTTGAATTACAGGTGGTGTCCTGGTTAGTACTGTGTCATTGCTGCCCAAACTTACCGGTGCTCGCTCCTCCCGGTTCCTCTATGCTTCCTACAGCGGCATTTTGCAGATCAGGTTCACACACACTGACATTGCTCTTGATAGTGGCTTGCAGCTAAACCAGCTCCTCCATGCCTTGTTGTGGTTGCTAGGAGCTGGTCATACAGTGCAAACCCCTCACGTTGGAGCGCATGCTGGGCTGTGTTTTACATGAATATGACTCACCTGGGTTGGAAATACACAGCTTCAGCCTAGACACTATGCACAGTCACTGCACGCTGACCATTTGCCTGCCGTCATCTGTACTGATATGTAGTGGTAGCAGGGCCGTTCTGTATGTGTATGTTCATTTATTCATATGCTATGTTTTTTCCTGTTTCCCACTGGATCGCCCATGCTCATACCTGCCTCTGTCTCCTGGATCGCCCAGGCTCATACCTGCCTCTGTCTCCTGGATCGCCCAGGCTCATACCTTCCTCTGTCTCCTGGATCGCCCAGGCTCGTACCTACCTCTGTCTCCTGGATCGCCCAGGCTCATACCTTCCTCTGTCTCCTGGATCGCCCAGGCTCATACCTACCTCTGTCTCCTGGATCGCCCAGGCTCATACCTACCTCTGTCTCCTGGATCACCCAGGCTCATACCTACCTCTTTCTGCTGGATCGCCCAGGCTGTCATCTCCTCAGTTATTCTTCCTTCTGACTCGACTCGATTTTGTTCTCCTGGGAACGGGTACGTTCGGTTTATTTTTTATGTATCATTACCCCGGGTCCGTCCAGGCCCTTTTCTTCCTTCTCTGCCTGGTACGTTCAGATCTGGTCTCCCTGCATGTCTACTATTCCGGGTTTTTTCCAGGGTCTCCCGCTGTCGGCGGATCAGTCCAGGCTTAGCCTCCTATCCATTACGATACTTCCCCCATGATCCACACAGGCCCACCTACTCTTTCACACTCGTCTCACCCATGCCTGTCCCTTCCTGGTTTACTTTTTCCTGGCACTGCCAGGTCGGTCCTTCACCGGGCTACGTGGTGCGGTATTTCTGGGTCACCTCCTTTTTTTCCAGGTGATGCCAGAAGCAGATCCCGCAGGGTCCCCTCTCCCAGCCTTCAATTCCCGGGTGATGGATTAGAGTCCCTCCTTTCTCACGCCAGGAACCTGGTACAACATTCCCTCTCCTCCAACACGGCCAGGAATTATCAAGCCGGCTATAAAATATATAAAGAATTCTCGGCCCCATGGCTTCAGGGGCCCGATGACGGCTTTGGGGGCCCGATGACTGTTTTTAGTCCTGCTGGGCTGATTGCCTGGTTGTTTGTCCATCTGTGCATCTGGGCTGATTCGGCCCGTAAGTATCACATACATACCTGCTTCCCTAATTTCCGAATAATCCATGTTGATCGCTCACTTTATGTTTTGACCGCAAACTGGTCCGGTTCGCCCTACAGCATCATTGTCATGTCTTACACAGATATTTAGTCTTGTTTAATTGTTCATGCTTTCGTTCAGGTCCTGCCAGAGGAGGAACAAGTAGGGTAATTCCCTCTAGCATTTCAGTCTCTGATCGTAGATCATATCTTGCCAACCAGGTCCCCGCGCAAAGTCTTTGCCTTTTTACCACGACCAGGAATTCATTTTCGCCAGTAGCTTCATTGCAATTGCATTCCCTCACTCATGGGAGGGCATAGACAGAATCTTGTCTATTATGGCTTCGTAGCTTCTTTCCGCACTAACCTCAGACTCCCTACAACCACGTTGAATCGAGTTTTAGACAAAGTTCAGCATTTCCTCATGGTAGAAGATTCAGATAGTAGGTCGGTCTTCTCGTCTCAAGCGTTAAAACAATTCTAAGGGGCACACAGTAGAACAATGCGCGGACCACGGCTAGCAGATAGCTGTTGTCTGGGGAACTATTCAAGGATTCTCTTCCTATCTACATAGTTCTTTTTTGCCCTCATTCCTGCATAGTCTAGGCAGTTAGGTTTCAGTCCCACGATCTCCTGAGGCTAGGGCATTGCCAGTACTCCGTAGAACCAAAACTTTACAAGGTTCATTTGGTTTTCATGATCCATTTCACAACGTATTCCCGGTCCTCCATTCCGCTTTGGGGCAGTATCCGCAATATTGAGCATCATGTCTCTGGCCTTGTCATTCACAAGATGGGTTGTAGGTCTCCTTCTGGCCTTGCCTCATACACCCTGAATTTTTCGCTCTAGATCCCTGACGCCTTGCAGTTGGCTTCGGGATTAGTTTGCACATGCCATTCGAGTTCCTTTTCTACCCTACTTGGCTTGGTTTTTGCCCACTTATAGGCCTACCCACGATCATGGCTTAGGGCACACAACAAGCCATTTAGTCAGGTTAGCTAAGACACGCCTAGCTGGGTTAGGTTGTTCCCGTTGTTTCTCTCTCTAGGGTTCTTCGGATATCTCTTGGCCGTAGCCATGACCACAAGTTGGTAAGGCTGATTAGTCAGCCTGCATTTGTGGGAGGGGCGGAGGCTCTTCCTATGCGAGCCACAGCCTCACTCACAGGCATGGGTTCTCAGGTGCCCCACCCTCCCTCCCTTATCTTCTCATTTCCACAGGGTATGCCCACTTATAGGCCTACCCACGATCATGGCTTAGGGCACACAACAAGCCATTTAGTCAGGTTAGCTAAGACACGCCTAGCTGGGTTAGGTTGTTCCCGTTGTTTCTCTCCCTAGGGTTCTTCGGATATCTCTTGGCCGTAGCCATGACCACAAGTATTTTTTAAATGCCCTTTTTTGTCTTTTATTGCCCTTTTTAGCTGTAAGCCATGGGGGGTTTAATTTTAGACGTTTATATTTGTTACCTAAAGGAATAAATTGTTTTGTGCAAATACTCAATGTGGATTTAAAGCTCTCCCATTTATCCTCAGTATTATTATGTGAAAGCAGCTGCTCCCAGTCTATGCCCTGAAATGCTGCCCTCAACCCAGGGAAATTAGCCTTTTTAAAATTCTGTGTCTTTGCTCTGCCTGACAGAGTTTGCTTCTTTTAGTTTAGGGGGAATATAATTATATTGTGGTCACTATTACCTAGTGTTTCTCGAACAGTAACATTTCCAACAAGCTCTGCATCATTAGAAATTACCAGATCCACTACAAACTAGCCCATAAAGTGGTCCTGCAGCAAGTTGAGGAATCTTCTCCCCTTTGCGGTTGAGACAGAACCATGACCCCAGTCAATATCTGTGAAGTTAAATCTCCCATTATGACCACTGTAGCAGCCTGTGCAGCTCGCTCTATTTGGTTATACAGTTGAGCTTCTATCTCCTCTGTGATGTTAGGGGTCTATAGATTACACCAAGTATTATTTTTTCAGTGTTTATGTCCCTTTGAAATTCCACCCATTAGGTTTCAACATTCTCACCATTTGCACCCACAATTGCCTTGTTCACACTTGTCTTTAGATCACTCCTCACATACAGGCACATGCCACCACCTTTTCTATTGACCCTGTATTTTCTAAATAGTGTAAAACCCTCAATATTTAAAGCCCAACCATGTCTTAGCCACACCAACTACATCTATGTGTACTTCTAGTACCATAGCCTCCAGCTCCCCTATTTTGCTAGCTAGACTTCTGGCATTTTGAAAATACATTTTAAATTACTATTACCTGTAAAGTGAATATCTGGGATTTTTGGGTTACCTTGGTTGATGTTTGTATGTAACAGGTTCTTGTTACAAGCAGTTCTATTTTTCATCGGTGTATAGTTCTGCCCAGTCTTCTCCCTACTTTCCTCAGTAACCCCAGCCCCCACTAAATCCCCACTGTCCCCTCCTATATCCCACTCTCTATCTACACTATCTACCCCCTTATTAGTATGATCCTCCACCCTCCCCCAGATCCTCGTTTAAAAGCTCCTCCAGCCATCTAACCATTTTTTCCCCCAGAGCAGTTGCACTCTCCCCATTAAGGTGCAGCCCGTCCCTATTGTAGAGCCTGTAACCGACCGAGAAGTCGGCCCAGTTCTCCATGAAGCCAAACCCTTAATTCCTGCACCAACTTCTGAGCCACTTATTTAACTCCCTAAGCTCCCGTTGTCTCTCTGGTGACGCTCGTAGCACTGGTAGTATTTCTGAAAACAATACCTTGGAGGTCCTGGACTTGAGCTTCTCTCCTAGTTCCCTAAAATCATTTTAAGGACATTCCATCTCCCCCTGACATTGTCATTGGTGCCAATGTGTACCATGACCGCCGGGTCTTCCCCAGCCCCACTCAGCAATCTGTCAATCCGATCCGCAATATGCAAACCCGAGCACCCGGAAGACAACACAATAATAATAATAGAGTCCACTATCACCAGCATCTGTCTGAACTTTGCTGCACTCCTTTTCCCATCCTTCCTGCAGCGGTCATCCTCCTGGTTGCTAGGAGAAACGCCCTGCTGCAGTGTTGCTGGCCCTGGGCTTTTATCCCTAATATCAGCCAAACAGGCATATTTATTAGGGCTTTCCAGCTCAGGACTAGCCTCCCTGGCACTTTTCCCTCTACCCCTTCTTCCTACATTAACCCAAGCCTCCTCCTACCACCTCCATTTCACTGACCCCAGTCAATGCCTGCACAGTGTTTCAAGCTGCTTATTTAGATCCAAGATCTGAGTTTCCAAATATGCAACGTGATTGCATCTAGTGCAAATGTATTCACTAGTGATGATCGAGCACGAAAGTATTCGGGTGTTCGTGCTGAACACATTGGTATATTCGTGTGCTCGGCCGAGCACCCAAGTATAATGGAAGTCAATAGGAGACAACCAGGCACCCCTGCTCTGAAGAGTGTTGGGTGCCTTGTGGATTTGAAAAGGTCAAAAAGTGACAGAAACACCACCGAAATGGATCGGGAACAGCATGGGGACGATATCTGGATGCATCTTGGACTCCCTGGTCGCTGCTGGGAACCATGTTGTCCGAGTTGTATGCCACTTTTACAGACTGACAAAAATACGCACTACCCCTCCCCCCCCCCCCCCCCAAAAAAATCTATTTTACATGAAAAATTGTTAGGAAACATTCTTTCCTGTATATTCAATTGTATAGGAAGTGAAAGGGCTGCCAAAAATTACAAGGAACCAGCACTCCAAAACACCCTTTTTTACACATAAAGTAGGGCATCATACACACCCTTGGAAAATTATGATCGATGGCATGCTGGTAACCCTCAAAAACATTTGGAGCAAGGGCCTGCTGATCTGACCATCTAAAACCTTAGGGGCGAGGGCCTGCTGCCGCATTGGTGACCCTAGATAACCTCTGGGCGATTGCACGTCCCCGTGACGGCGACGATCCATTTGGATGTCTGCCTTATCAACTTTCGATGTTCTTTCCTGTGCCTACCATGGTGATCACGGGTAACGGGAATCAGGGTTCGATGCCTGAGAGGGAGCTTAAGAAAGGGATACCACATCCAAGGGAGGTCAATGGCTGAAATCTGATTGGCTGTTGTTGCCTTGCCACGTTTTTTTTCCTAATTATGAAACACCCAGAGAGGGTGGGTCAAGTTATTAAGGTTCAAGATCCCAAGGAAGGCAGCAGGCGCGCGGCAATTACCCACTCCCGACTCGGGGAGGTAGTGACGATAAATAACAATACAGCACTCCTAAGCGGCCCTGTTATTGGAATGAGTTCACTTTCTGTTACCGAGGATCTATTTGAGGGCAAGTCTGGTGCCAGCAGCATACTTGCTTCCGGCCTCCACAACATTCACCCATTGTGCCATCATGGTGAGGATTGTGTTGACCAGACTCTTGGCTACTGAGACTGGACTTGTAGGTGAGGGCCTGCTGCCGCTTTGTTCACTGTAGGTAACTTCTAGGTGATCGCACGTCCCCGTGACGGCGACGATCCATTTGGATGTCTGCCCTATCAACTTTGGAGCAATTTTTCAACAAGGACCTTCTGGTATAGCACCGTTTTGCTTGTCCTCTCCACCAGAATAAGAGATGAGAAGTTCTCTTTGTAGCAGGGGTCGAGAAGGGTGAACAACCAGTAATCCATGTTGTCTAAAATGCAGGGAATATATACAATCTGGATGAGGAGGAGGAGAAAACAAGATTCAAACATATACTTTTGTTTGTGGTGGAAAAGGTGCATGGGTATACACTACAGTAGATTGAGTACATTATAAATGATAAATTGAAAATGTCTTTATGTTCATCATCAGCCCAGCTCTCCTCTGGCGGAGTTGAGAAGTCAGGGGCAATCCAGGCCTTGTTCATTTTTATCTGAGTCAACCTGTCAGCATTGCCAGTGGACAAGCGGATACGCTTATCTGTTATAATGCCACAAGCAGCACTAAATACACGCTCAGACAAAACACTGGCCGCAGGGCAGGCCAGCCCCTCCAAGGTGTAGAGCCCAAGTTCGTGCCACGTATCCAGCTTGGACACCCAGTAGTTGTAAGACACTGAGGGATCATTTAGGACGCTGACACGGTCTGCTATGTATTCCTTTACCATCTTCCAAAACGGTTGCCTACTTGTACCACTAGGCCGTGCTTCAGGGTGAGGTTGCTGGCGGGGTGTCATGAAAGTGCCCCATGCCTTGGACAGTGTTGCCCTGCCTTTGTTGGAACTGCTGTGTGCTCCCCTTGTCTCCCTTCCTCGTTTGCCTAAGGAAGTATGGACTCTACCGCCTGCGTTGTCAGATGGAACATTTTGGAGCAATCTCTCAACAAGTACCTTCTGGTATTGCACCGTTTTACTCGTCCTCTCCACCATAGGTATGAGAGATGAGAAGTTCTCTTTGTAGCAGGGGTCGAGAAGGGTGAACAACACCCAGTAATCCGTGTTATCTAAAATGTGTATAACGCGAGGGTAGCTGGAAAGGCAGCCTAACATGAAGTCAGCCATGTGTGCCAGAGTACCGAGCGGAGGAAGAAAAAAGAGGGTTAATCACCAGACCTTCTAAATGAGGGTCCGAGAAAAACTTTTGCAGGGCGCCAAAGGAGGGCAGAAATAGGAATGGAGATCTAATAGATATAGGTGGGCCGGCTGCCTCTGGTCACCAACTACCACTGAAGGACACAGGGTAGGTGGTTTTGGAAGAGAAATGGTTGTGCGTGTAAACGCTAAAAAAAGACCAGGTAAATGGCGCCAAAGACCCTTAGATACGGATAAGGGATAAGAGTGGAACTCTTTAGGAACCCTAGGTGTTGACACACTTGAGAATAGGTGTGTGCCCAAAAAATATATATGGAACCACGTGTTAAAATAACGTGTTAAAATAAGTGATATCATGTAAAGATGACCACATATAAGTATAAACAATGTATATAAAAAAAGGTATATAAAAAATCATATGTATTAAAAATCATATGTATTAAAAATGACTCACTTCACCCAGGAGGGTAATGTGGAATAAAGCTCAAGACACCCACACCACACCTCCTGCGCCTGGGTCGCCCGTAGAGATGTCAGATACGGATCAAAACACACTCAGGAGTCTTATCCTTTTTCTTTCTCTTTCTTTTGGAATAAAGAGAAAGAAAAAGGATAAGACTCCTGAGTGTGTTTTGATCCGTATCTGACATCTCTACGGGCGACCCAGGCGCAGGAGGTGTGGTGTGGGTGTCTTGAGCTTTATCCCACATTACCCTCCTGGGTGAAGTGAGTCATTTTTAATACATATGATTTTTAATACATATGATTTTTTATATACCTTTTTTTATATACATTGTTTATACTTATATGTGGTCATCTTTACATGATATCACTTATTTTAACACGTTATTTTAACACGTGGTCCCATATATATTTTTTGGGCACACACCTATTCTCAAGTGTGTCAATACCTAGGGTTCCTAAAGAGTTCCACTCTTATCCCTTATCCGTATCTAAGGGTCTTTGGCGCCATTTACCTGGTCTTTTTTTAGCGTTTACACGCACAACCATTTCTCTGCCAGAGTACCAACAGGCAAGACGTCGATGTCGACATCAGGATGACTCTCGATCTCCTCATCTTCCTCCTCCTCCTCTTCTGCCCATCCACGCTGAACAGATGGAATTAAAGTTCCATGGGTACTACCCTCTTTCGCAGAGGCAACTGTCTCCAGCTCCTCCTCCTCCAGCTCCTCCTCCTCCTCTTCATGGTCCAATTTGCGCTGAGAAGACAAACTGAGGATGGGCTGGTTATCACCCTTTGTAATGTCCTCCCCCATTTCCTCGTCTGCCACATTCAGAGCGTCGTCCTAAATTGTGAGCAGCGATAGTTTCAGTAGACACAGCAGTGGGATGGTTACGCTGATAATAGCGTTATCACCACTAACCATCTGTGTGTATTCATCAAAGTTTTTTAAAACCTTACAGAGCTCTGACATCAATGCCCACTCCTCGCTTGTGAATAGTGGCAGTTGACTCGAAAGGCAATGACAATGTTGCAGCTGGTATTCCACAACTGTTCTCTGCTACTCACAAATCCTGGCCAACATGTGGAACGTAGAGTTCCAGCACGTGCTCACGTCGCACAACAGTCGGTGAGCTGGAAGCCGCAAGCGCTCCTGCAGCGTTGACAGACCGGCTGAAGCTGTGGATGACTTGCGGAAATGGGCACACACGAGGCGTGCCTTCACTAGTAGCTCTGGCAAATTGGGGTAGGTTTTGATAAACCGCTGAGCCACTAAGTTTAAGACGTGGGCTAGGCATGGCATGTGTGTCAGGTTGCCGAGCTCCAAAGCCGCCACCAAGTTATGGCCATTGTCAGACACAACCATGCCTGGTTGTAGGTTAAGTGGCGAGAGCCACAGCTCGGTCTGGTCACTTATACTCTGCCATAGCTCTGCGGCAGTGTGCTGTTTGTCCCCTAAGCAGATCAGCTTCAGCGCGGCCTGTTGATGCTTCCCCACAGCAGTGCTACACTGTTTTCAGCTAGCGACTGATGGCTGACTGTTGCTGGAGGTGAAAGTGGAGGAGGAGACGGTGGAGGAGTAGAAGTGGGGGTTGGAGCCAGTAACATAGCTGCTGGCAGAGACCCTGATGGACGTAGGGCCCACAATCCTGGGCGTGGGTTGCACCTGTGCCATCCCAGGGTACGACTCACTCCCGGCCTCCACAACATTCACCCAGTGTGTGGTCAGGAAAATGTAGCGTCCATGGTCACCAGCACTTGTCCATGTGTCCGTGGTGAAGTGGGGGTTGGAGCCAGTAACATAGCTGCTGGCAGAGACCCTGATGGACGTAGGGCCCACAATCCTGGGCGTGGGCTGCACCTGTGCCATCCCAGAATACGACTCACTCCCGGCCTCCACAACATTCACCCAGTGTGTGGTCAGGAAAATGTAGCGTCCATGGCCACCAGCACTTGTCCATGTGTCCGTGGTGAAGTGGACCTTCCCAGTAACTGCGTTGGTTAGGGCACGGGTGATATTCTGGAACACATGCTGGTGTAAGGCGGGCACGGCACACTGTGAAAAATAGTGGTGGCTGGGGACCCTCATAGTAAAATTATTAAAGGTTACGTTTTATCTTCATGTATATTCTAATGGATTGCCATCCTTGTACAATGTTATAATATACTTTCTATGTTAGAAAGTATATTATAGTGCATTTGTATTGTGCGGCAGTTGTGTGCGGTTCTGCTGCGATACTACTGGTGTGATATACCAGTCGCCCCCCCAAAAAACTGATTGAAGCGGGATGTTATATACCAATATAGTTTCTTTATAGTGCATTTGGGTACTGAATAGTGCATTTGCGCATGAGCGTACACAAAAATTATATTGCCGATATTTCGCATTGAAAAAAAATATTTATGGAGATCGCAAATTCAAATAATACATCTGGTATGTCACTGTCCATGTTGTGGGACTATTTGTGCACTTCTAGTAATTATTTCTTGGCTGCAAAAATGAGCTGAAGGTTTTTCAGGTTCGCCTGCCATTAAAATGAATGGTATCCGCGGCGAACTTGCGGTTCACGAACATTTAATCGCGTTCGCGAACCGTCCCGGCAGATGTTCGTCCATCACTACTGACAACCACACAAGGTATTGAATCACAGATCACACAATTCAAGCATTACACCGTTGACAGCAAAATGTGGATAGATTATGGGAGAAAAATAGTTTTCTGTATTTAAAATTTTTCCCTATATCTGGGCCTGACAACCCCACAAGGTATTGAAGAGCAGATCACACAATTCACGGATTACACCATTGACAGCAGCAATGTGGACAGATTATAGGAAAAAAAATGGTGTTTTCTGTATTATAATTTTTCCCTATATCTGGGCCTGACAACCACACAAGGTGTTGAAGCACAGATCACACAATTCACGGAGTACACCGTTGACAGCAAAAATGTGGATAGATTATGGGATAAAAATAGTTTTTTGTATTTTTAATTTTTCCCTATATATGGGCCTGACAACCACACAATGTATTGAAGCGCAGATCACACAATTCACAGATTACACTGTTGACAGCAAAATGTTGATAGATTATGGGAAAATAAATAGTGTTTTCTGTATTATATTTTTTTCCCTATATCTGGGCCTAACAACCACACAAGTTATTGAAGCGCAGATCACGCAATTTATGGATTACACCATTGACAGCAAAAATGTGGACAGATTATGGTAAAAAAAATTGTGTTTTCTGTATTATAAATTTTTCTCTATATCTGGCCCTGACAACCACAAAAGGTGTTGAAGCACAGATCACACCGTTGACAGCAAAAATGTGGACAGGTTATGGGAGAAAAATTGTTTTCTGTATTAAAAATTTCTCCCTATATATGGGCCTGTGTCACAGGGCCCCAAAGGTGCACTCGGTCTCCCATTAGCCGCAGACATGCTGCTTAGCTTTGGGAGCGAGGATCTGTGTTTGGCCTCGTTCCCAGGGCAGCTTTGCTAGCTGGGAGGCTCCCTGCTCCTAGGTCTGCCTTGAGCGCTGAGCTGATCACTTGGTGCTCGACTTGTCTGTCTGTAGGTCATGTGACGCTGACCACATCACATGACCCTCAGACCCCACTATAAATACAGGCAGCCTGCTGGCCACAGGTTGCCTGTTAATTCTAGGTTCCTGGCTATTTGTTGGACTACTGAATACTCACCTGATCCTGTTCCCTGACAATCCTGTGCCTGCACTTCCTGTACTGCGCATCCCTCCTGGTATTGTTACCTCGGCTCCCACCTGACTACTCTTTGCAGACTCCTCTGGTACTTCTCTACTCTCCTGGTATTTGACCCCGGCTTCTCCTGACCATTCTTTGCTTAACCCTTTGTACTGCGTAGCTCTCTTGGTTCTGACCCGGTCCGTTCAGGTTCCTTATTTTGTCTTGTCTGTCTTCCCTGCACATATCCTAAGTAAGGGACTGTCATCCAGTTGTTCCCTGTCATCAGGACTCGTGAGGCAAGTAGGCAGAGCCAGTGGTGAGGGTGGAGGGCAGTGGTCTCTATCCTTCCCCCTGTGTGTGTGTGGACATGACCGTTACAGCCTGACAACCACACAAGGTATTGAATCGCAGATCACACATTTCAAGGATTACACCGTTGACAGTAAAAATGTGGACAGATTATGGGAGAATGTTTTTTCTGTAGTTAAAATTTTTCCCTATATCTGGGCCTGACAACCACACAAGGTGTTGAAGCACAGATCACACAATTCATGGATTACACCGTTGACAGCAAAAATGTGGACAGATTATGGGAGAAAAATTGTTTTCTGTATTTGAAATTTTTCCCTATATATGGGCCTGACAACCACACAAGGTATTGAATCGCAGATCACAATTCAAGGATTACACAGTTGACAGCAAAAATGTGGATAGATTATGGGAAAATAAACAGTGTTTTCTGTATTATAATCTTTTCCCTATATATGGGCCTGACAACCACACAAGGTATTGAAGCGCAGATCACAATTCAAGGATTACACAGTTGACAGCAAAAATGTGGATAGATTATGGGAAAATAAACAGTGTTTTCTGTATTATAATCTTTTCCCTATATCTGGGCCTGACAACCACACAAGGTATTGAAGCGCAGATCACACAATTCATGGATTACACTGTTGACAGCAAAAATGTGGATAGATTATGGGGGAAAAAATAGGGTTTTGTGTATCATAATTTTTTCCCTATATCTGGGCCTGACAACCACACAAGGTATTGAAGCGCAGATCACAAAATTCACGGATTACACTGTTGACAGCAAAAATATTGATAGATTATGGGGAAAAAAAATTGTGTTTTCTGCATTATAATTTTTTCCCTATATCTGGGCCTGACAACCACACAAGGTGTTGAAGCACAGATCACACAATTTACTGATTGCACCGTTGACAGCAAAAATGTGGATAGATTTTTGGGAAAAAATTATTGTTTTCACTAATATTCTTCCTATCTCTGCCCCTGACACACAGAAGGTATTGCTGCACAGATGTCACAAGTCACTGCAGACACCTTCTATATAGCAAAACAATCGCTATTTCGCAAAGTATAAAAAAAAATTTGAGTACTACTTTGCACAATTAAATTGCTTCCACCACACACAATAGTCCTTAAAAGGACTTTTGGGTCTTTGAAACGTTATTCACTGGAATATATTGCGATCACAATCTCCCTACACTATCTGTCCCTTCCTAAGCGCAGCTCTCCCTGACTCGCAATGAGCCGAACCCGCGTCATATATAGCACCCGATGACGCGTTCCAGCCAGCCAATCACTGTAATGCCAGTAGCCAACATGGCTACTGGCATTACAGTGATGGCAGTACTTACCTGCATGTTTATTGGCTGCTTAGCAGTTGCGAAACGTGCGGGGAGGAGACTCGAGCATGGCGCTCGATCACATGTGGTACTCGGCTGAGTACCGCCATGTGCCGAGCATAGCGATGCTCGAGCCGAACAGGTATTTGGCCGAGCATGCTCGCTCATCACTAGTATTCACCCTCGAATGCCTCTTCAAGGCATGCATACATTGCACAGGACACACACTTAGTAGCATTGTCCATGCAGCACATGTTTAAATGGGGATGAACTGTAAAGAAGGAAAACAGTAAATACGGACAATTGTGGACAAGAATAGGACATGTCCGAGCCGCGGACCGGAAGATCGGGGGCGCGCTCTGAAAATGCGAATGCGGACAGCACACTGTGTGCTGTCCGCATCCATTCCTGTCCCTAAGAGAATGAATGGGTCCGCACCCATTCCGCAGAATTGCGGAACGGGTGCGGACACATTCACGGACGTGTGAATGGACCCTTAGACCCTGTCTGCTGTAGTTGGAGGACTAGCTAGAATCAAGCCAACAATACACAAGGAAAATCGAGGAAACCTTAGTTTCTTGCTCCCTGTCACCTCTACTATGCTACCCTCACTGAGCGTTTCTAAATGTTCATTGTGTTACCCTAAACATATACATTACACTTTTAATTTCATTTGCAGACGAATTCAATAAGTATTATGCATTTTTGTACTTCCCGCCTTTTATGCAAGTTAACATAAAAGAGTCATATCTTACTAGTGTGACCAGAAAAGAGTCATATTTTCAAGCTCTGACTCATCTCAGGTTAATTTGCATATGTATCAAATCGTTTTTTTTACACAATAAAAGCACACGCTTTTAAAAGCTATGGGGACTGGATATTGCGGATGTGCTAGCGGCCATCTAGCAACCTATGTCCTCAGCTCTATAAACAAAATATAGGTGACAGGTTTCCTTTAAACTCCACTTATTCAGAAGCCCACTTAGTACAGAAAGCAGAGTGAGAGGGGTTAAACTACCAGGATCAGAGTTAACTTCTATTCCAGCAGTAGATTTTTTTTGTTTTTTTTTTCCATCCTTGGGTTGTACTGCCCAGCGAGGGAGTGTCCTATAACTTTTTATAACCTTTTGATTTTCTAAATAAGGGCACTCGTGTCAAGAAATTTCATACCGTGGTTCTTAATGATTTTAGGACAGTCGAACAGATGCCATCAATGTTATGTAAAACTGCACAATCTTCAATAAGTATTAAAGAAATTATCTGCTTGGAAGATAAAAGGATTGGTACAGTGGTCCTTAATCAATCAGAGTATATTAAAGAATCACTCAGGGTTCTTCATGCTCTGTAGCTTCCCTGCTCGCCTCCCCTCTCTAGTGAAGCAGCCCAGACACTTTCATTCATTTATCCCTATTTTATCACATGAACCTCTGGAGCCATATATGAGGAACTTTTTTTTTAAGCAGGGGATGAAGGGGCTAACAACTAACAAGAATCAACTGCAATGCATCCTAGGAGATGCAGGTGCTTGATGAGCTGCTGCCCACCCACTGAAGGAAAATATAGTCCTCCAGATAAGTGAGTAAAAGTTTTTTTTTGAAGTTTTGCATTTGCAGGATACCCCATTTTAATTATTCAGATTAAATTATTAGGTCTTGTTTTTTCTAAGGGCGGTTTCGCATTAGTGTTAGAAATTCCGTCATAGTGTTCATATACAGTCAGGTCCATAAATATTGGGACATGGACACAATTCTAACATTTTTGGCTCTATACACCACCACAATGGATTTGAAATGAAACGAACAAGATGTGCTTTAACTGCAGACTGTCAGCTTTAATTTGAGGGTATTTACATCCAAATCAGGTGAACGGTGTAGGAACAGTTTTCATATGTGCCTCCCACTTGTTAAGGGAACAAAATTAATGGGACAATTGGCTTCTCAGCTGCTCCATGGCCAGGTGTGTGTTATTCCCTCATTATCCCAATTACAATAAGTTCATTCCAAGTGTGCTATTTGTATTTGGAATCTGTTGCTGTCAACTCTCAAGATGAGATCCAAAGAGCTGTCACTATCAGTGAAGCAAGCCATCATTAGGCTGAAAAAACACAACAAACCCATCAGAGAGATAGCAAAAACATTAGGCGTGGCCAAAACAACTCTTTGGGACATCCTTAAAAAGAAGGAACGCACCGGTGAGCTCAGCAACACCAAAAGACCCGGAAGACCACGGAAAACAACTGTGGTGGATGACCAAAGAATTCTTTCCCTGGTGAAGAAAACACCCTTCACAGCAGTTGGCCAGATCAGGAACACTCTGCAGGAGGTAGGTGTATGTGTGTCAAAGTCAACAATCAAGAGAAGACTTCACCAGAGTGAATACAGAGGGTTCACCACAAGATGTAAACCATTGGTGAGCCTCAAAAACGGGAAGGCCAGATTAGAGTTTGCCAAACCACATCTAAAAAAGCCTTCACAGTTCTGGAACAACATCCTATGGACAGATGAGACCAAGATCAACTTGTACCAGAGTGATGGGAAGAGAAGAGTATGGAAAAGGAAAGGAACTGCTCATGATCCTAAGCATACCACCTCATCAGTGAAGCATGGTGGTGGTAGAGTCATGGCGTGGGCATGTATGGCTGCCAATGGAACTGGTTCTCTTGTATTTATTGATGATGTGACTGCTGACAAAAGCAGCAGGATGAATTCTGAAGTGTTTCGGGCAATATTATCTGCTCATATTCAGCCAAATGCTTCAGAACTCATTGCACAGCGCTTCACAGTGGAGATGGACAATGACCCAAAGCATACTGCAAAAGCAACCAAAGAGTTTTTTAAGGGAAAGAAGTGGAATGTTATGCAATGGCCAAGTCAATTTACCTGACCTGAATCTGATTGAGCATGCATTTCACTAGCTGAAGACAAAACTGAAAGGAAAATGCCCCAAGAACAAGCAGGAACTGAAGACAGTTGCAGTAGAGGCCTGGCAGAGCATCACCAGGGATGAAACCCAGCGTCTGGTGATGTCTATGTGTTCCAGACTTCAGGCTGTAATTGACTGCAAAGGATTTGCAACCAAGTATTAAAAAGTGAAAGTTTGATTTATGATTATTATTCTGTCCCATTACTTTTGGTTCCTTAACAAGTGGGAGGCACATATGCAAACTGTTGTAATTCCTGCACCGTTCACCTGATTTGGATATAAAGACCCACAAATTACAGCTGACAGTCTACAGTTAAAGCCAATCTTGTTCATTTTATTTCAAATCCATTGTGGTGGCGTATAGAGCCAAAAATGTTAGAATTGTGTTGATGTCCTAATATTTATGGACCTGACTGTATAACAGAATTTTAGGACGGAATGAAAAACCGAACCCTTTAAGAGGCAAATCCTGTCGACAGGACTTTTTTTCCCGTCATGTATAATGGAACAAAACAGAACTGTTATTTGTGCCCGTAGAACTGTATAAGGACGGAGCAAAACATCCTAACATTCTGTTATATTCCATTATTACTCTGTTATAACGGAACACTATAATGTAATTTCTAACAATAATGTGAATCCGCCCTAAACCAGCTGGTAGCCCTATAACTAGAGATGGGTGAATTTCAGGTTATGAAATTTGTTTATGCGATGTTTACTGGTAAAAGATGAATTGCATTACGGATTCCGTTACCACGGACCATAATGCAATTCTATGAGGGAATGCATAACGGAATGCCTTTAGAGGCATTCCATTATTTATTCCGTCATAATAGAAGTCTATGGGCTGCAAAACGGATCCATCCCGTTTCTGTTCTGCATAGCGGAAACGGAACAGATCCTCTAAAGGCATTCCGTTATGCATTCCGTCATAGAATTGCGTTATGGTCCGTGGTAATGGAATCCATAACACAATTCACCTTTTACCAGTAAACGAAGTGTGAACAAATTTCAAAATAGGAAATTCGCTCATCTCTACCTATAACCACTGCAACAAACAAAACAATAGCTGATCTTAAGGAGACCAGCTAAAGAAAACACAGTGGAGCCTCATTTAAGAGTCTCAACACAGCAATCCAAAGTGCAAAGCTCCCTGGGAAATAGTAATATGCAAAATAACTGTGGAGCCCCAGTAATGGGTCTTCAACACAGAGAAAGCAAGATGGATGGATAACAGGCTTAGGTCTTCCCCGTCACATCCTTAAAGCTTGTAAAAGAGCGGGATCTTGAAATAGGGGCCACTTAATATGGGGGATCTGGTGATCTCTGTAATGGAGACACACCTTTGCTTGGTTTTCCTTCCTTTGAAGGATATCTGGCTTTCTCTGTGTTGAAGACCCATAACTGGGTGTCACGACCGCTATCCCAGCAGCAGTCGTGTCGCACCAGACGGAGGGGAAGGGGGACCCTTATCTACGGATGGGAAATAGAATGGCCACCCCTGACTAACCCTAAGCTGGCACCTGTCTGCCCTGATACCCTAGACGGGGTGTGAACCCGTGCGGCGAGCAGGATGCCTAAACCCTCAGTCGCCCTAACAAGACTGGACTGGGGAAAGGCCGATGGGAGCGCTAGTCACCATCACTCACGTCTAGGAAAACAACAGGGGAAGACAGCAACAAACAAACAACAGCAGAGATAGACTTATCCAGTCACGAGCAGAGAAGGCGACCCCAAACACGGCAGTCCACGCCGGACAAGAGCTCCACAGCAACACCATCAAACGATCTCCTTCAAAGGTCAGAGTAGCACTGGAAGTAAGGACTATATCTGGCAATGACTGCAAGTGAAACTGAAACTAATATAGTATCTGGGAGTGGCAGACAGGACTCACCTGAGAAGGATGCCTACAAACTCCCAGTCAGGACAAAAAGGTTCACAAGGCAAAACCTGGATGACATACCCTGAACCACGGAGCAAACTCACAAGCTATCGCGAGTAGCAAGTCGCTGCGACCTTCTCCTCCCAGACCTGTCTGGATCAGTCACAGTCGTGACAGTACCCCCCTTTCTACGAGGGGCCCCCGGACCCTCAAGACCAGGCCTCTCCGGATGGGAGCTATGAAAAGCCCGAATGAGTCTGTCCGCTTTTATCTCTGATGCTGGAACTCACATTCTCTCTTCGGAACCATAACCTTTCCAGTGCACCAGGTACTGAAGAGAGCGGCGAACATATCGTGAATCAACAATCTTTTCTACCTGAAACTCAAGACTGCCATCAACAACCACCGGTGGAGGCGGTAGCGGCAATGTTTCAGGAGGTTCTACATATCTCTTAAGCAGAGACCTGTGGAAGACATTATGGATCCTTAGAGTCTGAGGTAGCTCCAGACGAAAAGCCACCGGGTTAATAATCTTAATTACCCTATAAGGACCAATAAATCTCAGACCTAATTTCCACGAGGGAACCTTCAACTTGATATTTCTGGTAGACAACCACACCAAGTCATTCACCCCAAGGTCCGGACCTTCAGAGCGCTTCCTATCAGCCACACGTTTGTATCTACCACCCATTCTCTTCAAACTTTCTTGCACACTCTGCCACACTGAAGAAAGTGAAGACGCAAATCGTTCCTCCTCGGGAATCCCAGACGGCCCCCCTTCACTAAACGTACAAAACTGAGGATGGAAACCATACGCACCAAAAAATGGTGACTTATCGGTAGATTCTTGACGACGATTATTAATGGCAAACTCGGCTAACGGTAAATAAGATGACCATTCCTCCTGATTTTCGGAAACAAAGCATCTCAAATATGTCTCTAGGTTTTGATTGGTACGTTCAGTCTGACCGTTGGACTGTGGATGGAAAGATGAAGAAAACGACAGATGAACCCCTAAACGAGAACAAAAAGCTTTCCAAAATTTAGAAACAAATTGGGTACCACGATCCGAAACAATATCGGAAGGGACCCCGTGAAGCTTCACGATGTGGTCAATAAAAACCTGAGCCAGTGTGTTAGCATTAGGCAATGCGGCAAGAGCAATAAAGTGCACCATTTTACTGAATCTGTCAACAACTACAAGAATAACAGTCTTCCCCGCTGATACTGGTAGATCCGTAATGAAATCCATTGATAGGTGCGTCCAAGGCCTGTTGGGGATGGCCAGAGGTAAAAGACGCCCTGCCGGACGAGTATGATCTACCTTAGAACGAGCACAGTTAGCACATGCAGACACAAAATTCAACACCTCCTGGCGCCACTTAGGCCACCAGAACCGACGAGACACTAACTCAGAGGTTGCCGTACTACCTGGGTGTCCTGCCAGTGTGTAGTTATGGTGTTCTTTTAGTATCTCCAGTCGTAAAATTTCTGGCACAAACAGTTTACCCGAGGGGCAGGAGGCCGGGGCGTCCCCCTGAGCTTCCAACACCCTCCCCTCCAAACCTGAGTGTAATGCAGAGACCACCACCCCCTTTTGCAAAATGGGCTCTGGTACATCAACATCACCCCCTCCAGGAAAACTTCGGGACAATGCATCCGCCTTAGTATTTTTTGCCCCCGGGCGATAGGTTATTACAAAATTAAACCTAGTAAAAAATAACGACCACCGAGCCTGTCTAGGGGTGAGACGTTTAGCAGACTCCAGATATAATAAGTTTTTGTGATCAGTAATCACCGTGACGGGATGAACCGCCCCCTCCAAAAAATGACGCCACTCCTCAAAAGCCAACTTAATAGCCAAAAGTTCCCTGTTGCCAATATCATAGTTCCTTTCTGCAGTAGACAACTTCTTCGAAAAGAAAGCACACGGACACCATTCACCAGGGGACGGGCCCTGAGATAGTACCGCTCCCACCCCCACCTCTGATGCGTCAACCTCTACAATAAAAGGAAACTAGACATCTGGCTGTACGAGAATAGGGGCCGAGATGAATCTCTCCTTCAGAAATGTAAAGGCAGTTTTGGCTGCATGTGACCATTTGGAAAAATCGGATCCCTTTCGGGTCATGTCCGTCAGTGGTTTGACCACCAAGGAATAGTTCTTTATAAACTTTCTATAAAAATTGGCAAACCCCAGGAAGCGTTGCAATGCCTTCAGGTTCTCAGGCAGATCCCAGTCCATAATCACCCGGACTTTCTCTGGATCCATGCGGAAACCTGAATCTGACAACACATACCCCAGAAATGGCAGTTCTTTTACGGCGAACACACATTTCTCTAATTTAGCAAACAATTTGTTGGCCCTTAATATCTGCAGCACTTGTCTCACATGGATCTTATGTGTATCCAGATCCGGGGAATAGACCAGGATGTCATCAAGATATATCACAACAAATCTCCCGATAAGGTGACTAAAAATATCGTCGACAAAATGTTGGAACACCGCAGGCGCATTAGTAAGACCAAATGGCATGACCAGATTTTCATAATGCCCTTCCGGAGTATTAAAAGCCGTTTTCCACTCATCCCCCTCTTTGATGTGAACCAGGTTATAGGCTCCTCTGAGATCCATTTTGGAGAACCATTTAGCACCAGCAACCTGATTAAAGAGGTCGGGAATGAGAGGAAGAGGATAGGGATCTCGGATAGTTATCCGGTGTGGCGAGCAGGATGCCTAAACCCTCAGTCGCCCTAACAAGACTGGACTGGGGAAAGGCCGATGGGAGCGCTACTCAACATCACTCATGTCTAGGAAAACAACAGGGGAAGACAGCAACAAACAAACAACAGCAGAGATAGACTTATCCAGTCACGAGCAGAGAAGGCGACCCCAAACACGACAGTCCACGCCGGACAAGAGCTCCACAGCAACACCATCAAACGATCTCCTTCAAAGGTCAGAGTAGCACTGGAAGTAAGGACTATATCTGGCAATGACTGCAAGTGAAACTGAAACTAATATAGTATCTGGGAGTGGCAGACAGGACTCACCTGAGAAGGATGCCTACAAACTCCCAGTCAGGACAAAAAGGTTCACAAGGCAAAACCTGGATGACATACCCTGAACCACGGAGCAAACTCACAAGCTATCGCGAGTAGCAAGTCGCTGCGACCTTCTCCTCCCAGACCTGTCTGGATCAGTCACAGTCGTGACACTGGGGCTCCACCGTTATTTTGCATATTACTATTTCCCAGGAAGCTTTGCACTTTGGATTGCTGTGTTGAGACTCTTAAATGAGGCTTCACTGTGTTTTCTTTAGCTGGTCTCCTTAAGATCAGCTATTGTTTTGTTTAAGTAGTCTCCAAGGCATTGCTCCTTGTTAGCCAGAATACTACTCCATACTGATGAGGGGCAACACCCTGAAACAGCTGTCTGTGGATGGATAACAGGCTTAGGTCTTCCCCGCCACATCCTTAAAGCTTGTAAAAGAGCGGGATCTTGACATAGGGGCCACTTAATATGGTGGATCTGGTGATCTCTGTAATGGAGACACCCCTTTGCTTGGTTTTCCTTCCTTTGAAGGATATCTGGCTTTCTCTGTGTTGAAGACCCATAACTGGGGCTCCACAGTTATTTTGCATATAACCACTGCAACCCACTTCAAAGTCGAGGAGTCGCCATTATTATTTATTTACAATTTGATACATGTCACCTTCCAAAAAGGCTAAAAAAATATATATCTGTAATGTATATTCCAAATGATAAGGCTTGTTTCAGCAGTATTTGTCTGGCCGAATCCCAGCATATTTGCCGGGTAGCAGCCAGATTTCCTCAGGACCCCATTATAGTCAATGGGGCTGGCGGGAATACTGGTACCACCTGGCAATGCCGGATGCAGAGAGCTCTGGCAGTATATATTTTAACACAACACTGACTAATAATTATGAGCGATCCAGTACTCAAAGAAGTAATCTCAAAGCAATGTTTTTTTCCCTCTTTTAGAATAGGAAAAAAATGGAGAAATCTATTAGTCCGTATGCAGTTGCATCCATTTCTAGCTGAAGAAGAAATGAATAAGGACTTCTCACTATTTCCTATTATTTCCTACTTTTTAAGGCCCCTTGCAGACGAGCGTGTCCAGATTAGGTCCGGATGCGTTCAGGGTGCGTTCAGTGAAACTCGCACCATTCTGCAAGCAAGTTCAATCAGTTTTGTCAGCGATTGCGTTCAGTTGTTCAGTTTTTTCTGCGCGGCTGCAATGCGTTTTAATGCATTTTTCACGCGCGTGATAAATAACTGAAGGTTTACAAACAACATCACCTAGCATCCATCAGTGAAAAATGCATCGCACCCGCACTTGCTTGCGGATGCAATGCGATTTTCACGCAGCCCCATTCATTTCTACGGGGCCTGCGTTGCGTGAAAAATGCAGAATATAGAACATGCTGCGATTTTCATGCAACGCACAAGTGATGTGTGAAAAACAACGCTCATGTACACAGACCCATTGACATGAATGGGTCAGGATTCAGTGCGGTCGCTATGCGTTCACGTCACGCATTGCACCCGTGCGAAAAACTTGCTCGTGTTAAAGGGGCCTAACTGTGGAAATAAACACTGTGGGGCTCATTTATGAACTATAGTTTCTGGTCTAAAAAAGTAACAGATGGCGGTTTTGTGACTTCTTTTGCAACTGTTTGCCACATTTTGGTCTTTACCTCAATTCTGCAAGAGTTCAATTTTCTAGATGGAAACTCCAGATTAGACCAGGATTGTGGCGCCTTAAGGCCTCTTTCAGACGGGCGTTGCGGGAAAAGGTGCGGGTACGTTGCGGGAAAAGGTGCGGGAACATGCGCGATTTTTCCGCGCGAGTGCAAAACATTGTAATGCGTTTTGCACTCGCATGAGAAAAATCGGGCATGTTTGGTACCCAAACCCAAACTTCTTCACAGAAGTTCAGGCTTGGGATCGGTGTTCTGTAGATTGTATTATTTTCCCTTATAACATGGTTATAAGGGAAAATAATAGCATTCTGAATACAGAATGCATAGTAAAATAGCGCTGGAGGTTTAAAAAAAAAATTATAATAATTTAACTCACCTTAATCCACTTGATCGCGCAGCCCGGCATCTCTTCTGTCTTCATCTTAGCTGTGTGCAGCAACAGGACCTGTGGTGACGTCACTTCGGTCATCACATGGTCCGTCACATGATCCATCACCATGGTAAAAAATCATGTGATGGATCATGTGATGACCGGAGTGACGTCACCACAGGTCCTGTTGCTGCACACAGCAAAGAAAGAAGTCAGAAGAGATGCCGGACTGCGCGATCAAGTGCACTAAGGTGAGTTAAATTATTTTTTATTATTTTTTTAACCCCTCCAGCGATGTTTTACTATGCATTCTGTATTCAGAATGCTATTATTTTCCCTTATAACCATGTTATAAGGGAAAATAATAATGATCGGGTCTCCATCCCGATCGTCTCCTAGCAACCGTGCGTGAAAATCGCACCGCATCCCCACTTGCTTGCAGATGCTTGCGATTTTCACGCAACCCCATTAATTTCTATGGGGCCTGCGTTACGTGAAAAACGCGCAAAATAGAGCATGCTGCGATTTTCACGCAACGCACAAGTGATGCGTGAAAATCATCGCTCATGTGAACAGCCCCATAGAAATGAATGGGTCGGGATTCAGTGCGGGTGCAATGCGTTCAACTAACGCATCGCATCCGAGCGGAATACTCGCCTGTGTGAAAGGGGCCTTACTATCATCTCCCCTGGTCTAATGTTACACTTAAAAATGTAAGCCACCTTACACTCATGCCAGGCACACAATGCATAGCCAGATTTAAAAGTAAGTGATAAATAAGGCCCTGTATGCCTTGTAATATACAACACAGAAAAAAAGACATATTGGTCAAATATCACAGGTGAAACTTTTGAGACAATGGGATTTTACAGTTTTGTCATTTTATATTATAGGTTATCCAGAAATGTTTAACATTTTTATCTAGAACATAAAAATTCCTTTGAACTGAAACCTTTTTGGAACAGGTCCCTGAACAGACTGGTACTGCACATTGATTCATTGGTAATCCTTCTGGACTCTTCAAGTTGCGTACTTTGACATCAGAAGGCTTAGGCCTCATGCACACGACCGTTGTGTGCATCCGCGCCCGTTGTTCCGTTTTCTGTTTTTTTTCACGGACCCATTGACTTTCAATGGGTCCGTGGAAAAATCGGAAAATGCACCGTTTGGCTTCCGCGTCCGTGATCCGTTTTTCCAGTCCGTGAAAAAAATATGACCTGTCCTATTTTTTTCACCGACAACGGTTCACGGACCCATTCAAGTCAATGGGTCTGTGAAAAATCACGGATGCACACAAGATAGTCATCCGCGTCCGTGATCCGTGTCCGTTTTTCCTATCATTTTCAATGCAAACTTGACTTATTTTTTTTTTTCACTTTTCATGTCCGTGGATCCTCCAAAAATCAAGGAAGACCCACGGATGAAAAAACGGACACGGATCACGGAACAACGGAAACCATTTTTGCGGACCGCAAAAAAAAGCGTCCGTGTGCATGAGGCCTAAGAGGGAATCTGCACCTTGATTTACCCCTATTAGCTGCAGTACAACATGACTAGTACATCTGATAGGGTGTCCAGATTTGTTTTAGGCCGTAGTTTAGTTTCGCATCCGATCCCATTCATTTCAATGGGGACGCAAAAAGATGTAGACAGAAGCCTTTGTGCTGTCCGCATCCACATGTCCGTTCAGCAACACCGCAAAACAAATAGAACATGTCCTATTCTCGTCAGTTTTGCTGACAAGGATAGGACATTTGTACAGAAGTTAAAAAATAAATGGTGGCATGCAATTAGTCGGGATCCTTGTTTTGCGGATCCACAATTTGCGGCACGCAAAACGGATGTGGTCATGTGCATGAGCCCTTGTTCTCATAATGACCTTTTCCCCCACCCTGTTTGTCCTCAAAGCTGCACTCGATTACAGTACATAGCAAAGACTGCTGAGCTTACACACAATGTGGAGGACCTCCTGAGCATGAACTCAATCTGGACCATGTAATCCAGCGCAGCTTTGAGAATGCACATCAAGGGGACTTGGTCAGTATAAAAATATAAAATAGTGAACTGGACACCTTATCTGCAGTACTACTCATATAGTATTGCACTTGATAGGGGTAAATCAAGGCTCCCTTTAACCCCTTAAGGACTCGGCCCTATTTCACCTTAAGGACTTGGCCATTTTTTGCAAATCTGACCACTGTCACTTTAAGTGCTGATAACTTTAAAACGCTTTGACTTACCCAGGCCGTTCTGAGATTGTTTTTTCGTCACATATTGTACTTCATGACACTGCTAAAATTGGGTCAAAAAAGTTAATTTTTTTGCATAAAAAAATACAGTTTTTACCAAAAATTTTGAAAAATTAGCAAATTTCAAACTTTCAGTTTCTCTACTTCTGTAATACATAGTAATACCCCCAAAAATTGTGATGATTTTACATTCCCCATATGTCTACTTCATGTTTGTAGCATTTTGGGAATGATATTTTATTTTTTGGGGATGTTACAAGGCTTAGAAGTTTAGAAGCAAATTTTGAAATTTTCTGAAATCTTCAAAATCCCACTTTTTATGGACCAGTTCAGGTTTGAGGTCATATTGTGAGGCTTAGATAATAGAAACCTCCCAAAAATGACCCCATTCTAGAAACTACACCCCTCAAGGTATTCAAAACTGTTTTTTCAAACTTT
Organism: Bufo bufo; assembly: GCF_905171765.1. Taxonomy (NCBI): domain Eukaryota; kingdom Metazoa; phylum Chordata; class Amphibia; order Anura; family Bufonidae; genus Bufo; species Bufo bufo. The sequence goes on along the minus strand of NC_053394.1, from coordinate 129,951,747 downwards.
ATTAACCCTTTAGGTCTTCCACAAGAGTTAATGGCAGATGGAGAAACAATTTTGAAATTTATATTTTTTGGAAAATTTTCCAATATAATCAATTTTTTCCAGTAGTAAAACAAGGGTTAACTGCCTAACAAAACTCAAAATGGGTTGCCCCGATTCTGTAGTTTGCAGAAACACCCCATATGTGGTCGTAAACTACTGTTTGGCCGAACGGGAGCACATAGAAGGAGGGGAACACCATATGGGTTTTGGAAGGCAGATTTTGCAGGACTGGTTTTGTTTATACCATGTCCCATTTGAAGCCCCCTGTTGCACCCCTAGAATAGAAATTTCAAAAAAGTGACTCCATCTAATAAAGTACACCCCTCAAGGTATTCAAAACTGGGTTTACAAACTTTGTTAACCCTTTAGGTGTTCCACAAGAGTTGATGGCAGATGGAGAAACAATTTTGAAATTTCTATTTTTTGGAAAATTTTCCAATATAATCAATTTTTTCCAGGAGTAAAACAAGGGTTAACTGCCAAACAAAACTCAAAATGGGTTGCCCTGATTCTGTAGTTTGCAGAAACACCCCATATGTGGTCGTAAACTACTGTTTGGCCGAACGGGAGCACATAGAAGGAGGGGAACACCATATGGGTTTTGGAAGGCAGATTTTGCAGGACTGGTTTTGTTTATACCATGTCCCATTTGAAGCCCCCTGTTGCACCCCTAGAATAGAAATTTCAAAAAAGTGACTCCATCTAAGAAAGTACACCCCTCAAGGTATTCAAAACTGGGTTTACAAACTTTGTTAACCCTTTAGGTGTTCCACAAGAGTTGATGGCAGATGGAGAAACAATTTAGAAATTTCTATTTTTTGGAAAATTTTCCAATATAATCAATTTTTTCCAGGAGTAAAACAAGGGTTAACTGCCAAACAAAACTCAAAATGGGTTGCCCCGATTCTGTAGTTTGCAGAAACACCCCATATGTGGTCGTAAACTACTGTTTGGCCGAACGGGAGCACATAGAAGGAGGGGAACACCATATGGGTTTTGGAAGGCAGATTTTGCAGGACTGGTTTTGTTTATACCATGTCCCATTTGAAGCCCCCTGTTGCACCCCTAGAATAGAAATTTCAAAAAAGTGACTCCATCTAAGAAAGTACACCCCTCAAGGTATTCAAAACTGGGTTTACAAACTTTGTTAACCCTTTAGGTGTTCCACAAGAGTTGATGGCAGATGGAGAAACAATTTTGAAATTTCTATTTTTTGGAAAATTTTCCAATATAATCAATTTTTTCCAGGAGTAAAACAAGGGTTAACTGCCAAACAAAACTCAAAATGGGTTGCCCCGATTCTGTAGTTTGCAGAAACACCCCATATGTGGTCGTAAACTACTGTTTGGCCGAACGGGAGCACATGGAAGGAGGGGAACACCATATGGGTTTTGGAAGGCAGATTTTGCAGGACTGGTTTTGTTTATACCATGTCCCATTTGAAGCCCCCTGTTGCACCCCTAGAATAGAAATTTCAAAAAAGTGACTCCATCTAAGAAAGTACACCCCTCAAGGTATTCAAAACTGGGTTTACAAACTTTGTTAACCCTTTAGGTGTTCCACAAGAGTTGATGGCAGATGGAGAAACAATTTTGAAATTTCTATTTTTTGGAAAATTTTCCAAAATAATCAATTTTTTCCAGGAGTAAAACAAGGGTTAACTGCCAAACAAAACTCAAAATGGGTTGCCCCGATTCTGTAGTTTGCAGAAACACCCCATATGTGGTCGTAAACTACTATTTGGCTAAACGGCAGGACATAGAAGAAGGGGAACGTCATATGGTTTTTGGAAGGCAGATTTTGCTGGACTGGTTTATTTACACCATGTACCCTTTCAAGCCCCCTGATGCACCCCTAGAGTAGAAACTCCACAAAAGTGACCCCATCTAGGAAACTACGGGATAAGGTGGTTGTTGTTTTGGGACTATTTTAGGGGTAAATATGATTTTTGGTTGCTCTATATTACTCTTTTTTGAGGCAATGTAACAAATAAAAAATTCTAAAATTGTTTCTACATTCGCTATTTAGTTTTGTGGAACACCTAAAGGGTTAACATAGTTTGTAAAGTAACTTTTGAATACCTTGAGGGGTGTAGTTTCTTAGATGGGGTCACTTTTTTGGAGTTTCTAGTCTAGGCTACATCAGGGGGGGCTTCTAATGGGACATGGTGTCAAAAAAAAAACTGTCCATCAAAATCTGCCTTCTAGAAACCATATGGAGTTCCCTTCGTTCTATGCCCTGCCGTGCGGCTATATAGCCATTTACGACCACATATGGGGTGTTTCTGCAAACTACAGAATCAGGGCCATAAATATTGAGTTTTGTTTGGCGGTTAACCCTTGCTTTATTACCGGCAAAAAGGATTCAAATGGAAATTTTGCCCAAAAATGAGTGTTTTGGCACCGTTTTTATTTTATATTTTTAACACCGTTCATCCGAGGCGTTTGGGCAAAAGTTATTTTTATAGCGACGACTTTTACGCACGCGACGATGCCCAATATGTATGGTTCTCAGACTTTGGAGACACTAAGCAGGCATCCTAAAAACTGCGGCCCTCCAGATGTTGTAAAACTACAATTCCCACCATGCCCTGCTGATGGCTGTAGGTTGTCTGGGCATGCTGGGAGTTATAGTTTTACAACATCTGGAGGGCCACAGTTTGAGGATGCCTGCACTAAAACTAATATTTTTTTGGGGAAAAAAAAATGTTTCCGTATCTCCAAAGTCTGAGAGCCATAGTTTTTTATGTTCTCTAGTGGACTGTTGGGGATTATAAAAATTTAGTACTCCATGGAAGTGTGATACTCCCTGAAGCAATCGATAACGCAGAGGCCCGGATGATCGGGGCAAGTGTCGCACTGAGTGGTGGTGTCCTTCCGTATCCCCCTCCTGCGACACACTCTGCACTTTTTTTGGGTTCGTCCCTTCTTTCCAGTATGGGGGACCACACCTGGAAAGTGTTGGCCAGGGACGATCCGGGCGCCTCCAATTCCCGAGGTACTCCGGCCTGCTCTTTCCCGGTCCGAAAAGATCAGGTCCTTGAGGACTGCCTCATAGAATTGGAGGAATGTCCCTGTGCTGCCAGCGCTTCGGGATAGTACAAAAGAGTTGTACATGGCAACCTGCACCAAGTAGACCGCAACTTTTTTGTACCATGCCCGGGTTTTGCGCATGGCGTTATATGGCTTGAGGACTTGATCCGAGAGATCAACTCCTCCCATATACCGATTGTAGGCGACGATACAATCGGGCTTGAGGACCGTTGCCGCGGTACCTCGCACAGGGACTGGGGTGATGCCGTTACCGTGGATTGTGGACAGCATAAGGACATCCCTCTTGTCCTTATACCTGACCAGCAACAGGTTTCCACTGGTAAGTGCACGGGTCTCACCCCTGGGGATAGGTACCTGGAGGGGGTAGGCAGGGAGGCCGCGTTGATTTTTCCGCACGGTCCCACAAGCGAACGTGGATCTGGCGGCAAGGGACCTGAACAAGGGAATGCTGGTATAAAAGTTGTCCACGTACAAGTGGTAACCCTTATCCAGCAGTGGGTACATAAGGTCCCACACGAGTTTCCCGGTAACACCCAGAGTGGGGGGACATTCTGGGGGTTGAATCCGGGAATCTCGCCCCTCGTACACACGAAATTTGTAAGTGTACCCTGAGGTACTCTCACAAATTTTGTATAGCTTCACGCCATACCTCGCCCGCTTTGTGGGAATATATTGGCGGAAACTGAGTCTCCCCTTGAACGCAACGAGAGACTCATCAACCGCGACCTCCCTTCCAGGTACGTAGGCCTGCTGAAATGTGGCCCCAAAGTGATCGATGACCGGCCGTATCTTGTACAGCCGGTCATAGGCAGGATCACTTCGGGGGGGACATGCTGCATTATCGGAATAATGCAGACATTTCCGGATGGCCTCAAACCGGGGACGTGTCATGACCATACTGTACAGTGGGGTCTGGTATAGGACGTCCCCACTCCAGTATTGCCTGACACTGGGTTTTTGGACTAGACCCATATGCAGCACGAGGCCCCAAAATGTCCTCATCTCGGCTGCACTGACCGGCGTCCAGCCACCGGGTCTAGCCAAAAATGAGCCTGGGTTTTGAGCGACGAACTGTTGGGCGTACAGATTCGTCTGCTCCACCATCAGATTCACCAGTGGGTTACTGAAAAAAAAACTAAAATAGTCTATTTCAGTAAACCCCACTGTGGGAATCTGGATTCCAGGATTGCCAGCAAAATCCGGAATCTCAGGCTCAAAGTCCACTGGGGGACACCAGCTAAGTTCATCGGCAGGGGGCTCCGGTGGACTTATTTGGTGGGCCGGGAAACCAGTACGAACCCCAGGGCGGCTCGTACTGGGGTGGGCCACAGGATCCCTAGCATGTGGGGCCCCTGGCTCCGCCTGGCGGCGTCTCCGCCGCCTTGGTGGCTCATCGTCATCAGATGATGATGAGGAGGATGCGGATGATAAAAGGAACGTGGGGTCATCCTCATCCTCACTGGGGCTCTCAGAGTCGGAGGCAATCTGGGCGTATGCCTCCTCGGCCGAGAACATCCGGCGGGCCATGGGTGTGTGTGCGTGTATGTGTGCGTGTGTGGAAACCTTTATTATATGTGCGTGTGTGTGGGGGCAACGGGTGTTCGCGTACTAAAAAAGGCAAAAAAAGAAAGGGCAAGTGTTAGGAAAAAAAAAGTTCAAACTTGCTGATCAGCGGTACAACGCTGATCAGCGGTCGGTGGGGTGGTGGGGCGGGCGATGCGCTAACACTGGACGGACGCTAAAAAGTGCCGGCCAGTCAGCGCACGCAGAAAAAAAAAGTGGTGGTAAGGGGGCTGGTGGTCAGGGGAGGGGGGGGGGGGGCTGGGGGGGGGGGGTTGGTGGTGGGGAAGGGGGGTGGGGTGGGGGTCTGGTGGTGGGGGGGTCTGGTGGGGGGGGGCAAGTGGCAGGGGGGGATCTGGGGTCTGATGGATGGATCAAAGAAAGTTTGAAATAAAAGTTTTTTTTTTTTTCTAACTAACTTTTCCCTTCTTTCCCTGCCTAACGGTGCCTCTCCCTCACTGACCCTAACCTACCTGGGTGGCGATGGGTGCAGGAGGGTGATGGATGCCGATTGTGGGGACACAGGAGCTCGTTCTGGACGGTGCTGCACGGTCAGGGTGCTGGACAGGAAGAGGAGGGGAGAGAGGAGCGCAGGAAGTTTGAATCTCGCGCCTCTCTCCCCTGCTCCAATCAGCACCCTGGACAGCGGCGTTCAGCACCAGGGCCAGCACCGCCTCTCCAAATCCTCGGACTGCGATAGGTGGTGTAAAATTACGCCACCGATCGCAGTCTTTTTCCGGTTCATCGGGTCACAGGACACCCGAATGGACCGGAAACGCAGAAAACCGCAGGTCTGAATTGACCTGCGGTTTTCTGCGATCGTCGATGCGGGGGGGTCAAATGACCCCCCCCTGCATTGTTACGGGATGCCGGCTGAATGATTTCAGCCGAAATCCCGTTCCGATTAACCCCTGGGGCGCCGGAATGCCGATTTCAAGTTAGGACGTACCGGTACGCCCTGAGTCCTTAAGGACTCGGGAAATAGGGCGTACCGATACGCCCTGCGTCCTTAAGGGGTTAAAGGAGTTATGCTAAGATTGAAAGTTATCCCCTATGCAGAGGAGAGGGGATATCTAACTGATCAGCGGTGGTCCAACCACTGGTACTCCATCCACCCCCAATAATGAGGGTCCCATTTTTCCATCCTGATGAAGTGGTGGGTCGAGCATACACCCTGCCACTCCATTCATTCTCTAAAGGACTGCCGGAAATAGCCAAGTGCTATACTCGACTATCTCCCACAGTCCCACTGAAAATAAATGGAGAGGGAAGGTGCATACTTAGCCTGCTGCTTAGGACTGGTTGGGATCTCCACACTGCTATAAAACATGTTAACGTGGCTCCCCGTGCTAACAGGCGCGGGCAGCGGGGTTCTTAGTTGTGGTCAGAACTCCTGTCTCTGGCAACTCCCTCCTGGCTCTGAGCAGTTTCTGTTTTACTTGCTGCTCCAATGTTGGTCCTTTTAGTCTTCATCATGTTGCTAACTAAATACTTGCCGTTAATTACACATCATATTGTTTCTTTAGTCTTTCTCACACTTTATCACACACATGTTCACACTCTTAGCAGTATTCATTTTCACCTATCTATATACGTGCTATAATTCTCAGTTCTCACTGAACATGCTGATAATTGATTAGCAGTTGTTAATTGAATTGTCTTCTGCATACAATATATCTTCGGACATATAATTTAAAGGGAACCTGTCAGTAAAATGTTGGCCTTCAAACTGCCCATAATACCTTATCAATCCTTTCAAGTTATCCCAGATGATGTTCTTTTACAGTTGTTTTGACTTCTGAATTTGGGGAAAAACATCTTTATTCCCTGCTCCTGAGGTTGACTGTTTCTTCTCCTGAGTCAAGTTAGTTGCACCCAAATCCCTCCTCCTGCCTGCTGATTAACGTTTCCTATCACTAGAGATGTCCCAAACTATTCGCCAGCGAACATGGCTTGTTCGCGTTCGCCGCGGCGGGCGAACATATGCGATGTTCGGTCCGCCCCCTATACATCATCATTGAGCAAACTTTGACCCTGTACCTCACAGTCAGCAGACACATTCCAGCCAATCAGCATACCCTCCATCCCAGACCCTCCCACCTCCTATCAAAAAACAAGGACAGCATCCATCTTAGATTCATTCTGAAGCTGCAGTGTCACAAATTTGACTAAGTTGTAATCGCAATGCGATTAATACAGGTTATATTAATCGCATTGCGAATTCAACTTAGAGCTGGGTTCCTAATGGTTGCATTGCTAGAATATAAGGAAGATTGAGAATATAGTGCTATATTCGTTATATTCGTCAATTCTAGCAATACAACCATTAGGAACTTAGCTCTAAGTGGAATTCGCAATGCGATTAATGCAGGTTATATTAATCGCATTGCGAATTCAACTTACCACACTCTGCGTCAACTACGTAATTTTCCATGGGAGTTTTGCCATGGATCCCCCTCCGGCATGCCACAGTCCAGGTGTTAGTCCCCTTGAAACAACTTTTCCATCACTATTGTGGCCAGAAAGAGTCCCTGTGGGTTTTAAAATTCGCCTGTCTATTGAAGTCTATGGCTGTTCGCCCGTTCGCGAACATTCGCGGAAGTTCACGTTCGCCGCTCGCGAACGGAAAATTTTGTGTTCGCGACATCTCTACCAATCACAGACAACATCATCCCCTCACCTCAACAGGCAGGAGGTGGGATACTGCAAATGTGGAGGGACAGTGCAGAATGTGCACGGTGGTTGTAAGGTAGGAAACACCATGACCTGGGAGTGCCTGTCATAGACTGTACAAATTGCAAATTGGAGGAGATACAAAGCTACCAACTATAGCAAAGTCTACTTTCACATATGCGTTTTTGCCTGATCCGGCAGGGATCAGCAAAAACGCATCAATTTTTGATAATACAACTGGCTGCATTCATTCTGAATTGAATAGGTGGTATTATCTTCAAAATAGGAATGACGGATCTGGCATTAAAACCATTGTAAGTCAATGGGTGCAGGATCCGTTTTGTATTGTGTCCGAGAAAACCGATCCGGCACCATTGACTTGCATTGTGTGTCACTCTGTTTTGCTCCATATCCCATGCCCAACAGAAAACTTCGGCTTGCAGCAATTTTCTGTCCGGTATGGGAACGCAACCAAAAGGAAGGGAATGCATTCTGGTGCACTCTGTTCAGTTCAGTTTTGTCCCCATTGACAATGAATGGGGACAAAACAGAAGCATTTTTCTGCAGTATTGACATCTTCTGTTGGATCTCAATACTGGAAAAGAAAAGCCAAGGAAAAAAGTAAGTTGATGTATGTTAAAGGAATAATTCTAATGTAAAGGTGCCCAAGAGGGGAGGGCCTGCCCTGATTGGCTCAGAGCCTGACAGACTGCCTAATCAGCCAATTAGGGGGCTGTATTCAGCCAGGTCCTTATGCTCAGAATAAGCCAGTGTCACGGTTCCTCAGGTGACTTATGTCAGGAAATCAAGGAGATTGGCTGAGCGTGGAGGAATCTAACAGCCTCCTTGATTTCTCTTAATTCAGTGTTGATAGGGTTAATGACCACTTCCCTTTTCTTAGCTGTTGCTCAGTGGTCATCACTTCTACCCTTTATAGTCTCACCCCACCCTTCTGACTATGTGGTCGATAGCTTCATTTGGGTTTGGCTGAGCTGGTGTGAGATTCTTTCCTGGTGTTCCTGTTCTTCCATCTCTACAGAAGTTAAGTGTCGCGTTTGTTTGTATTTGTTATATTCCCTGTTGTTGTTTATGGGCCTGAGACAGAGACTTCCATTCGTCCATCTAGGGAGGAATGTGTTGTCTCTGGTCCTATACTTATTCCAGGGCCTTATAGGAAAATAAGGGCCTAGGTATCCTGCTTATGAATATTCCTACCTTCAAGGTCTATTCATATTGATAGGTAGTCAGGGCCCAGATTAGGGTTGTCTGGGAGGTGACCTGTTTCTTCCCTCGTTTCCAGGCCTAGTTACTGTTCCCCTTCTCTCCTGTGTTCAGTGTGGAGTTTTCCCCCCACACTGATCGCGACTGCCAGACACTATTCTCTTCTCAACTGTGGATATGATAGGATGTGTTGTGGCTGTGTCTGACAAAAAATCTATTGTAGACACAAGCCAATTACTAGGGACACTACAGGGGCACTATAGGGAGAGATTTGAAGATATAATTGTATAGGTTTTTGGGTTTGATCAAGATAACCTTAGCATAGAGAGTGAAGGAGGGGCTAGTCTCTGTCTCAGTTGTTTTATACAGCTTGCTGGCAAGTTCTGCATTACAATATTCCGCAAGAAACTCATATTTTTTGTGTGTAGAGCCAGCCACCTTTATTGTTTGTAAAAACATTTCATACGCTTATTCCCAGCACCCGAATAGCATACATTTTGCTGCAAATGCAGTGAGCAATTGCCCCTTTTTTTTTCTAAAAACAATACCATGCAGTATTAGTGAATGTGTACCATTGCTGCAATAAATGCATTTATATACCAATTAACCATTAAAGCATTGCATTGTGTCAAGATTACCATGCATTATCACTGAACATGTTCTACTGCAATAACAGCATTTATATACCAGTTATCGCATTGGATTGCGTGCATTATTACTGAACACGTTGTTCAGCTCAGGAATTGGTGATGCTACTGCTACTGTGGTCACAGGCTTTAAACATGTCAAACCTAATCCAAGCTAGCTGGCATTATTTCGCCAAAAAAGCAATCCCTACCATGTACTCTCACATGGCAGAGAAGGTGGGCTGTTCCTTGCAATTGTCAAGGAACATTGCTCCCACTCCCCCTCCCTCCTATCCAATGTGTAAAGTGAAATGTTGCCATGCCATGTTAGAGCTGATCAGCCTGTGCGCGAGTAGACACACAGTGGATTAGTTGCTAAAGTGCATCAAGCAGCAAACATCCTGCTGGCTGTCTCCCCACCAACTCCAACTGGGCAAGGTGGTCAGCAACAGTGGAACATTGCGGCTGCATGGTGCACATGATAAATTTAGGCTACTTTCACACTAGCGGCACAGACCTCCGGCAGGCTGTTCCATCGGGTGAACAGCCTGTCGGATCCTTCCTGCCGCTAGTGACCGTGTGCCTCCGGACTGCCGCTCCGTCCCCATTGACTATAATGGGGGCAGGGGCGGAGTTCCGGCGAGGCACGGCAGCGCACAACGAGAGGCTGCCGGAATAAATGTCGGACATGTCGTAGTTTTATTCCGGCAGCCTCTCTATAGTCAATGGGGATGGAGAGGCAGTCCGGAGGCACGCGGTCACTAGGAGCAGGATGGATCCGGCAGGCTGTTCACCTGACGGAACAGATTGCCAGAGGTCCGTGTCGCTAGTGTGAAAGTAGCCTTAGTCATGTAATGCTTTCTGAAAAAGAACCATGGCTTTCAGAATGTGACTGTGCTTTCATTTCTTTTGTGGTAAGGAACTACCTCCTGGACTATTGGACCTCTTGATCCGTTACATTCCAACTCACTAGAATTCCACCTTGCATACACTACTAGAGTGTCTGTATAAGCAGTGTAAAGCAGTGAATGAATTTGTTATGCTCCAAACCACCTCAGCTGGGAGCATGTATTGTTTTGAGGACTTCATCAGAGATGTGTCACGGCCAGGCCCATGACCGTGACTTCTTACCGCATGCAGGTGCCGGCGGTTTTGCATGGGTCTTCAACCACGGGTGAGGGTCGCTTGTCTGCGGCCTCACTTGTGGTTGCCGCGGGCAACCAGTGTTGGGGTTTAGCAGCAGAGCAGCCTGAGCGTTGCTAGGCAGCTTGCTGCCCTGGCATGCGGTCACACCTAGCAACCTTTTTGTTAGGTGTGTGTGTTGTGTGCACTGTGTTGTATGTTATTGTGTGCACTTTCCCTTTATGTATGTGTGTTTTCCCTTCTCTGGCATTGGAAGGGTTAACTTCCTTCCCAGTGTGTGTGTGATGTCACTGGGTGTGTCTTACCTTGGGGTGTGGCCACTTTGGCCTATATAAACCCTCTCTCTTGCAGGACTCAGGAGGTTGCTTCAGTCTTGCTAGCTGAGGCAGCCGCCTGTGCTTTCCATTCCTCTGTGAGAGCCACCACTGTGGTCATAGGTTTATGTAGGTTTAAGTTCAGGTTTTATGTCTTTTTAAGTTTATGCTTACCTGTATGTGTCATGTCTGGGTGATGGTCTGTTGGGATTTTCCTATGTTGGTTTGTGCAGCTAATGGTTCTGGATTCTCTGTGTTAGGGATCCAGTCAGCAAGGCTGTGGCAGGTTGGTTGAGCTACTGAGTTCACCTGCCATTTCCGTTAGTCTGTTTATGTTTCCCCTTTTTCCCAACAGCTTGGCCGTTGAGACTCCTGCTCCTCCGTGCCTAGGAGGAGTAGGTCGTCTTACCCTGACTCCTAGCGCAGGGACCGGACGGAGGGTGAGTTAGGGATCCGAGGTTCCTGCGCATGGGTCCTCCTACCTTTAAGGTCGGCCCATGCAGTTAGGAGTTAGGGTCAGGGTAGGGACGCTGTTAGGAGGTGACCTGCTCCCTATCCTGTTCTCCTGGGTCAAGCAGCCATACCATCACCTGGCTGCACACGGCTGAGGATTTCCCCCATCCTCAGCCGTGACAAGATGAATCTCTAACTCTGGCCCTTGAAAAAGGCCACCAGATTTGTCAGTAGGGATAACTGTGGGATCAATTATGTCATCCTCCTAATATTTATCTGAGAACAGACACTGATGCAACAGGGGTCTGCAGAAGATAACAGCTTATTCATCTTGCTGGCTTTCCTGTTGGAGACCCATACGGAGAAAGTCCCATGGAGTATTAAGTGGAGGAGGAGGAGGAGCTCCCACTGGAGGAGAATGGGCAGGAGGCGTCACATACAGGAGGACTAGGCTACTGCTGATGACGACGACACTGGCCATGATGACCAATTATCTCAGTGGTGGGCGGAATCAGAAACAGCTGAGTTCTCGGGAAGGCTGGCAAGCATGGCAAGCTTGCTTATATACTGACAGGTGCATCATTACCATCGAGCAATCTGATAAGTATTGGATAGTCATGCTTTTAGACCCTCGCTATCAAAGCAAAATGGAGGAATTTTTTCCTGTTACTGAAAGGGAGGCCAAATTGCTTCATTACCAGGATACCAGATGCCTGACGCCTGCATTTCTGACCAGGAGGCCCCTCTCTGCCCCCTGCCGAGTTACTCACTTCCCACCATCTCTACTACCACACACAGCATAAGCCTCAGCAGCAACAGCTAGTTCAGTCTCATGAATATGATGGAGTAATTTTTTTTATGTGCCACACCAGGCTGACGCAATCCAGCAAACAGAGACATACAGCCTGAACAACCAAGTTCAGTCTTATCTGGACTGTGACCTTTCTCCAGCACATACCGAGTTCCCTGACCCCATGGACTTCTGGGCAGTCAGAATAGAACAGTGGTCCGAACTGGCCCACTTTTCTCTCTCTGTACTGTCTTGTCCAGCCTCCAGTATCATCTCAGAGAGGGTTTTCAGCATGGCAGGTGGCACCATCACATCTAATTGAACAAAGTTGTACTCTGCCTTTGTACAAATTATCACTTTTATCAAAATGAACAAGCCATGGATCCATGAGAATTTTCAGACACCTCTAGCTGAGGTTGATGAATAGATCTGCTATTGCTGATGGTGGCCCCAAGTCACCACTGCTGCTGACTGCCTACCATTATGTTCTTTACCATATGGCTGCTACTGCCGCCACCAGCCTAGCTGGCTCTTCCCCTGCTAATCTCCCAACTGCAACTTCCACTACCCCTACTATTGCTGTCAGTTATTAACCCTATACAACTTACCCTTTCCGCATCCACACTGTACTGCTGCTGCTCTCAAACAAAAGGGAGATTTTTTTCAGGCTTCTTCTACTTCAAGACGTTAACATGTATGTATAAACAGGGGTAGGGATCTACCCCGATTAAGCCATACATTTTGGATGCTAGGTCACAACAAGTCACAGTTTTTTCCAAATTACAGTGTGTGTGCTTGAACATCATCTGTTCCCAATAAGGGGCAATTTTTTTAATGTTTTTTAATTTTTAAAAGCATAACAAATGTGAGTGTGTTTTTAAACAGGCTGTTTGTTAACACCATCAACTGTACGTTTACCCATAGCTATATACACTCACCTAAAGAATTATTAGGAACACCTGTTCTATTTCTCATTAATGCAATTATCTAGTCAACCAATCACATGGCAGTTGCTTCAATGCATTTAGGGGTGTGGTCCTGGTCAAGACAATCTCCTGAACTCCAAACTGAATGTCAGAATGGGAAAGAAAGGTCATTTAAGCAATTTTGAGCGTGGCATGGTTGTTGGTGCCAGACGGGCCGGTCTGAGTATTTCACAATCTGCTCAGTTACTGGGATTTTCACGCACAACCATTTCTAGGGTTTACAAAGAATGTTGTGAAAAGGGAAAAACATCCAGTATGCGGCAGTCCTGTGAGCAAAAATTCCTTGTGGATGCTAGAGGTCAGAGGAGAATGGGCCGACTGATTCAAGCTGATAGAAGAGCAACGTTGACTGAAATAACCACTCGTTACAACGGAGGTATGCAGTAAAGCATTTGTGAAGCCACAACACGCACAACCTTGAGGCGGATGGGCTACAACAGCAGAAGACCCCACCTTGTACCACTCATCTCCACTACAAATAGGAAAAAGAGGCTAAAATTTGCACAAGCTCACCAAAATTGGACTGTTGAAGACTGGAAAAATGTTGCCTGGTCTGATGAGTCTTGATTTCTGTTGAGACATTCAAATGGTAGAGTCCGAATTTGGCGTAAACAGAATGAGAACATGTATCCATCCTCTGATGGCTACTTCCAGCAGGATAATGCACCATGTCACAAAGCTCGAATCATTTCAAATTGGTTTCTTGAACATGACAATGAGTTCACTGTACTAAAATGGCCCCCACAGTCACCAGATCTCAACCCAATAGAGCATCTTTGGGATGTGGTGGAACAGGAGCTTCGTGCCCTGGATGTGCATCCCTCAAATCTCCATCAACTGCAAGATGCTATCCTATCAATATGGGCCAACGTTTCTAAAGAATGCTATCAGCACCTTGTTGAATCAATGCCACGTAGAATTAAGGCAGTTCTGAAGGCAAAAGGGGGTCCAACACCGTATTAGTATGGTGTTCCTAATAATTCTTTAGGTGAGTGTATGTCAGTATAACTCTGACATTGAGTTCAAGAGCTTAAAGAGGTGGGGAGAAAAGAGCAAAAATGTGTAAAGGAATAAAAAAAAAAAGAGAAAGACAAGATAAGAAGAGTGTCATATAACAATTTCCTGCCAAATAGAGTACTGTTGATGCAATTTGGCCACTAATTTAAAAAATTTTAAATCTTCGCTCATTTCTAGGTCACTCTAGTTCATTCTAGTTGTTTAAATTTCTGTTTTGATCAATTTAAGACTAATGTACACTGCTCAAAAAAATAAAGGGAACACTTAAACAACACAATGTAACTCCAACACTACTGTGAAATCAAACTGTCCACTTAGGAAGCAACACTGAGTGACAATCAATTTCACATGCTGTTGTGCAAATGGGATAGACAACAGGTGGAAATTATAGGCAATTAGCAAGACACCCCCAATAAAGGAGTGGTTCTGCAGGTGATGACCACAGACACTTCTCAGTTCCTATGCTTCCTGGCTGATGTTTTGGTCACTTTTGAATGCTGGCGGTGCTTTCACTCTAGTGGTAGAGTTGGCAGATTCTTTAGTCCAGGTCTGGGAGGAGATCCCTCAGGAGACCGTCCGCCACCTTGACAGGAGCATGCACAGGCGTTGTAGGGAGGTCATACAGCCACGTGGAGGCCACACACACTACTGAGCCTCATTTTGACTTGTTTTAAGGACATTACATCAAAGTTGGATCAGCCTGTAGTGTGTTTTTCCACTTTAATTTTGAGTGTGACTCCAAATCCAGACCTCCATGGGTTGAAAAATTTGATTTCCATTTTTTTATTTTTGTGTGATTTTGTTGTTAGCACATTCAACTATGTAAGTATTTCAGAAGAATATTTAATTAATTCAGATCTAGGATGTGTTATTTTTGTGTTCCCTTTATTTTTTTGAGCAGTGTATATAGCCACATTTACACCTGTTGCATGTTACTAAGGCTGGGCCATATTGAAAGTTTCTGTAACTATATTCTCATTGCCTCATGTGAGACTGTAACCACTAAAGCCCAGTTCCCACATCAGTTATTTGATCAGTTATTGTGAGGCAAAACCAGGAGTGGAGGCTACTCAGAGATAAGGTATAATAAAAAGATTTGCAACTGTTCTGTTTTTGACCAGCACCTGGTTTTGGCTCACAATAACTGATGGAAATAACTGACCAATAAGACTGATGTGTGAACAAGACTTAAGCCTGCTGACTTTTTCCAGATAATTAAAACAGAAATATAATTTCCTGATGGGAGACTAGGAAGTTTTCTTTTTGCATGTTGCATCTATCTTAGGCTACTTTCACACTGGCGGTAGCCTGTTCCGACAGGCTGGTCCACGCGGGGAACAGCCTGCCGGATCCGTGCTACAGTAAGTCCACCGTGCTGGCAGAAGTCTGCTCTGGCCCCATTCACTATAATAGGGGCGGGCCGGAGGTCTGGCCTCAGTATGACAAACATGCCGAGAGGTGGCCAGAATAAAACTACAACACGCTCCGGCTCACCACCATCATAGTGAATGGGGCTAGAATGGACTTCTGCCAGCACAGTGGACTAGTGGTAGAACCCCGCCGGAACAGCCTGCCAGAAAAGGATACCGCCAGTGTGAAAGTAGCCTTAGTGCACTCCTTCTAACATGCATAGGAGCCATGCATACTACTCAAGGGCTAAAAGGATCCATACAAAAAATTTGACTCCCTTACCTACAGTCTGCTATGTGATGATAGAAAATCCATTGTTTTCAAGAAGGAAAAACTGATCTGAATATGTCCCTTTCAACAATGTCTTTATTTTCCTACATTAAATAGAAAGTCAATGGAGGATGTTGAAACAGTAGTGGTTTAGCTGACAGATCCCATCTCTCAGTACGATCTGGGACTTGTTAGAAAGCTAATTAGTGATAATGTTTCAGGATTTTCAGAGGCTGCTGACACAGAAAATTGCTTTTGTGCTTTGGGGAAAATGTGTCACATTCAGAAATATCAACAAGTTGTCCTGAATAGAGGAGAACATACAGTACTAGAAGATATTTACTTTTCTTGGAAGAGACAATGAAAGTGTCTGAGACTAGATTTACAGAGTAACATGAGTAAGTGTACTTTTTTTTGTCTGTCACAAAACTATTACGAAGGGCATGACTATCTCTGTGACACTAAGTCTTTAGCGATGTTTCAGGTCTATAGCACTATATTACTATTGAAGGAACATTCCAAAAAAAATCGGTGCACTTTCATGTGCCAGGTGAGTTGCATGACATGGAGATTAACAGAGAATTGTTGTATCATGCACCAAAACATCTGACTCTGTTGGGAGCATCACAGCAATTTTGCCCAAAGCGTTCCCTTTTCACATGAACATTGACCCTACTATAAAACGCTATCGTACACTTGTTAATAGGGGACAGTATCATATCAGTCAGGGCCACATTTGCAATGAGGCAAGATGAGTGCCTCTCCTCAGGCGGCAGTCAACCTGTCTCTGAGAGGTGGCAGTTTATGGCGGGGCACAGGAGCCCATTGCTCCTATCTCCGCTGTTCAGCCTCATAGGCCACAGGCTACTAGGTCTGAATCCTGTGCATCAGTAATAGTTGCATGCCTAAGGTGTTTGACACCTGGACGGGGCCTTTCTCTATCCCTCCCCCCTCCAATACTTAATTTTTTTTTTAACCCCTCACAGTAGTTATTGCTCTAATTGTACAACCTTCACAGTAGTTTTGTCCAGATATGTACCCCCTCACGGTATTTCTGCCCAGACTGTGCCCCCTCACAGTAGTATTGCCTTTATTGTGCAACATGCACACTAGTTATGTCCACATTGTGCCCCCTTAAAGTACTTATCCCTTCATTGTGCCCCCTTCACAGTAGTTATGCCGTCATTGTGCCCCGCTCAAAGTAGTAATGCTCTATCTATGCCCTCTTCACAGTAGTCATGCCCTCACTGTGCCCCCATAACAGTTATGCCCCCTCACAATAGTAATGCCTTCTGTGCTCCCTTCACAGTAGTAATGCCCACTCTTTGCCTCATAACAGTAATGCCCACCCCTTTCACAGGAGTAATGCCCTCTGTTCCCCCTTCATAGTAGTAATGCCATTTGTGCCCCCTTTACAGTAGTGTTGATCGCGAATATTCTAATCGCAAATTTTTATCGCGAATATCGGCACTTCGAGAATTTGCGAAGATGTAGAATATAGTGGTATATATTCGTAATCGTGAATATTCAAGGTTTTTTTTCTTGCTTGTGGGCCAATGAGAAGGCTGCAATATCTTTGTCAGAGCTTAGCAACATCCCTAGCAACCAATAGGAAAATTGCCTACCCCTTACTATATAAGAACCTCCCCAGCAGCCATTTTCTGCAGTTTTTTTGCAGTTCTGAGAGAGAGAGAGCAGTGACATTGGTGTGCTCTGTGCTTTCATCTGGATCCTATTCCTTATCCATTTACATTAGATAGTTAGTTAGCTCATATATATAATACATATAGTTAGTGGGAGATAGTCAGTGTAGGTTAGATAGTGATATAGTGTAGCTGATAGGTTCTGCTGTCCATACATACATGCTACAGACATAGTGCTGTGATGTCACAACAATACTTAGTGCACCAATCAGTAATATCTACTCAGACCTGATAAAATGTGAAGTTGTGTGTTGTGCAAAAAATATGTGCATCATTAGTGCCGATTTGCGCAATCTCAAAAATAATGACTGTAAATCATGAATTCTAGAATTTGTGAATTTATTGTGACTATTATGTGAAAAATTAGCAAAATATCGTGAAAACGAATATTGCCTATGCCGCTCAACACTACTTTACAGTAGAAATACCCTCTGTGCCCCCTTTATAGTAGTAAAGCCCTCTGTGGCACCTCATAGTAAAAAATGCCCATTGTTCCCCATTCATAGTAGTAATGCCCATTGTGTCCCCTTCACAGTAGTAATGCCCATTGTGCCCCCTTCACAGTAGTAACGCCAATTGTGCCCCCTCCATAGTAATAATGCCCATTGTGCCCCCTTTATCATAGTAATGCCCTGTGTGCCACCTTTGTAATAGTAATGCCCTCTGTGGCCCTTTGTAGTTGTAATGCCCTCTGTGCCCCTTCCATAGTAGAAATGCCCATTGTGGCCCCTTCACAGTAGTAAAGCCCTCTGTGCCCCCTCTGTGTTAAAAAAAACAAAAAACAAAAAAAAACAGTAACTACTCACATTGTCTTGCTCCTGATGCTCAGATCCAGCTCTCCCCCTGCAGACACAAATCGCTCTGCAGCACTGTGTAGGAGGAGCACAGGCAGAATACTGGGCTGTAGACTCCTCCCACACAGCCCAGCAGCACAATCTGTGCCTGCAGGCTGAATAGTGGAGCAGGGAGAAGTCTCCCTGCTTCATCATTCAGTGCAGGAGAGACAGAGCATGGGGAGCTGAGTGACAGGACCGCAGCTCCCCGACACTCCAGCAATGAGCGCTTCCATCTGTATTGATGGAAATGCTCTTTGCTTCTGGGCTCTGGCACCCCCCTGAGAGCGGGCACCCGGGGACCATCCCCTCTTAACACGCCACTGCAATGACCTGACACCCAGCACAGGAGGTCGCGGTTAGGTCATCGCAACCACATGTGGTGGTATGCGGCAACACAGGTCAGACCAGGCCTGCATTTCAGACAGAGGAATGGAGTGGCACAATATATATGCTGGCACTACCTGGGGCACTATGGGGGGAGTGCATTATCTATACTACCACTACAGTGGGGCTTAATACTACAGGGGGACTACAGGGGAGGGGTGAGAGCATTATATATGCTATCACGACAGGGGGAATTATATTACGGCGGTAGAGCATTATATATGCTACCTTTACAGGGGGGGATTATACTACAGGGGAAATCTGGGGAGGCGAGCATTATATCTACTAGCAAAACTGGGGGAATTAAAATACAGGGGCACTAAAGGAGTGTAATATAATACAGGGGTCACTACAGAGAGTATTTTTACATATGACCACTACAGGATCACTATTATGCATACTGGCACTACAAGGGGCATTATAATACAGGGGTTGCTGCATCAGGCTTTATGAATACTTCATAAATTCTGGGTTTACTAAAGGGAGCATTACAGACATTATGAATACTAGAGGCACTATAGAGGGCATTTTAATTACTGTGGACACTATTGGGGGCCATATTATTTCTGTCGGCTCTATAGAGGTGCCTTATAGAGGCCCTTTAAGGGCAATATTAATGCTTGGGTACTGTGGGGGCATTATTTTCCTGGGGAGCATTCTTGCTATTGGGGGTACTGTAGGGGCACTATTACTATTGAGGGCAGTCTGGGAGCATTATTATTATGGGGAGGAGGCGATCTGTATGGTTATTGCTGTTATTATTCCTGCAGTATAGTATTATAATATTATACACTGCTCAAAAAAATAAAGGGAACACTTAAACAACACAATGTAACTCCAAGTCAATCACACTTCTGTGAAATCAAACTGTCCACTTAGGAAGCAACACTGAGTGACAATCAATGTCACATGCTGTTGTGCAAATGGGATAGACAACAGGTGGAAATTATAGGCAATTAGCAAGACACCCCCAATAAAGGAGTGGTTCTGCAGGTGGTAACCACAGACCACTTCTCAGTTCCTGTGCTTCCTGGCTGATGTTTTGGTCACTTTTGAATGCTGGTGGTGCTTTCACTCTAGTGGTAGCATGAGACGGAGTCTACAACCCACACAAGTGGCTCAGGTAGTGCAGCTTATCCAGGATGGCACATCAATGCGAGCTGTGGCAAGAAGGTTTGCTGTGTCTGTCAGCGTAGTGTCCAGAGCATGGAGGCGCTACCAGGAGACAGGCCAGTACATCAGGAGATGTGGAGGAGGCCGTAGGAGGGCAACAACCCAGCAGCAGGACCGCTACCTCCGCCTTTGTGCAAGGAGGAACAGGAGGAGCACTGCCAGAGCCCTGCAAAATGACCTCCAGCAGGCCACAAATGTGCATGTGTCTGCTCAAACGGTCAGAAACAGACTCAATGAGGGTGATATGAGGGCCCGACGTCCACAGGTGGGGGTTGTTCTTACAGCCCAACACCGTGCAGGACGTTTGGCATTTGCCAGAGAACACCAAGATTGGCAAATTCACCACTGGCGCCCTGTGCTCTTCACAGATGAAAGCAGGTTCCCACTGAGCACATGTGACAGATGTGACAGAGTCTGGAGACGCCGTGGAGAACGTTCTGCTGCCTGCAACATCCTCCAGCATGACCGGTTTGGCATTGGGTCAGTAATGCTGTGGGGTGGCATTTCTTTGGAGGGCCGCACAGCCCTCCATGTGCTCGCCAGAGGTAGCCTGACTGCCATTAGGTACCGAGATGAGATCCTCAGACCCCTTGTGAGACCATATGCTGGTGTGGTTGGCCCTGGGTTCCTCCTAAGGCAAGACAATGCTAGACCTCATGTGGCTGGAGTGTGTCAGCAGTTCCTGCAAGACGAAGGCATCGATGCTATGGACTGGCCCGCCCGTTCCCCAGACCTGAATCCAATTGAGCACATCTGGGACATCATGTCTCTATCCACCAACGTCACGTTGCACCACAGACTGTCCAGGAGTTGGCAGATGCTTTAGTCCAGGTCTGGGAGGAGATCCCTCAGGAGACCGTCCGCCACCTCATCAGGAGCATGCACAGGCGTTGTAGGGAGGTCATACAGGCACGTTGAGGCCACACACACTACTGAGCCTCATTTTGACTTGTTTTAAGGACATTACATCAAAGTTGGATCAGCCTGTAGTGTGTTTTTCCACTTTAATTTTGAGTGTGACTCCAAATCCAGACCTCCATGGGTTAAAAAATTTGATTTCCATTTTTTTATTTTTGTGTGATTTTGTTGTCAGCACATTCAACTATGTAAAGAACAAAGTATTTCAGAAGAATATTTAATTAATTCAGATCTAGGATGTGTTATTTTTGTGTTCCCTTTATTTTTTTGAGCAGTGTAATATTACCATAAGGCCCCCTGTAGTGCCCCCACTAGTTTATATTGTCCCCCTGTAGTTCCTCCAATAGGTATAATGCCCCCTTTATTGCCACAGTACTTTTAATGTTCCCTTGTAGTTCCTCAAGTAGTAATAGGCCCCTCTATAGTCATTGTGGGGACTCGCTCTGGTAGACAGGATTAGCGGACGCAGTATAAATAGAGGCAAAAACAAGTTATTTGGATCAATCAGTTCAGTCTTTTATTCACACTTTAGGCAAGTGACAAAACAGCCATATTCAAACAAAAAGTCACCTTGCTGTGTTGGTGGTAATTCACACCATGCGGCAACTCTGCCTCAAAGAGTCATGGCTGATAGCAACACCAACCTGTTTTCATGCCAAACAGGTAGCAAGCCTTCATCCAGACACAAGGCTCCCAGATCCCAACGCAAAGACTCAGCTGCTGAGCCCAGCTGCCTATTTAAGGACAGCCAGTTGCTGCCAAAACCCGGATCGGCACTTAAACTCCGGTCCGGTATTTGACCTCACCTGGCTGGAAACCAGCCCAGCCGCACATGTTGGGAGGAAAATACATGCCTTCCCAGACAAAACCCCTCGCTGTGTCACATAACCCCCCCCCCCACCCCCCTTGCTCAACACTGAGAGGGTGAACACATGCCAGATAGTGTACCCGGGACAGGGCTTCTGCGTTGAATTTGGAAACCTTGTTAAGTTTTCGAAAGTCGTTACAAAACTGCAACGTCCTGTCTGGCTTGGGTATCAATACTATAGCACTGGGCAACTCACTTTTTGACTCCTCAATGACGTCTAGCTGCAACATTAGCTTCACCTCCTCCGATATGGCTTGTCGCCAAGCCTCGGGCACCCGGTATGGTTTTAATCAGACTTTTGCCTGAGGCTCAGTGACAATGTCATGCTGGATTATGGAAGTGCATCTAGGGAGGTCCGAGAACACATTCGTGTTCCGACTAAAGAACTCCCTGGCCTCCTGAGTCTGTTTAGAGGAGAGGCAGCCCCCTCTCTTGCATCAGACAGAGGGGCCAGTACCTCTTCTCCTAGAAAACCCGTCCACAGGCTGTCTTCTGTACAGGTTTACCTAACTTTCCACGGTTTGAGTTAATTCACATGGTAAACCTGCTCCAGCTTTCACTGCCCTTGCTGGTGTGCCTTGTAGTTTACATCTCCAATTTTCTCGAGTACCTCGTAGGGCCGCTGCCACCTAGCCAGGAACTTACTGTCCATGGTCGGCACCAGAACCAAAACCCGATCACCCAGGTTAAAGATCCGGACCTGAGCCTGCCGATTATAGACCCAACTCTTGCCTCGCTGAGCTGCCTCCATATGCTCCCTGGGTAACGTACTCAATGACACTTTTATGTGGAGTGGGTTGTTGTTCCCACGCCTCTTTGGCCACATCTAAGAGATCGCGAGGGTGTCTGCCATATAGCAGTTTGAAGGGCGAGAGCCCAGTCGAGGCCTGGGGTACCTCTCGCACTGCGAACATGAGATAGGGCAGAAGGAGGTCCCGGTCCTTCCCTTTTTTAGACACTACCCTTTTCAACATATTTTTTAATGTTTGGTTAAACCGTTCTACCAGACCGTCCATTTGCAGATGGTAAACGGACGTCCGTAGTTGTTTTATGTGCAGCAACTTACAGAGTTCCCTCATTACCTTAGACATAAAAGGGGTCCCTTGGACGGTCAAAACCTCTTTAGGTAGTCCTACTCGGGAAAACATCTCCATCAACTCCTTAGCTATGAGTTTGGCTGAGGTACAGTGGGGGAAATAATTATTTGACCCCTCACTGATTTTGTAAGTTTGTCCAATGACAAAGAAATGAAAAGTCTCAGAACAGTATCATTTCAATGGTAGGTTTATTGTAACAGTGGCAGATAGCACATCAAAAGGAAAATCGAAAAAATAACTTTAAATAAAAGATAGCAACTGATTTGCATTTCATTGAGTGAAATAAGTATTTGAACCCCTACCAACCATTAAGAGTTCTGGCTCCCACAGAGTGGTTAGACACTTCTACTCAATTAGTCACCCTCATTAAGGACACCTGTCTTAACTAGTCACCTGTATAAAAGACACCTGTCCACAGAATCAATCAATCAAGCAGACTCCAAACTCTCCAACATGGGAAAGACCAAAGAGCTGTCCAAGGATGTCAGAGACAAAATTGTAGACCTGCACAAGGCTGGAATGGGCTACAAAACCATTAACAAGAAGCTGGGAGAGAAGGTGACAACTGTTGGTGCGATTGTTCGAAAATGGAAGGAGCACAAAATGACCATCAATCGACCTCGCTCTGGGGCTCCACACAAGATCTCACCTCGTGGGGTGTCAATGGTTCTGAGAAAGGTGAAAAAGCATCCTAGAACTACACGGGAGGAGTTAGTTAATGACCTCAAATTAGCAGGGACCACAGTCACCAAGAAAACCATTGGAAACACATTACACCGCAATGGATTAAAATCCTGCAGGGCTCGCAAGGTCCCCCTGCTCAGGAAGGCACATGTGCAGGCCCGTCTGAAGTTTGCCAATGAACACCTGAATGATTCAGAGAGTGACTGGGAGAAGGTGCTGTGGTCTGATGAGACCAAAATAGAGCTCTTTGGCATTAACTCAACTCGCTGTGTTTGGAGGAAGAAAAATGCTGCCTATGACCCCCAAAACACCGTCCCCACCGTCAAGCATGGGGGTGGAAACATTTTGCTTTGGGGGTGTTTTTCTGCTAAGGGCACAGGACAACTTATTCGCATAAACGGGAAAATGGACGGAGCCATGTATCATGAAATCCTGAGCGACAACCTCCTTCCCTCTGCCAGGAAACTGAAAATGGGTCGTGGATGGGTGTTCCAGCACGACAATGACCCAAAACATACAGCAAAGGCAACAAAGGAGTGGCTCAAGAAGAAGCACATTAAGGTCATGGAGTGGCCTAGTCAGTCTCCGGACCTTAATCCAATCGAAAACCTATGGAGGGAGCTCAAGCTCAGAGTTGCACAGAGACAGCCTCGAAACCTTAGGGATTTAGAGATGATCTGCAAAGAGGAGTGGACCAACATTCCTCCTAAAATGTGCGCAAACTTGGTCATCAATTACAAGAAATGTTTGACCTCTGTGCTTGCAAACAAGGGTTTTTCCACCAAGTATTAAGTCTTTTTTTGTTAGAGGGTTCAAATACTTATTTCACTCAATGAAATGCAAATCAGTTGCTATCTTTTATTTAAAGTTATTTTTTCGATTTTCCTTTTGATGTGCTATCTGCCACTGTTACAATAAACCTACCATTGAAATGATACTGTTCTGAGACTTTTCATTTCTTTGTCATTGGACAAACTTACAAAATCAGTGAGGGGTCAAATAATTATTTCCCCCACTGTATGTCGCAGTGGCACCGCCTGTGGGTACCGAGTTACGTAGTCTAGAATGACTAAGATGTGTTGATGCCCTCTGGCGGACTTCGGTACTGGACCTATGAGGTCCATAGCTGTTAAACAAAACGTGCAATGCAACAGCTCACTGCAAACCAAATAAAGTACAAAATTGCATCATAATTGCAAATTCTATACTAATAAGTTAGAGATGCTTGGCAAATCGTTTTGTACAAAATTATTTAAGCCCATCTGCCGCACGTCAAGGGGATCTCTAGTTAGACGGGTTCCTAACACAATTCATGACGTTTCGGCCCTATATTGGCCTTCATCAGACTACAGCAAAAAGGAATCAGGTAGTGAAAGGGTTACGCCCGCTCCACAGTGACAGACCAAACAGTTAATTTGCACAACCGCAAACTCCCCATTTGCACAAGGTTGGATACCAAGCTAGCCATGTCCCGTTCCTTGTCTTAACTGATGTCATTGAAGGTCTCTTCCTCCAACCAGCCACGTACAACACCAAGGGTCCCCGAAAGGTGACAACAAGCCCCCTGGGACGCCTGCTATGGTTGGTCTTCCACCTCCTCAAAGCCACTTTCCTCCTCTGACTCCTCTTCCTCACACTCCTCTTCCAGCGTTGGCACAGGTCCAGCAAGCGATGCTGATAAGGCTGTTTCTGGTGGTGATGGGGACCACAACTCTTCCTCTTCACGCTCATCTACGGCCTGATCCAGCACTCTTCGCAGGGCACGCTCCAGGAAGAAAACAAATGGGATGATGTCGCGGATGGTGCCTTCAGTGCGACTGACTAGGTTTGTCACCTCCTCAAAAGGACGCATGAGCCTACAGGCATTGTGCATGAGCGTCCAGTAACGTGGCAAAAAAATTCCCAGCTCCGCAGAGGCTGTCCTAGCCCCCCGGTCATACAAATACTCGTTGACGGCTTTTTCTTGTTTGAGCAGACGGTCGAACATTAGGAGTGTTGAATTCCAACGTGTCGGGCTGTCGCAAATCAAGCGCCTCACTGGCATGTTGTTTCGCCACTGGATATCTGAAAAGTGCGCCATGGCTGTGTAGGAACGCCTGAAATGGCCACACACCTTCCTGGCCTGCTTCAGGACGTCCTGTAAGCCTGGGTACTTATGCACAAAGTGTTGTACGATCAGATTACACACATGTGCCATGCACGGCACATGTGTCAACTTGCCCAAATTCAATGCCGCCAACAAATTGCTTCCGTTGTCACACACCACTTTGCCGATCTCCAGTTGGTGCGGAGTCAGCCACTGATCCACCTGTGCGTTCAGGGCGGACAGGAGTGCTGGTCCGGTGTGACTCTCTGCTTTCAGGCAAGTCAACCCCAAGACGGCGTGACACTGTCGTATCCGGGATGTGGAAAAGCCCCTGGGGAGCTGGGGGGGGGGGTGCCGTTGATGTGGAGCAAGACGCAGCAGCAGAAGAGGACTCAGCCGAGGAGGTTATGGAAGAGGATGGAGTAAGAGGAGTAGAGGAGGTGGCAGCAGTCCTGCCTGCAAGTAATGGCGGTGTCACCAACTCCTCTGCAGAGTCACGCATTCCATGCTTGGCAGCCGTCAGCAGGTTTACCCAATGCGCAGTGTAGGTGATATACCTGCCCTGACCGTGCTTTACAGACCATGTATCAGTGGTCAGATGGACCCTTGCCCCAACACTGTGTGCTAGACATGCCATTACTTCCTTTTGCACAATCGAGTACAGGTTGGGAAATGCCTTTTGTGCAAAGAAATTTCGGCCGGGTACCTTCCACTGCGGTGTCCCAATAGCTACAAATTTTTTGAAGGCCTCAGACTCCACCAGCTTGTATGGTTAGAGCTGGTGGGCTAAAAGTTCAGACAAGCCAACTGCCAGACGCCGGGCAAGGGGGTGACTTTGTGACATTGGCTTCTTACGCTCAAACATGTCCTTGACAGACACCTGACTGTGGGCAGATGAGCAGGAACTGCTCAAGGCGAGAGACGGAGTGGCGGATGGTTGAGAGGGGGCAAGGAGGACAGCAGTGGTTGACGTGGCTGAAGATGCTGGACCAGGAGGAGGATGGCGGTTTTGAGTTTGTGTGCTGCTTGTACTCATGTGTTGATCCCATAGGCGTTTGTGATGTGCAATCATGTGCCTTCGCAAAGCAGTTGTACCTAGGTGGGTGTTGGACTTCCCACGACTCAGTTTCTTTTGGCACAGGTTGCAAATTGCATCGCTGTTGTCAGAGGCAGACACACAAAAAAAATGCCACACTGCTGAGCTCTGCAATGACGGCATTCTGGTGGTGGCAACAGCATGCGTTGATTGGCGTGCTGTCTGGCTGACCCCGGGTGCCGATGCATGCTGTCTGACTGTGCCACTAGCTCCTTGCGACGACCTCCCCCTGCGTCCAACTCGTCTCCTCCTTCTCTCTGTCTCCCCTTCTGAACTTTCCCCCTCTTCTTCTTCTCTTCGAGCAGGCACCCACATGGCATCCACGGACACATCGTCATCATCAACCACTTCACTTGTATCTGACACCTCAGCAAAGGAAGCAGCAGCGGGTACAACATCATCATCATCACACCGTACGTCCAGGTGTGTAAGGCTGCCTGACTGAGACATATCCCTGTTATCTACATCCTCTGGCAATAATGGTTGCGCATCACTCATATCTTCCAACTTATGTGTAAATAACTCCTCTGACAGATCAAGTGAAGTGGCTGTGGTGCTAGTGTTGGTGGTGGCGGCGGGCGGGCGACTGGTAACTTGAGAGGTGCCCGAAGCTGAGCTGGAGGAGGATGGTGCATCAAGGTTCCGAGCGGAAGCTGTAGAAGATTGGGTGTCTTGTTTTAGCCAGACAACTATGTCCTCAGAACTTTTCGAGTTCAGGGTACGTGGCCTCTGAACACTGGGCATTATTCTAGGGCCAAAGGGAATCACAGTACCACGACGGCCCCTGCGGGGTGGCCTGCCTCTGCCTGTCATTTTTTTTTAGATTAGTTAAGTTGTACTATGCGTGCAAGCTACTGTGACACCAGATATGAGTTGCGCTAAAGTGACACTATGGACTTGCAGCTGGGCCTTAAACACACAAACACGTGTGTGCAACTGACTGCTATTTATTCACAGTCAAAATTGTTGTTTTTCTTTAAATGTAATTGAATGTGACACCAGATATGAATGGCGCTGAAGTGACACTATGCACTGGCAGCTGGGCCTTAAACACACAAACACGTGTGTGCAACTGACTGCTATTTATTCACAGTCAAAATTATTGTTTTTCTTTAAATGTAATCGAATGTGACACCAGATATGAGTTGCGCTGGTGACACTATGCACTTGCAGGGCATGAAACACACGTGCGTGCCGGCAACTGACTGCTACTATATTACAGTCAAAAAAGTTTTTTGTTTTTTTTAAATGCAAGCTACTGTGACACCATATATGAGTGGTGGCACTGGGCAAGTGGGCACAGTATACGCTGTGTGCCTGACACACACGCTGACAGGCAGGCAACTGCAATTAGATTACACAGGAAAAGAAAATATATAATTATCAGAATGATGTTCTAGCCCTAAAAAGGGCTTTTTGGAGTGCTGTCCTTATAGCAGAGATCAGATGATTCTTTCAGGACTGTAGTGGACACTGAATACACTAGCCTAGCTATCGGTTTCCCTATTAAATCAGCAGCAGCTACACTGTCCCTCCTCTCACTAAGTGTGCAGCTTCCGAATGAATCTAAAATGGATGCTGTCCAGGAGGTGGGTCTGGGAGGGAGGGTCTGCTGCTGATTGGCTGGAATGTGTCTGCTGACTGCGAGGTACAGGGTCAAAGTTTACACAACGATGACGAATAGGGGGCGGACCGAACATCGCATATGTTCGCCCGACGCGGCGAACGCGAACAAGCTATAGTTCGGGACATCTCTAATACCTAATAGCTGGCTTTATCCTTGGGAGGGGAACCTTCCTCTGGTATGAATCCACTTGCTGCAAATAACCTTCTGCCTTTCAGCTTTCTACTTTCTAATTAGCACTGCTCTGTACTTTGTAAGATGCAGGGTAACTTCAGGAGGGAACTTCTTCTCCTGGACTAACTTCTGAGCTTTTCTTACTCAGAAACCTCAGGCAGGCTAGACTGAGCTACATAGCCTCCTGGACTGGACTGAACTAACTCTTTCCTGTCTGGGCCTAACTATATATACTAGGGGGTTCCCTAGCTCCCGCTACAGCTTGGGAGGAGAAACTACACCCCTAACAGGCCTGGTACACAGGAGATAACATGAAATTATACATTACAATGCAATATAAAATACCATAGCAACTTTCCACAGGAGGTGGGGGCAACATGACCCTTAGTAGTGCCCACCCTTACGTAGTGGGACACTACATATGCCGCTACTTTGAAGTTGCCCGACCTCGGCGCAACATAGGGGGCCCGCCCAGCTGGACACTGTGACCTGAAAGACAAAAATAATGCAAAGCAGGCATATACAACAATCACTACATATATAGGCAATATCAGGCAGCTCCGCTGGCAAAGGACAAGTGCGGTGAAAAGGGGCGTCGTTCTCTATGCAGGATAATACAGGGAACAGGGGCGCTGACCTGGTACAGCGTATCAGGAATAACCAGGATAGTCCATAATAATAAAAGATGCAAATATAACATAAGTTCCTGGAGGCTCAAAAGAACGAGTCCGTACCCGGGTTTTGTAGACAGTTAAACAGGGGTTTCCCAGGGGGAGTGACTCTGATCAACAATGTAGTCTCCGAATCTCACAGGTGGGTGCCCCTTAGTAGGCCGCGTGGACCTCCTTACTGGCAGAGACTCTTCTTGCCTTGGCTCAAGGGGGCCAGAGGGATCCACAGGTTCTGGAGCCCTTTCAGGTATACCCTGGGACAGGTCATCCTGGGGTCGAGGACTAGCAGGAACTGGAGCCGGTACCACCAAGTTCAACCAGGGCGTGAGGAACCAATGAAGTGGCTTTTTGTCATGTAACAGATTCTCAACAGCCTGCATAGGATCAACAGGTTGGGACGACTCTGGCTCAGGAGACTCTGGCTCAATGTCCTCTGTTGCAGTTTCTCCTTCTATGCAAGGCTTTAAATGGTTCCTGTGTACGATCTGAGATCCTTTACCTTCCCTGGAAATTTGGTACACGTGGGTCTCAGCATTAGGAATAGCAGTTATGACGTAGGGAGTCCTCTCCCACTTTCTGTCCAGCTTGCTGGTTCGGTGGTTATTCTTCAACAACACCACGTCTCCTATAGCAAGAGGTTCCGCATGAGCAGCCAGGTCATAGTCTCTCTGCTGCCGTTCTCGGGCACTTTCCATGCCCTCCTGAACAATCTCTTTGGCATTAAGAAGACGTCTTTGATGCTCCACTACCCAATAAGTCTTGGTAGTGGGTTGATGACATAGGGTATTTGCACGTCCAGGGAGTGATCAGCAGGTAGCCTCCCTTGACGGCCAAACGTCAAATAGAAAGGCGTGGAGCAGTGAATTGTATTGTTATACGTGTACATAAGTTGTGGCAGCAGAGTAGGCCAATTACCCTTTGTCTCAGGGGGCACTGCTCTCAACATTTCAATGAGAGTTTGATTCATTTTTTCACACAGTCCGTTACCTTGCGGATGATAGGCTGTGGTCCGGACCGTCTGGCAATTATGTAGCAGGCACACCTCCTGGAACAACTGTGATTCAAACGCAGACCCCTGGTAGGTGAGGATTCTCTCTGGGCAGCCGTAGGGCAGGAGGAAATGCTTCCAGAATGCTTCCGCCGCAGTCTTGGCTGTCAGGTCCTTCACAGGCACTGCTACAACAACCTTAGTGAAGTGATCAATAATGGTCATGGCATAAGTATAACCTGAGCGACTTGGCTCCAACTTCACATGAGCAATAGCAACAAGCTCCAGGGGAGTTTTACTCACGATAGGGTGGAGAGGCGCTCTCTGGTCATGGCGCTCACTTCTCCCGACAGCACAGGCAGTACACTCCCGGCACCACTTTTCAATGTCTTCTCTCATCCCAATCCAATAGAACCTTCTGCGAATGGTGGCCTCAGTTTTCTGCACGCCGGAGTGTCCGGACCGGTTATGATACATCTCTAACACAAGACTAGCGTCTCGACGTGGTATGAGGATCTGGTACACCCTATCGCAGGACACTGGATCCAGGCTCCTTCTTAGCAACAGGCCTTTTTGAAGGAAGAGTTGGTGGTGATGTCTCCACAATTTCAATAGTTCTGGGTCTGCACTCTTCCTGCGGACTCTCTCAGGAATTCTTCCACTAGTAAGGAAGTCCAGCAGTTCACCGAGGACTCTACTTTCTGACTGGAGCTTAATCCACCTTTTTTGTTCCCCCCTGGACTTAGGATTAGTCGGTGGAGAGGGTTCAGCAGCTGAGTGATTTTCAGTGTGAACATTATCTTGCTGAGCAAATTTGTTGTAAAACACTGGCCTCTCCACTTCTTCCCAGGCATCTTTTGGTTCATCAGGTGCTTCTGTAGTGGGAAGCCGAGACAGGGCATCAGCATTATCATTTGAGCGACCTGCCCGGTATTTCACAGTGAAGTCATAGTTGGCAAGGTGGGAGGCCCATCTTTGCTCCAGAGCCCCTAACTTGGCTGTATTCAGATGTGCCAGGGGATTGTTGTTAGTGAAGGCGACAAACGGAGTAGCAGCAAGGTAGTCCTTGAATTTTTCAGTCAGAGCCCACACTAAAGCAAGGCACTCCAGCTTGAAGGAACTATAATTCTGATCGTTTTTCTCAGCTCCCCTCAGGGATCTACTGGCATAGGCAATCACCCTCTCTTTGTTGTCTTGCACCTGAGCCAACACGGCTCCCAGGCCTCTTTTACTGGCATCCGTATAGAGGTGGAATGACTTCTGATAATCCGGGTAACCCAGGACAGGGGGTTCGGTCAGCTTCTTCTTCAGGAGCTGAAAGGCAATCTCCCGTTTCTCACTCCATTCAACAGGGATAGGAGTCTTTGGACTCTTTTTGGGATGCCCCCTCAGGAGTTCCTGGATCGGATCCGCAATCTGTGCAAAATGCGGGATGAAGCGCCTGTAATACCCTGCAAAACTGAGGAAACGTATCACCTCTTTCACAGTGGTGGGAGTAGGCCAATTGCGGACAGCAGCAAGTTTATCAGGATCAGGTTGGACTCCTTCTGCACTAACAACATGGCCCAGGTACTTAACAGCTGGTTTCAGCAGATGGCACTTGGACGGCTTGATTTTAAGGCCATATTTAGCGAGGACTTGAAACACTTCGGCCAAATGCTTTAAATGATCCTCATATGTCTTGGAGTAGATAATAACGTCATGCCTAGTATAGCAATACAGTTTCAAAGTTCTTATGGCCTAAACAACTCTCCATCAACCGCTGGAACATCCCTGGAGCATTACACAGTCCGAAAGGCATGTAGTTAAATTCGAACAGGCCCATAGGCGTGGTGAAAGCGGTCTTTTCCCGGTCTTCCGGGGCCATAGGCACCTGCCAGTATCCACTGGTTACGTCAAGAGTTGAGAAGCAGGCCGATGACCCCAGGGCAGTCAAAGATTCTTCAATGCGTGGCAACAGATAAGCGTCTTTGTGGGCGATTTGATTGATTTTTCTATAGTCCACACAGAACCTAATTCTGCCATCTTTTTTACGAACAAGAACTAGGGGTGCAGCCCAGGGACTGTGACTGTCCCGGATTATGTTAGAGTCCTTCATTTCCTGTATCATCTCTTTTACGGACTGTTAGGTAGTAGGCGGTATGGGTCTGTATCTCTCCTTGATAGGAGGATGAGAGCCAGTAGGTATGGTGTGTTTGATTACACTGACCTCTCCATAGTCCGTGGAGTGCTTGCTAAAGGCCTGGTGGTGCTCCTTCACCAGATTCAGGACTCCCTCTATTTGATCCTTCGGGGTGGATTCGTTCCCCACATGAAGTTCCTCCCACCAGTATACTGAAGAGGCGCTGGCATAGACGCTGCTGCTCTGTGCGGTTTGAGACGTCTCCGTGGCAGGCAGACGGATAACATCCTGGAAAAGCTGAGCAACAGGGCAGTGCTTAGAGAGAGCAACAGGGTGATCACTGAAATTAATCAAACGGACAGGCACTTTACCTTGAGATACGGTCACCAGGCTCTTGGCTGCTCGCACGAAGGGATGATTTTCAATTTGGATAGGCTCCACCAGGGCTTGATAGTCTTGGCCCTGGATCCCTAGTACAGCACGGCACCACAAAATAATCTGGAAATTCGGTTGCAGGATTACCAGCCGGCTATCCCGGATCCGGGCAGTACAGATTTCTCCTTTTCCATTCACAAATTTTTACTGAGCACACAGCACACTGATAGTTTTTTGGGTGACTCTTTTAGAAGCAGGTGAAGCTGAAGGTATGGATTACTTCAGGGCCTCAAGTACCTTGGAGTAACAATTTTTAAAGACATTAGTCCCCCTTTATCTCCGGCTTGCACCACAATCACACCTTGCTGTGGTAAGGTGGCTTCTCCCACCTGAAGGGTAGGTTCCCAGTACCCATGGACTTTCACCGCCTTGCCGTTGCTAGCAATGATATCCAGCCAGGATTCTGGTGGCTGGGTGAGGAGACATGAATCCCAGAATTTGTCAAAGGTGGGTCGTTGGATGGTGGTGACCTGAGACCCAGTATCCAGCAGGGCTTCACAAGGTATCCCATTAATGCATATGTTAATTTTCGGATGAGATCCCACGTATCTGGGCATCCAATTTGGATCCTTTGTACCTACTGTTCTACCTCCCGAGGGGTGGTCCTCGGCCTCGGAGGTGGCCCGTTTAACTGCCAACACGTTGTCTCAGTATGGCCATACTTTTTACAATAGGTGCAGACAGGCTGTTTGCGATTCTTAGACCGGTAACTCGGTCGCCCATCGGGTTCTTTGGGGTAGACCTCTTTATATGCAGGCGGGAGGAGCCTTTGAGGTAGGGGGCTTTCGTCTTTCAATAACAATGGTCTTTCCCACTCCTCTATTTTCCTGCACACCTTTTCCAGGCTCTTAGTGAGATGGTTAACTTGCTCCATTAACTCCGCCACCACATCTGTTACTGGAGCCTGGGTGGCTTGACTGGCTCCGGACGTTTTCACATCAATAATTTTTGGCTGGCAGGCATGAGGTTCAGGGGGCCCGCCGGCCCTGTGGGCGGGTTTTGACCCAGGATATGTCACAGCCATGGTCATGGTCGTGACTCTTAACCGCATGCAGTTGCCTGCGGTCTTGGTGTTGTTGTCAATCACAGGTGAGGGCTATAGTATGTTGCCTCACCTGTGGTTGCCGCTGGCAACATTGTGTATGTGGCAGCAGAGCAGCCTGAGCGGTGCTAGGCAGCTTGCTGCAGTAGGCATGCGGTTGCACCTGGCAACCTCTCTTTATAGGTGTGCCTTTTATCGGTGTGCACGGGGTGTTATATGTGTTGTGTGCACTTCCCCTTTTAGTTGTTGTCTTCCCTTCCCTGGTGTTGGAAGGGTTAACTTCCTTCCTAGTGTGTGTGTGCACTGGGTGTGTCTGACTGTGGGTGTGGCTACTTGGCCCTATAAAGCCTCAGTGGAAGGCAGTAGTCAGAGAGGGTGCTTCAGCCATGCTTGCTGGAGACATCCTCCTGCTTATTTACCATCTGCCAGTGAGGGCCACCCTGGTTGTCATAAACATTATGTCTGGTGTTAGTTTATGGTTTATCTGTTATTGCAGCATATGGTTTACTGGGTTCCCGTGTGATGTCTGTTGTGTGCTGTCTCCTTTATGTTGGTTGTTGATAGCAGCACTTGCACGTGGGTTCTAGGTTGTGTGTCTGTGGCAGGTAAGTGTGGAACTAGTCTCACTTACCTGTCATTGCCATATGTCTGTTTATGTTCCCCTTTTCTATGTATCTTGGCCAGTGAGACTCCTGTTCCTCCGAGTCGTCTTACCCTGCTCCTAGTCCAGGGCCACCCTGAGGGCGAGCAGGAATATCAGGTTCCGGAGTATGAACCCTCCTACCTTCAGGGTTGGCTCATACAGATAGGAGACAGGGTCAGAGTTAGGGATGTGTAGGAGGTGACCAGCTCCCTAATTCTCTGTCCTGGCCTTGCAGCGACTCCATCTGCTGATACCGCACGGCTGAGGGTTTTCCCCATCCTCAGCCGTGACAGGATACTGATGGCCAGCTCCTTAAAGTCCAAAAACGCACAATTGGGGTGTTGGGCCGACAGCATCCTCAGCTGGCCCTTTAAGTGTTCAGCGTTTACACCCGCAATGAACTGCTCTCTCAGAGTCCGGTCCTGGTCCTCAGCCTCCCGGGAGTCCACCTGGACCACGGCCCTCAAGGTCTCTTGCAGGGACAAAGCAAAATCACGGAGTGACTCATGGGGCTGTTTTCTGCTGAAAAATCGCATCTTAACTTCCGACACCGTCCTGGCTTCAAACGTGGTGCCGAGGCGATCAAAGATCTGTCCCATGTTATTTTTCTCGGAGCTGGGCCATGACATGACCTCCCTGCGGGCGGCCCCTTCTAACTGTGCTAAGAGGATCTCCATCTGTTGCTCCGAGGAGATAGGATAGAGCCGGAATAAGGCCATGATCTGGTCTTTAAAATCTTTCAGTTTGTGGGCTTCCCCGGAGTATCGCGGGAACCAGGGGGCCCCAAAGTAATGTAGCATGGTCAGCGGCATTAGACTGGATGCTGCCGCAGCGGCGGGCGCCCTGTTCTTATCTGCGTGAATTACAGAAGGCTCGTTGGGGGCCACCTGCCCCGTTTCCTCAGATGCGGACATGGCGTGGTCTATGGAGTCAAGTTCTGTAGGCAGACTCACGCTGGACTTCACTCTCTCAGGCTGTTGCTAAGGGTGACCACGGAGAGGGTATGGCCCTTTAAGGAGCGGCGGAGCAGGCCGAAATACAAGTTGGATGTGCTTCCCCCGGATCAAGTCTTTTACTGCTAACGAGGGACCTCCCCCCAGTCTCCCAACAAGGATCGAAATCTTCCCGGTACTTGAATACAAAGGGTCCGGTTAATACAGACATTTTACTCACTCCGGTGATGCGCAGTCCAAGTCTCGCGAGGTACGTGATTACGTCGTGCGGAGGTCCCACGCGCAGCGTCAGGAGATAGTACGTCGTGCGGAGGTCCCACGCGCAGCGTCAGGAGATAGGCGCGGCCTCTCGGAGCTTCCAGATTCGAGGTAGGTGGTATCTTTTTTGTAGGCAGGGCGGTACCTCCTCTTCTTTTTCGCGCCAGGCGGACACAACGATGGCGCAATGATAATCCAGTCAGCTTAGGCAGCCATCTTTAAGCATAAGGCTGTCAATTCACTGACAGCAAGAGGTGACTCAAAAAGCAGCAACAGTCCACAATATACAGTTTTCACACCGTGATTGTCCACAGTTCTTTGGCCCAACAATTTTCAAATAAACAGATAGGGCATTTATCACTTATTAGGCAATTATGGCACACAGTTCAGATTCCACTATGGCGTAGAAATATTTGCATCCTGTTCGTGACGCCAAAATATGCAGTACGCCAGTCCTGCAGGGTGAGCGAATGTGAGGTCACGGGTTAATAGGCAGAACGAGGGTTGCTCTTGGTACTCACAATTTGTAGAAGACCCTGGGCAGGCGTACAGCAGTGATAGAGAGGCTGGCACATGGATCCTCTGGGGCACTCTCTGTATATAGGGACCAGGCCGGGTGGTAGGTGAGGTGCCCTGGGTGTTGGAAGTTTAGTGTGCCGGTGGCAAGATCCCTTATTGTTCGTGACGCCAGTGCCAGTAACGGTGGCACACCGATTTGTTGTAGGAATAATTGAGGTACACACATTTGTAGTGAACCCGAACTCCTTTTTACTGAACAGTTCAACTATTTACAGGTTTAAGATAAAGTTCCATATGCAGGATTATGGTATCAGACAGGCTTGACATAAATGGCAGGTAAAATCCCAGCAAGATAACTCAGAGGGAATAAACTCACAGATCAGGCTGTACTTTCTGCAGAATCCTGTCTGACTTTCTCCAAGGCGCGGATGCCTAATAGCTGGCTTTTTCCTTGGGAGGGGAACCTCCTCTGGTATGAATCCACTTGCTGCAAATAACCTTCTGCCTTTCAACTTTCTAATTAGCACTGCTCTGTACTTTGTAAGATGCAGGGTAACTTCAGGAGGGAACTTCTTCTCCTGGACTAACTTCTGAGCTTTTCTTACTCAGGAACCTCAGGCAGGCTAGACTGAGCTACATAGCCTCCTGGACTGGACTGAACTAACTCTTTCCTGTCTGGGCCTAACTATATATACTAGGGGGTTCCCTAGCTCCCTCTACAGCTTGGGAGGAGAAACTACACCCCTAACAGGCCTGGTACACAGGAGATAACATGAAATTATACATTACAATGCAATATAAAATACCATAGCAATTTTCCACAGGAGGTGGGGGCAACATGACCCTTAGTAGTGCCCACCCTTACGTAGTGGGACACTACATACCTACCTGTATTGTCCTTTTACTTATATCCCTCTATAGTGCCCCCAGTAGCTACAGTGCCCTCTTGTAGTGTTGCCAGTAGTTATAATGTTTCCTTGTATTGCTCCAATAGTGACTGAAAAAATACTCACCATGCTTCAGTCTGCAAAGCTGCCACAGGCATCTCCTGGGCTGCGACCTCAGTTGTCTTTGCAGGCAGTCGCTATGAATTCATTACGCTGCCTGTGTCCTGCATCATCGAGACCTACTGAAACATGATGCAGGTGGTCCCAATGATGTAAATGCTTCGTGACTGGCTGCCATGCTTCATAGTCTTCAGTTTTGGCCTGGCAGCGCACCAGGAGGTGGTTGGCCCACTCTGGCAAAATCCCACTTGGTATTTGCCAAAGCTGCCAAATAAGAAGTCTGGTCCTGGTCAATAGTCGCTGAAATTGCCCTTGAAGAATGAAAGTCATTGATGTTTTTCATATGAATTTTTATGAAATGATCTGGATCCTCTATCTCTAAAAAGGAAATGAACAACCAACCATGTGGCCCTGCTAGCAACAACTTAATTAATAGCTTTTTTCACTGAGCATTGTTTTTTTTTTACAGCTGTGTCATAATAATAATAATAATAATAATAAACTTATATAGTGCCACCATATTTTGCAATGCTTTACATGTGGCTGTACCTAAATCCATATGCAAATGACCAGTTAAGTGCATCAAAGGCAGGCCAAGGCCACTCTGTGCTTCCTCTGGCAGACCCTCCCTCTCCTTCTTGATTGACTGGGCAGACGAGAAGGCTATGCAGCAGAAGAGGGAAGGGAAAGCAGAGAAAGCAGGAAGAGCAATGATGCACATAGTGGCTTGGGCCCCACCCTCAAAGCATTTAGCCGTTAATTTTCATGAGGATTAAAAAGTATTTGTTCAGATCACTATTTGAAATGCATACATTCAGTTAAGCTTGCCCTACAAGGCATTGTGCCTGGTGGCAGACTTCCTTTAATATGCTTGGCTCACTGCTGGTTACGCTAAAGGAGGATTTACACATTCCGAACAGCAGGTGGTTATTGGTATGGAAGTGTTCCTTCCTGACAACAGGCTGCTTTTCAGTGGGGGTGAAGTGCTGCATTTACATGCAGCGATCACCTCCACAGTATGAAAATGAGCGGTCGCTATTGCGATCGCTTGTCCTCATACAGCTGCATTGTTTCTGGGCAGCAGATGGCTGTTTAGATGGCACAATCTGATGCCCAGAAACGATCATTTACTTGTCTGCACTTACGCCAGTTTCACCCAATTAACAAGCGTTTCACTGGTTCATCAGGTGAACGGCTGCATCTTTAGATGGGCAGATTGTTGGGAACAAGCATTCGTCCCCAATAATCTAGCCAATTATCGTCATGCATAAATCCACAATAAGGCCGCATGCACACAGCCGTTGTGCGGCCGTTTCGTGCATTGGGGCCCTCAATTGCGGTCCCCAATCGGGCAGCATCCGCGCAGCGGGCCGGACCCATTCATCTTGAATGGGTCCGTGGTCTATCCACACCGCAAAAAAATATGACATGTCCTCACCATTGTTCCTCACCGCAAATAAATATGACATGTCATATTTTTTTGCGGTGAGGAACAATGGAAAGAAACACCACGGAAGCACTCTGTAGTGCTTCCGTTGTTCCGTGACTCCGTTCCGCATCTCAGGAATTGCGGACCCATTCAAGTATTATCGGCGGGGTGCCAGCAGCCGTGGATTGCCGACCCGCCGTTTGAGGGCCGCAATACGGCCAATGGCCATGTGCATGAGGCCTTACTCTAATAAATTCTACTTTTGTGGACTATTTTCTGGCATGTGGGACAGAGTGGAAATGAGAATAAGCTATTAATATCTTGAGGATAAGATGGGTCCTCCAAAGGAAAAACTCTACTATACAAAGATTGGTTAATACATTTTTTTTCCCATTCATATAGTAAAAGATTGTCTACAGCAGATAACCCTTTTAATTCAAATTTGTGAGGGAGGTAAATGATGACCAGCCACTGAAAGCAAAGATCAGGGACCATAATCTAGACTCACAAATCATGATATATTCCAATGATGGTGCCAGGAGGGCAGCCACAGGGAATTTGAATGTTCTATTAATTTCCTTCACTACTACATGAATCCTTGTAAAGGAAGTTATTGATATATACTAGAAAATAGATGGTAATGCAATGTCCTAATAAAGTTTAATGTGGTTACAACGTCAGAGCAATCACTTTGACTTGAAATTTGGTGGCCCTCATAGCAGTTATCTTGTCCTTTGCCACCAGACAGAAGTAATGGCTTTGCATTATGGACCAGAATATCAAGACCATGAAGAGACCATTTTCTTGAAATCCCCCTCAGTGACTTTTGTATGGCTACACGCTGGATTGAACTGCTGTTTAAAGAGGTCTACACATTCAGATTGGTAATTACATCCATATATTCATTTAGACATTGGGAACAGAGATATGACACATCTAGCTGCAGAGTCATGTACAGTAGTCTGAACTACATAATAATGGCCCTTATATACATTATTAGTGTATTATCGGCTGAACACACGGTTTGGCCTACAGTTTAATGTGTAGAGATAAGCTGCCACCAAAGGCGTCTGCCAGGGGCTTTCTCACTTCTCCCCATTAAAGACACATACACATTTGGCCTAGCTAAATGAGCATGTTTATGAAGTAGATGTAAGGAAGTTAGGAATGGTGGCTCAGTCAAGGCAGCATCAGCACTCGGCATACCTGGGCAAGTGTCAGGGCCCACTACTCCTGGGGGGCCACTCCCACTGGTGTAGCCATAGGGGTCACAGCAATCACAGTTGCAACTGGGCCGCTAAGCCAGGGGGCCCCCATGATGAGGAAGCGTGACTGCAGGGAGGAACACCAGACTGGGAGAGGTAAGTTAATTTATTTATTTTAAAGTCTGATCTGAGGTCAAATACTTGGTGGGTCTGACATGGAGGTCTAATAGGGGTCTGATCTGAGGTCTGATATGGGGGCCCCATCTCATACGGAGTCCTGATCTGAGGTCTCCCCTGGAGGTCTAAAGGGGGTCTGATATGGAGTCCTGATCTGAGGTCCGATATGGGGATCTAACATGGAGGTCTAAAGGGGTGTGATCTGAGATCTGATGGGGAAGGGGGGGTCTGACATGCAGGTCTAATGGGGGTCTGATCTGAGGTCTGAAACTGGGTTCAGATCTGAGTTCCTATATGGGGGTATGACATGGAGGTCAAAAGGGAGTCTGATATGAGGTCTGATATAGGGGGGTCTAACATGAACATCTACTGGGGGGTCTCATGTGAGGTTTGATATGGGGGTCTGATCTGATGATCTGTTATGGGGGTCTGAGGATCTAATATGTACTGACACACATTATAGGAAGGTTGTTTTTGTACTGGTGCATATTATAGGGGTATATTTTGTGTTGGCTCACATTATAAAGAGGTATTTCTTGTACAGGTGCACACGCTATGTCTATTGTTTTTGGCAACATCTATAATACATGCATTTCATTGCCTCGTGGTTGTGCAAAATGCCACAAGGGGGCCCATTGATACTTTATAGTCCAAGGGACCATATGAACTTGAAGTCGGCCCTGGGCTCAGCGGTTATCACTGGTGCCTTGTAGTCAGGGCCGGTTCTAGACAAAATGTGCCCTTGGACAAAATCAAAAGTGGGGCCCCAAATCTTGTAATAATGTACTAACAACACAGTTCCATTCTGTTGATTCCGGCCCTCCCTCAAAGATCTACACCCCATAAAGCTCCTCACGCAGATCTTCACCCTCATGGCCCCAAAATACGCCACATGTCCCCTCCACTCACAGCAATGAGTTCTCCTCACTCACGGCATCTGAGAGTATTAAAAAACAGAAGCGCAGGATTCCTCTTCAGGCGCGCTTTTCCCCAGCGGAGATTGGGGAAAGTACCCAGTTCTATAAATAAGCCGCAGCCTGTACTAGGCTTCCAGGCTCATTGTTAATATATCCCAGTTCAGGCCACTAGATAGCAGCACTGAACTGTGATATAGTGATTTCTATAAAGAATAATGGAGCAATTTACATCTGATGATTGTAAGTTGTGGCCTACTTGGGGGACTTAACAAAAAGAAAAAAAAAGGAAAAAAAAAAAGTTTGAATATATAAAAAAACATGAAAAAATTAAAATCACCCCCCATTTCCCAAAATAAAAAGAAACAAAAAAAATAGCATTATGGGCATGCGAAAAACGCTCATACTATTAAAGTATAAAAAAAAAGTTAGCCCATATGGTAAATGGCGTAACAGAATAAGAAAAAAAGGCAGATTCGCCATTTTTTAATCACTTTATCTCACAAGAAAATTGAATAAAAAGTGATCAAGTCCTACACATCCCAAAATGGTATTGTCAAAAACGACAGATTGTCCCACAAAAAATGAGCCCCCACACACTTCCGCAGACATAACTATAGAAAAGTTATGAGGGTCAGAAAATTGCGATGAAAAGAAAAAAATAATTTTTTACGAAGTAAGTCCTGATGAGGCTTACTGGGCTGGGCTTGCTACAGTGAGCGGGCCTACAGAGGTCCTAAGCAGGGGTGCTGTTAGATTTGCCACCTTTCCCAACAAAAAATACTGGTTACACAAGTTAAAAAGGTTGGTGTGGGTTAATAACGGTGTTAGGCCTCATGCACACGGCCGTTGTTTGGGTCCACAACCGAGCCGCCGTTTTGGCGGCTTGGATGCGGATCCATTCACTTCAATGGGGCCACAAAAGATGCGGACAGCACTCCGTCTGTTGTCCGCATCTGTTGCTCCGTTCCGTGCCCCGCAAAAAAAAATAGAACATGTCCTACTCTTGTCCGTTTTGCGGACAAGAATAGGCATTTCTACAATGGGCCACCCGTTCCATTCCGCAAATTGTGGAAGGCACATGGGCGGATTCCATTTTTTGCGGATCCACGGTTTGTGGACTGCAAAAAACGGAACGTTCGTGTGCATGAGGCCTTATTTGGTAATATTTTACGTTTTGCTCCATTTTTTTCTCAATAAAATTAAACTTTGCACTTATCTCCATAATTCGTACCTCTCACTCCCGTCTTCAAGATTTTTCTCGAGCTGCACCTACTCTCTGGAATACTCTGCCCTGGAATACTAGGTCAATTCACAACTTCTCCACCTTCAAACGTGCCTTAAAAACTAATTTTTTTCAGGCAGGCTTATCAAGCTACCTAAACTGACTATTCCCCGACTAAACCTCCCCCCACCAACTCCTCTGGCTTGAACTCGATCCTCTAGTAGTCCCAAAACAAAAGCAGATTGTACAGCACCACTCCTGTCAGTTCAATAATGGCTCAAATCCTACTTATCACAATCAACTACCTTATATGTCACCCCCAATTCCTCATAGATTGTAAGCTCTTGCGAGCAGGGCCCTGACTCCTAGTGTTTCAGTTGCATATTAGCCAGTTACTTTTGTTTTGTAAATGAACCCTATGAATTTTTTAAGTGCTGCGGAATATGGTGGCGCTATATAAATACATTTTAT
Organism: Bufo bufo; assembly: GCF_905171765.1. NCBI lineage: Eukaryota > Metazoa > Chordata > Amphibia > Anura > Bufonidae > Bufo > Bufo bufo. Next base: position 129,909,490 of record NC_053394.1, on the reverse strand, counting down.
TATTATTATTATTATTATTATTATTATTATGTTGTTGGGAACATCCTGTGTATTTAAGTTTTATTTACCCTCAATTTTTAAAATGTTTTTGTGGGGATTTGATCTCACAACCTTCTACATTTAAGGCAAGAACCTTAACCACTGAGCTTTAGAGCTCCACGTTAAACTATTGGAAATATATTATGACTAAAAACCTGAGTAGTAGTTCCCCTGAATTATGCATTCATATATATCAGAGGTATCATATTGTATATATATATTTTTTTGTAATTACATATTTATTTTGTGCCATACATTTTTTTACTATTACTAAAAGAATATATAAAATTATACTTCTGCTGTATATGCATAGCTAATACAAGAGATACTTCTATGAGGTTTTTCAGCAATGACTTAGTGTTGAGCTCTATAGTTCCCACATTACAAATTCATACTGATAGGGAACTAAGATTGTGAGCTCCATTGGAGACAGCAAGTGGAAAAAAAATCTAATAAAAGATAGCTGTCGTCCAAATGATTGACAGCTATTGAACGTGTATCACCTTGTTAAGGGGATATGTGGGCTTGAAGATTACTTATTTTCCCACCATTGGAAGCTCAAATACATTAATTGTAATTGATTTTTACTTGCACAATTTGACTAAGTGGCTAAAACCCTTTGACAAAGTGTTGGTACAGTAAAGATATATTTTTGTCAGTTAATAAAACAAAATTCTGTGAATGTGAATGTCAATTGCCTTAGTATTAGTCACATTTTTAAGGGATTGTAAATCTCTTCAAGGAGAAGTTTATTTTCATCTCCAGTATGTCATAAACTGTGCCATTATCAAAACTATTAAAAGTGATTCTATCCTTTCTATACCATGATGGGTATTTATATGGTAAAAGTTGCCCATAAATGCCATAAGTTATACTCCAGCAAAGAACTAAATTGCAGCAACTTTTCAAGGACTGGAAGATGCACTTTCAACTTTATAGAATTTTTCAAAAACATTGGTACCCTGTTTTAGCCTACCCGACCCAGTCATTACTGCAGACTGGAAACCATCTATAATATATGATCTGAGCCAACCTATTACATATTGTCAATGTTTTGAATATCACTATCATTAACTCTTAGGATACCTGAGGTTTTTTCATTTTTTCATTTTCATTTTTCTTCCCTATCTTCCTTGAGCAATAACCTTTTTTTCTGTTCACATAGCCCTATGAGGGCTTATTTTTTGCAGGACAAGTTGTACTTTCTAATGCTACAATTTAATATAGCATACAATGTAGTGGGAAGTGGGAATAAAACTTCCAAATGGGATGGAATTGGAAAAAAAACACAATTCTTCCACCGATTTATGGGTTTTGTCCCTACAGCGTTCCCTGTGCAGCAAAACTGACCCATGCCCTTCATTATCTGGGTCAGTATGATTACAACGATACCACTTATGTATAGGTTTTTTATGTCTAAATAGTGTAAAAATAAATGAAAACATTGAAAAAAAAATAACCCCATAACTTTTTTATAGTCAATATCTACTGAGCTGTGGGGGAAGGGGGGGGCATTTTTTGCGGTACGATCTTAGTTTTTATTGATATCATTTTGGAGTGTGAGTGACTTTTTGATCACATTTTATTACTTTTTTTGGGTAAGAGAAGCAATGAAAAAATGGCAAATCGGCCATTTTGACCCTTTATTCTGTTACGCCATTCGCCATATCAGAAAAATATTTTTATATTTTAATAGTAAGGGTGTTTTCAGATGTGGTGAAGCCCATTATGTTTATATTTTCAGTTTTTTATGTATTTATTTTTCTATTCTACAGAATGGGAGGTGATTTAAATTTTTATATTTAAAAAAAAAGTTATATATTTTTTTACTTTTTTTATGGTTTTGTAGCTCGTGTTGTTTTTTTTTTTATTCTGTACCATTATTTTCTTTACATTTCCATATTGGTACTAGAATTGCTAATTTTTTATGTTGGCCTAGCAACTGCTGGCCAAAATAAGAATTGCACCTTCAATACCTCTTCAGAGAGACCCAGCGTATTGAATTCAATTACTGGCATCCTCATTGGCCGCAGAGGATGCCGGTAAGAAGCAGGGAAGTGCAAGCTTTTAGATGCCGTGATCACACTTGATTATGGCATCTAAAGGCTTTAATGACCATGATCAGCATTATTGCTGGTCGCGGTCATTAGCCGCGGGTCTCTGCTGTTTGAAACAGCGGAGACCAGCCGGCTGTGCAGTGGGCACCATGTTTACCCATCGCTCCAGCGCTGTACATGTACCAACCAGGCGGAAGGTACAAGGGGTTTCCTCGTATCAGATAAAAAGCAAATCTTTGGATTATAAATTAGTGTAACATATAATGGTGCAGATATTAGGGTTTATGCAGGCAAGAGATTTTCACACATTGGGTGCTGTACATGTTTAAAACTGCAAGTATCCAGACTTAAAATTGACCCATTATAGTGGTTTTCTGAGAGTAGAATATTGATGATCTAACCTCAGTATAGGGGATCAATTCCTTGCAGCTGGGCCAATCAGCTCTCCAGTGTTGAGGCCTCTTCCTAGGCCATTGACGCCATGTTCATCGCTCACAAGGCCTATGTGCAGCTCAGTCTCATTAAAGTGAATGGGCCTGGGCTGCAATACCGAGCATAGCCACTATACAATGTACAGCACTGTGCTTGGTAAGCTGGTAGGGGGCTGCAATGCTCACTGGAGTGCCATGGCCTCTTTGAACATCTAATTGGCAGTGGTGCCAGAAGTCAGACCCCCCACTGATCAGACATTGATGACCTTACTTGAGGATAGGCCATTAATATTGTACTCCTGGAAAACCCCCTTAAAGCATACCTGAGTTTTCAAAAAAGTTTGGATAATGGATGTGCTACTTTGTAAAATCATAACTGAACAGTTATGTGTGGGCTTCCCTAATATTTTTTTCAGCTATATTATTCCCTGTTTTAGCTGCACAGCTAGATGCATTTCACTCCGAAGCAGAGGGTGTCTCCCTTCTGCCAGCACTGTACTACTGTGACATCCTTTCCTTTACTTAAAATATATATAGAAATCAGGTGGCTCCCCTGCACACTGTAGGGAAAAGGTGCTCTAATCTCTATGACTCACCCCGTCACTGACAAAAATAATTCAGATAAAACTACTTGAAGAGATTGGCACTCTACCTCCAGGATCACTATAAGAAACAGTTTATTCCATATATCGCTCACATGTATATAAATTACAAATAAAATGTAGATAAAAATAAAGTAAAATAGAAAATAATGTTAAAAACATGAAGATATGTCCCATGTAATAGGGAGTCTGGTCTGGAAATCTAATCATGTGTAGTGAGGAGATTATTCCAGGCACAGAACTATATGCCCAGTTCATACAGATGTTCAAATGTTGTCCAGTTGTGAGTTGCGAAGTCTCCACTGCACACTGATAGTTTACTGTGAATGCTGTATCAATGATATCTCTGCAGCTATACTGTTGCAGACACAGCTTATTGGGTTATAATATTATCAGTTTTAGTTTAGATCCATTCGCAGCTGTGCAGACTTATTTTGAACCACCATTGAGATGTTTGGTGAGTATATGGAAATAATGTCCAATGTGTATATATGGAGATAAAAAAACGTATCAAATGCTGAGCAGTATACAGCTTATGTCCACTGAATGGTTTATTAGCACGATCGCTATCTGTTCATACTCAAGCGTTTAGGTCCCACATAAAAGTCCATGCAAGGGTTAAGGTGTAAATGTTCAGTATTCTCCAGTAATGTGCACACGGATTAAAGCATTATTTTTACTCAGTTTGTTGCAGAGGAGACGGGGTCTAGTGTCTGCCGCGGCATCCCACGTGGTCTTGGGCACAGAGAGATCTTACCTCCATATATTCCCTCCTATCTGTGAGTCCGAATGTGATGTGCTTGTCTCGTGTGTCGGAGAGAGTGCAGTCGGCTTGCCACGTGATGGGTGGAATCAAGCCAGTCCGCCTCTCAAATTCCAATGGAGATAATTCTGGAGCGCTCCATATAATATTGGTCATAGATAGGAATTCATATCAGGACATCTGTACATAAGGGGTGTCCAGAAACCAAACGCGTTTCGGAACCTTCACCTTGTTCCTTCTTCAGATCTTGCCTGACAACAGGCAGTGGACTGTAACTTAGGTGGAAGTGAGACCCCTAGTGGCCGTGGCTTTACAGCTTTTTTCAGGTTGATGCAGGCAGATTTTTTAAAATTAAGTGATTTAGAAATTTGCTAGTTACACCATTCTCTATTAAATTTAATGAAATTGTGTAAAAGTACAGTTGCTTTTTAAAGTCAATAGGTGTATGCACATAGGTGTTTTTTCATGCATGATCATTGCACTTCACCATGTTCTATATCTTGCATTTATATTTATATCTTGAGTTTTTCATGCAGAGCTTACTGATTCAAGTCAATGGGTCAGTGAAAAAACTGAACTACACTAAAGGACACTTTTTCATTGATGGTTGCAGGAAATACTGTGTGTTAATCTTCAGTTTTCTTTTCACACTATGTCACAGTGAAATCTAATGACATCCTTGCAGAAAAAAATGCAAGGTCACAGAAAATGCTGAAAAAAATGCAAGAAAAAAAATCTATTAAGCTGGAGGAAAACTGAGTAAAAATTTTTTTTCACTAACAGAACTTGCACGAGTTTGATATCACTTGTGCGCATGAGCCTTACAGCTTTTCTTTGGGGATCATAGTTCTAAACACATTACAAAAAATAATCAATGACCTACAAAAGATTTGTTAACACAGTCCTCAGAAGAAGCCTATCAGTGTTTTCCGTTCATAACTTCTCATTACTTTAACATTGTAAGAAAATATCAAGGTCAATATGATGTGTCGCCAGGAAATCAGATGCAGATAATGTGCCAATTACTGAACACTAATCTGCAAATGCTAATTTCTGTGAAAAGCTCCAATCTCCGCCGGTTGTGCTCAGCTGGGTCCAGTCAAGATGGTTTAAAACAATAAAATTCCAAAAGAAAAAGAAAGAACATGGATCACACATCCACATGCTATGCATTCATCTATCTCAGCATAAGTAATAGTATAGGATGCCATAATCTGTATACAAGGGTATTTGCACAGGGTGGCCCATGAAAAAGTAGCCCGCCTCCAATATCTCCAAATCTTATCCTATCTGTCTTGCCCTATAAATATATATATATACACGTTATATATATATATAATGTTTTTTGTCCCCAACATGTTTCGCTTTACTAGCTCATCAGGGGGCAGAGAGACTGAAGAGTCACGGAAAGGCATAGACGTGGACGTCCTTTGGCCACATCCCACACTGATAACTGCTTCATTGTGAACAATGCCCTGCAGAACCGGATGATAAATGCCACACAACTTCAGGCACATTTAACCACTTCACATCCGCCCATAGGATATAAACGTCCTATGGGTGGATGTACACTAATCGTGTAGCTGTCGATCAGGGGGGCCCGCTGTCAGTGACAGCAGGGCACCCCAGAGAGAAGGCAGGGACAGTTCCCAGGTGTTCCTGCCTTCTAAATCGCTGTACAAGCGCTGTGTATACAGATCAGGAAGCACTATAGAAATTTTTTTAAGAAAATTGATATATTTGGTATTGGCGTCCGTACCGACCGGCTCTGTAAATATATCACATGATCCACCCTGTCCGATAAACAGCATAAAAAAATACAATTAAAAACTGTGTCCAAAAAAGCCATTTTTGTCACCTTACAGCACAAAAAGTGCAACTCCAAGTGATCAAAAAGGCGTATGTCCCACAAAATGTTATTAATAAAACCATCACCTCATCCCGCAAAAAATTAGCCCCTACATAAGAAAATCGCTCAAAAAAATAAATAAAATATAGCTCTCATAACATGGAGAGATTAAAACATTATTTTTTTGTTTCACAAATGCTATTATTGTGTTAAAGTGAAATAAATAAAAAATGTATATATATTAGGTATCACCGCGTCATTAACAACCAGATCTATAAAAATAACAAATGATCTAACCCCTCAGGTGAACACTGTCAATTTTTTTTATAAAACAGTGCCAAAAAAGCAATTTTTTGTCACCTTACATCACAAAAATTGCAATACCAAGTGTTCAAAAAGGTATATGCCCCCCAAAATAGTACCAATAAAACCGTCACCTCATCCTGCAAAAAATGAGATCCTACCTAAGGCAATCGGTCAAAAAATATAAAAAAATATGACTCTCAGACAATGGAGACACTAAAATATGTTGGGTTTCTTTGCATTTTTTTTGCTATTATCGTGCTAAGGTGAAATAAAAAAAAAAGACATATTAGGTATCTCCGCATCCGTAACAACCAGCTCTATAAAAATATTACATGACCTACCTAACCCCTCATGTGAACACCGTAAAAAAATAAAAATAAAAACAGTGCCAAAAAAGCTATTTTCTGTCACCTAACATCACATAAAGTGCAACACCAAGCGATGAAAAAGGTGTATGCCCCCCAAAATAGTACCAATCAAACCGTGACCTCATCCTGAAAAAAATTAGACCCTAAGACAATCGGTCAAAAAATAAAAAAGCTATGGCTCTCAGACTATGGAGACACTAAAACATCATTTTATTTAGTTTCAAAAATGCTATTATTGTGTAAAACAAATAAATAATAAAAAGTATACATATTAGGTATTGCCACATCCGTAATGATCTGCTCTATAAAAATGTCACATGACATCAGGTAAACACTTTAAAAATAAAAAAATGTAAAAATAAAGTGTAATAATGAATGATCAAAAAATCATATGTACCCAAAAATGGTACTAATGAAAATGTCAACACTTTCTGCTAAAAACAAGCCCCTGCACAAGATGATAGGCAGAAAAATAAAAATAAATGTGGCGTTCAGAAAATGGAGACACAAAAACATAATTTTGTTTTCAAAAATGCTTTACTATGTAAAACGGAAACAAAGAAAGTAGACATATTTGATATCATTGTGTCTGTAACAACCTGCTCTATAAAAATAGCACATAATCTACCCTGTCAGATGAATGTTGTAAAAAAATAAATAAAATTAAAACAGTGCCAAAGCAGCCATTTTTTGGTTACTTTGCCTCACAAAAAAAGTTATATAGAGCAATTAAAAATCATATGTACCCCAAAATAGTACCAATAAAACTGGCACCTTATACCCTAGTTTCTAAAATGGGGTCACTTTTTGGGAGTTTCTACTGTAAGGATGCATCAGGGGGGCTTTAAATGGGATATGGAATCTAAAAAGTTCAGCAAAATCTGCCTTCCAAAAACCATACGGCGCTCCTTTTCTTCTGCGCCCGTGTGCCTTTACATCAGTTTACGACCACATCTGGGGTGTTTCTGTAAACGGCAGAATCAGGGTAATAAATATTGAGTTTTGTTTGGCTGTTAACCCTCGATGTGTTAAAGAAATAAATAGATTAAAATGGAAAATCTGCCAAAAAAGTGAAATTTAGAAATGTCATCTCCATTTTCCATGAATTCTTGTGGAACACCTAAAGGGTTAACAAAGTTAGTAAAATCAGTTTTAAGTAACTTGAGGGGTGTAGTTTCTTCAATGGGGTCATTTATGGGGGGGTTTCCATTATGTAAGCCCCACAAAGTGACTGAAAGCAGAGAAATTGAAATTTTGAAAATTGCCTATTTTTTCCAAACTTTGGGTGCATTTTTGATTATTTTATAAATAAAGGTGAAATATATTGACTCAAATTTACCACTGTCATGAAGTACAATGTGTCATGAGAAAAAAATTCTCAGAATGGCTTGGATAAGTAAAAGAGTTCCAAAGTTATTACCACATAAAGTGACATGTCAGATTTGCAAAATTAGGCTCTGTCAGATGTGAAGTGGTTAAGGGAGGTGAGAGGCACCCAAGTTTCATGCCAGACCATTAAAAACTATTTACATCAGCATGGTCTGCGTGCTAGATGACCTGCAAGGGTAACTCACCACAGGCATCATCATCTTGCATGGGCCAGGGAGCATCTTCGCTCGATTCGATTCACGCTGAGCAGAAATAATGGCCGCCAACGATGTTGGAGACGTAAAGGAGAGCGCTATGCATCAGCCACTTTTTGCCTTTGGTAGTGGTGGTGTTACTGTGTAGACAGGTGTGTCTAGTCAAAACAGAACTGCCCTACACTTTGTGAATGGTACAGTGACAAGCCCATTCTACTTGAATAACATCATTAATCGAGTCATTGTGCCTCTGCATGAACAACACAGGCCTAATTTCATCTTCATGGACGACAATGTGCCAGCTAATCGAGATTGCACCATTAGCGAATTAAGTGACCTGCACTTTCTCCAGACCTGAATCCCATTGAACACCTATGGGATCAGCTGTGTAAAGGCTCGTAACTGTACCATAGAAATTCAATGACCCGAGGGCCGCCCTTCAAGAAGAGTGGGATGCAGTAGCATAGCGTGGGGGAGGGGGAAGGGCGTCGCCCCGGGCGCCAAACTGCAAGGGGGCGCCCAGCAGCACAGACAATATACAGCTCACTGTCTATTTCAGTGAATGTTTTGGGCAGTCACTGCGCCCACCACCCACAACAGCTGCGCTATAGCGGGACGCAGCACTAGTAATTTGCCCTACAATCTGGGAGCTAAGGAGAGAGATCGCGTCACCTGACAGCCTCCTCCTCCTCGCTCCAAGCAGGTACTTGCTGTTTCCTAGCTGCAGTGGCTTCTGATGCCTGGCCCGCACCTCTCCCTGTACCCAGGATCCAGAAGTGGTGGCTGCAGATCCTCTGAGGCAGACACACGAAGAGCGGGAATTTGGCAGAGAGCAGAAGTGCAGCACGCCAGACCTGCAGAGTATTGCGATTGTGAGGTCACGGTTAATGGCAAGCGAGGGTTACTCACAGTTTTGTAGGAGAACCCTGGGCAGGCGTACGGCAGTGAAGGAGAGGCTGGCACAGTAGTCCTCTGGGGCACACTCTGTATTTAGGGACCAGGCCTGATGGTGAATAAGGTGCCCTGGATGTTGCAGGTGTTTTATGTGCATGGGGCAAGGTCCCTTTAAGGATCGTGACGCCAGTGCCTGTAACGGTGGCACACCGGTTTCTAGTTGTAATAAGTGAGGTACACAGATGGTATGGTGAACCAAACTTTGCTTTACTTGAAAACAGTTCAACTTTGTACAGTTGGGTGTCAATTCAGTTCCACATATCAGATGCACTTCACAAGCAGGCTTTCACAATTATGGCAGGTATACTGTTTCCTTGCAAGATACTCAGAGGGTAAACAACAACACACTCAGACCAGGCTGTACCTTCTCCTCGGAGAACGTGTACACTGTTCCTTAGAACTCCTGTCTGGTTTTTATCCCAAGGCCCGGATACCTCAATGCTGGCTTTTATCCTTGGTAACAATCTTCCTCAGGTACTCATCCTTGCTTTACATTACTACTCCTTCTGCCCTTCAGCTTACTTGTCTTAGCTGGAAACACTGGCTCTGCTTGGCTTGTGGGAACTGCAGGTTTTCTCCCAGGAGGTAAACTCTTCTCATGGGGTGACTCTTCTGAGCTAACGGAGGCTCATCTTCTACAGGCAGGCTGGACTTCTTCCCAATAGCCTCCTGGTTGCAACTAGAAGCCTGGACTATCCAGCTGCATGTCAGGAGGAGGCCCTCAGCATATCTCTGGCTAAGATGCCCTCTCACTTCTGTCTCCACAGACTCCTGACTACAGACTCCCTCCTCCCTGTCTGGGTCTAAATATATATACTAAGTGTTCCCTAGCTCCCTCTAGTGTTTAGGATGCCTAACTACACCCTAATAGGCCTGCTGCACATATCACAGGGAAAAATACACATTAAATACACATTAAAATGCATTAAAATGTACTGTGAAATACACTGCCACTGTCCCACAGGAGGTGGAGAACAACGTGGCCCAATTGACCCTTGTGTAGTGCCCACCTTTACCTAGTGGGACACTACAGAAGCACTTCCAGTACTCTGTTGACTGTATGTTGTTCCCGACTCAGTCCCCGTTTGGCTGCACATTCACACAGCACCTTCCAGCACCGCAGTTCATAGGGGTGGGGGACGGTGGAGGCAGGCAGCTAGGGCAAGTTTTACACTTTTCCCCACCACCAAAGCTTCTGTTTCTAATGACCTCACTGTGCCCTCAGACCTTCTGACAGCAGCGGACAGCCGCTGAAGAGCGCAGATCTTCTCCTACTTCCCCTGCCACCAGCTTCTTCCAGACTGCAGGTTAACCCCCTCCATCCTGGCCCCAGTGTTATCCAGCATGTAGGTTGCTGCTTGTTGCTTGTATAAGTTATTTTCTATTATCTATCTGTCTCTCTCTCTCTATATATATATATATATATATATATATATATATAGAGTATGGAAGACGAGGAAGCAGCACACTGTAAAAGCGTAGGGTGCACGTCCGGCCAGTGAGGACCAGCACCTAGGTCCAATGAACTAGAGGTGAAGAAATCAGCCAGCAGCACTCCAATATTGCAAGGAAATCGTGTGGTTTATTAACCCAAAGTCAAGCGACGTTTCGACAGCTTGTTGCTGTCTTTTTCAAGCCTTTTTCAGGCTTGAAAAAGACAGCAACAAGCTGTCGAAACGTCGCTTGACTTTGGGTTAATAAACCACACGATTTCCTTGCAATATTGGAGTGCTGCTGGCTGATTTCTTCACCTATATATATATATATATATATACACACACACACACACATGTACACACACACAAATGTATATATATATATATTGGGATTGGGAATGAATTCAAGTGGTTGTGCCAATTTTGGAAGTTATCTCCTATCCATAGGATGGGGGATAACTAACTGATTAGTGGGGGGCTGACTACAGGGACCCCACTGATCCCAAAAAACAGAATCCTGTTCCCTTTGGGTACATTCACACAACCGTATTATTTTTTCCGCGTACGATCCGCATCCGTTCTGCATTTTGCTGAATAGAAGTGGACCCATTCATTCCTATGGGTGAATCTGTGTGTCCGCATATCTATTGTCCGTACAGATCGGTCCGCAGCGCCATTCAAGTAAATGGATCCGCAAATTGCGGATGACATAAGGAATGGTTTTCGTATTTCATCTGTTTTTTGCGGATCCGTTTCCGTATTTTTGAAGGCCATAATAATTCTTATTTTTTTTCTCTCTCTCTCTTTTTTTTCCTTCTGTTTTTTTGCTGACTGTAAAGAACGGAAGACATACGGAAGTCATTTGTCCGCAAAATGTGGACACGCGGTTCCGTTATTTGCGGACCACAAATCAGAAAGGATTACACACGGTCGTGTGAATGTACCCTAAATCTGATGGAGTGACAGGTCGGGCATGCTCTCTGCCACTCCAGTCATTTTCTATGGGACTGACAGAAATGGCCGAGCGCTGCACTGTGCTATCTCCGGCAGTCCCATAGAGAATGAATGGAGCGGCTACTTAATCAGATTGGGCGAAAGTAACTCCCAGTATCAGTCTGGTGTAGTCTTCAATCACTATGAGGTGGTAATAAGTGTTCATGGTTTTAGCAGTATTATTTGTATATTAGGCTTCATTCATATGTTGCCAATTACGTGCGGTTTTTCCTTGCAGTAGAAAACTGCAGTGTAGTACAGTACCAGCAAAGTGTATGGGATTAGAAAAAAATCTCATGTACGCTTTGCAGATTTTGTCTGTGTGGAAATTAACCTGCTGGGCGGATTTAGAAATCTGCAGCATGTTAATTGTGTTTGCAATTTTTTTATGTGGATTTCACCCTTTTCAATAGAAGGGTGAGATCTGTTTAAAATCAGCATGAAATCTGAAACAAAAACCACAAGTGATACACGTGCACAAAAAACAAGCGGTAGGTAACTTTATAGTTTTTCGTGTTGGTAATGCTGGTTTTGGTATAGTGTTGTATTATTAATCAGTATCAGTATGGTGGTAATATTCTGATCATGTGTGACCAGGTGGTATTACGATTATTTGGACTTTATATAGTGTTCATGGTAATGTTGATCTTTGTATAATTTGGGGTGTGGTTCTATGAAAAGGGTGTGTCCACAGATTAGGGGGTGCAATACTTTGCTTGCCCCAGGTGCTGGTAACCCATGCTATGCCACTGGTGGGATGCCATGTCTCAGTAGACAATAAGTGGACTTGTGAACAACATGAGATGTCGTTGTCAAGCTGTAATTGATGCTCAAGGCCACATGACAAGTTATTGAGACATTGACATTTTTGTGGGGTATACCCACCACTGGTGTTGGCTTTTGTTTCAATAAATTGTTAGAGATGAGGAAATCACCATTGTTTCTACTTAAATACCCTACTTTCATTACATCATATCACTGTAACGTGAACCTTTTACTTTTTCCATAAATTTCACACGAAAGCCAAATATCCCTAACTTTTTGTGAGTAGTGTATATCTGCATAGTCGATTTTAAAAAAAATTGGGTTTATTATCTTAGTGTTTTGTTATTAAAAGTTAAGTTTTACAAACATATTTTTACAAAAATCTCTCTCGTGGTATCAATGACCTATTTTAAGGATAGGTCATTAAAGAGAACCTGTCACCACAGAATGCAATGCAATCTGAAAGCAGCATGTTATAGAGCAGGAGGAGCTGAGCAGATTGATATACAGTTTTGTGGTAAAAGATTTAGCAAAACCTGTAATTTTATACATTTATATATTTCTTTTTTCCACTTCCTGTGAAAACCATCAGCATAGGAGGGAAGGGTTATCAGTGACTGACAGCTATCTCTGTATGCACATTTATACACCCAGTGCTAGGAATCACTGATACCCCCCCCCCCCCCCCCCCCACTCCATACTGATAGTACTTCACAGGTGGTGGAAGATATAAATGGATAAATTACAGGTTTTACTGAATCTTTTCCCACAAAAATATATATCAATCTGCTCAGCGTCTTCTCTATAACATGGTGCGTTCAAAATGCATTGCATTCTGTGGTAACAGATGATCTTTAATATCAGATTGGTGAGGGTCCAACATCCTGCATCCTAACCAATCAGATGTTCCCTGCAGCCTCTGCCACAGGAACTAGCTCTTAGAATGGAACAGAAAGCACAGCCCCATTAAAAGTGTAGTGGCCATGCTGGGTTACTGCAGCTAAGATCCCAATGAAGTGGAGGCTGCATGGCCGCTACACTTTGAATGGACCTGTAATTCCTATTCCCTGAGGCGGCAGGGAACAGCTGGCCTGGGCGAGCAGGCTGTCAAACCCTCACTGATCAGATATTCATGACCTATCCTGAGGATGGGTATCCTGAAGTGTCGGCACTGCTCTGAGCGGCTTGACGGTGAGCGTGTCAGCGGGCGGGCATCCCGATAGACAATATACAAGAAAAAGACCGGCACTCGCACGTGTTGATATTCCTGATGCTTGAATAGGTTATTGGTTAATTACTCAGGGCCTCCCCATAAACCTCACACTTTTTCCTCCCCCAATACCTCGGAGACACCAACTGATGGACACCTCTCCGAACCAACCAAGTGCCTGAAACTATGAGAGTCCAGCCCCACCATTGAGTCCCTCCCATTTCCAATAACGTCATATACCACCAGCTTCTAGGATCTCCCACCGCCACGACTGCCGCGACAGCCACACCTGTCCATAGACCCCCAACCCCAAAACTGACTACCATGTCAGCCTCCTGACACCACCCCAGACCTCATCAGTTAATATATATTTTTTTTGTATACCTTAGGGTGGGAGGGAGGGAGTTCTTTTCCTCCTCAAAATGGCGCCGGCTCTCCCCTGGCCACCTCCTTTTAAAACCTAAATCCCACCCCCCCCCTATCTCCCTAAACACCTCCTCCCCACCACTATTAACTCACTCCTGCCCTGGCCCTTCCTACCAAAACCTTTCATGTCGGCCTCCCCTTACCTTTCGTCCTAGTCCGGCCTCTCTTGAATGAGTTATTGGTTAATTACTCACACTTTCTCCTCCCCCAATACCTTCCCAATAAGACGCCACACACTCTGCTTGGATTAAATCGGCCACAGCAGCCGTTTTATTAATAAAATAAATACATCCATAAATAACAATAACCTTAACATTAACCCCTGACGAGGGAGATCGTAGAAGCCCCAAAAATTTTACCAGCCATAAGAAGCCAACATGGCAATTCCATCTTGCCTCCAGCCGTAAAACACCAGCTTGGAGACACCAACTGATGGATGCCTCTCCGAACCAACCAAGTGCCTGAAACTATGAGAGTCCAGCCCCACCATTGAGGCCCTCCCATTTCCAATACCGTCATATACCACCAGCTTCTAGGATCTCCCACCGCCAACGACGCGCAGCTTGAACCCTAAAGGTTTCCCTCAAGCCTGCGCGTTCCTCCACAAACGCAAAGCCCATTCGATTCCACCCTGCAAACCCAGGGCCCACAAATCAATGCCCACAGCATTCAAATGAACCCCATCCGCTCTCCAAAATCCTCCACTCCCCGACTCCAAATCAGTATGCCTGACCGCCACTTCCCCATTGCGCGCCATTAACCTCCAAATTGCCCTATTCACCTTCACTCTGGCCTTATTAATGCGATCCACCGAATGTGCTTCCCTCTAGGTCTTACAGGCTACTATGTCAGACCAAACCGTTACCAGACCCGGAAACATGGACCACAATCTCAAAAGGTCGAACTTTATATCCTTTATCAACTCCCTGCAAGGCCTGACTCCCAAATCATTACCCCCGACATGCAACACTAATATATCGGGGGCTCGATCCAACCTCGCAAAACGGTGCACTTCCCTCAACACGCTCCCCCATAACATACCCCTACACCCCAGCCACCGTAACACCACTTCATCCCTACTTAAACCAAGCTGCCATCCTTGTGGTCGCACGTCCGCCCGAAGCGCCCCCCAAAAAACAAAAGAGTGCCCAAGTAACCACACCAAAACCGCACCTGCAACACAAACAAAAAGAAAATTAAAAACAGCTCCACCAATCACCAACCACCCAAACAAACATAAGATTTAAAACGCGAAGATTCCCACCTCCCTATCTTCTTAATCACCTCCTCACTCAAACCCAACCTGGGCGCCTCCGTTGCCGCCCCAATCCTAAAGGAATGACCCGTAAAGTCCCTAGAGTCCATTCCTAATACACCCAAACATTTTTTAAACACCGCTACAAACTGAAAATGTGACAAAAACAACCCGTCCTCGTGCCGTAGCATGGGTCCCACCTCCTCAAAACTCAACCCCGCCCTGTATTCTCTTAAGCAGCGTACCGGACACAACACACACCCCGGAACGTCAAACAGTGTCACGCTACAACCTCTACCCTCCCTATCCGTCTTAGATAAGCTTATCCGCAACACAACCCTATCACAATACAAATCCACACAAACTTCCTGCCTTATGAACACTGGGACACACTAGTTCACCCATTTGAAAAGCCCTGAAAAACGCTAACGAAAAAGCCAACCTAAACAACCGCACCTCACTCACTGATCTACAAAGCAAACCCACTTGTGCACCTATCCGCAGCAATAAAGCGAACGAAACCGGCCTCCTACGATCAGCCACTCGCTTACCCCTTCTATATCCCTTCAATACCTGTCTTACCAAGAAGGTCTTCGTAATATCTGGGAGGCCCCTCAATTTAAACCCGAATGCCAAACCCGCCATAACCCGATTGACCTGCGCTACCGACCATCCATTCTCTGCCATGTTCCCCAAGAACAATACCAACGGAATCTCACCCTCATCAATGCCCATTCCCAACTCAGTGCACCACCGCTCCCAATCTCTCCATGCCTTACCGTAGGCCATCCAAGTGCCAGCGCTCAAAGACTCCCTCAACAACCCCAATACTGTACCTCCAAGAGCTCCCAAAGAAACTCCGGACACACCAGCCCAACCGCCTCTGCCTCCGGGGCCAGCTGCCGAAAACGCTCCCACTGTAAACGAGAAAGAGAGTCAGCTACCCCATTATCAACACCCGGCACATGTACAGTCACAATACAAGCGTTAAGCGCTAAACAAGGTAACACTAAATGCTGCAATAACTTAACCACTGGGGGAGACTACGCCGTCAAACCATTGATCGCCTGCACCACCCCCAGGTTGTCGCAGTGAAAACGAACCTTCCTATTGCTGAACCTATCCTCCCAGAGCACCACCGCCAACACAATCGGAAACAACTCCAGCAACGCCACGTTCCGAACTCAACCCCTCAACACCCAAGACTCGGGCCACTGTCCCGCACACCACTGGCCATTACAGAAACTATCCACCGCATCCCCCAACACCAATGCCCTACCATTAAAATCTCTCAAAAACCTTTCCCAAACCGCTAAATCCCCCTTCAACTCGCGACCCAACCAAATAAAATGAGGCGGGGCAACCACCCCCCCTGTAGCGGACGCCAACCTCCTACAAAAAATGTGCCCCATCGGAATAATTCGACAGGCGAAATTTAACTTCCCCAACAATGATTGCAAGTCCCGCAAGCGAATCTTGGGAGCCCTCACTGCGTTCTCCACCACGATCCTCAAATCCTGCACCTTATCCTCCGGCAACCGACACTCCATTCTAACCGTGTCAATAACAATGCCCAGAAACTCAACTCCGTCGTGGGCCCCACCTGGCGCGAACGGCACCCCAAACGACTCAAAAACAGACTGTAACGTGGACAACAACAACGAACAAACCCGCGAATCTGCCGGACCTAAGCATAAAAAATCGTGAAGGTAATGGATAAGCGACACACACCCCGACACATCCTTCACTACCCATTCCAGGAAAGAACTAAATGTTTCAAAGTATGCACAGGACACAGAGCACCCCATTGGCAGACACCTATCCACAAAATACCCGCCATCCCAGAAACAACCTAACAAGTGTAAACTATCTGGGTTAACGGGCAACAACCGGAACGCCGCCTCAATGTCCGTTTTTGCCAATAAGGCCCCCGGCCCCAATTTACGTACCCAACCTACCGCCGCATCAAAGGAGGTATAGACCACCGAATAGAGCTCAGGATCAATACCTTCATTGACCGACGCCCCCTTTGGAAAGGATAAGTGATGAATGAGCCGAAACTTGTTCGGCTCTTTCTTGGGCACCACCCCCAAAGGGGAAACCTGCAAATTCACCAACGGTAACTCTGAAAAAGGCCCATCCATTCTACCCAACGCCACCTCCTTAGCCAGTTTCTCTGATACCACCTCCATATGCTCCAAAGCCAAACGCAGATTCTTCCTAACCATCAACACCTGCTCCCCCGGGCGAGACGGAATACTGAACCCGTCTGTGAAACCCTTCCTCAAAAATTCCGCCGCTCCCCTGTCTGGGTATTTATCTAGGGCGTCTGAACCTTTCGCACCAGCCTCGCCCCCCCTCTGCTTCACTCCCCTGAAACAACGGCTAGCCCCATGACCTCCCCCGCAGGACGAACACTCGTGCTTGAATTTACACTTTGGCCCAAACTTGCAACTCCCTTCATTAAAGAGAAAGCACAAACCCTTAGCCGCTGCCGTTGCAAACCCTGATTGACCAGTCCCCCCCGTGCTCCCCCCAAAAGGGCTGTCTGGACCGTACAGGCGCCGTCACTTTCATCCACAACCCTATGTCTTTATGATCCCACCGCATGCTACGGCGGACCGCTTTCCTCTGACGAAACTGCTCGTCATATCTTAACCACCCAGAACCCCAATAAACCCTATACGCCTCCCCTATAGCGTCCAGATAACAAAAAAGCGCCGAACAGCTGTCCGGAGCTTTCTCCCCAATCACACTTGCTAATATGGCGAACGCCTGCAGCCAGTTCGCAAACGTGTGCGGTATCAGCCTATACCGCCGTTTTTTCTCCTCCTCCCTCTTTGTCCCGTCCCGTTTACCTAAATCGAGATTAAAACGCTCCAAAGGGAGAAGCGAAAAAATATCTACATATTCTCCCTGCCATATCCTATCCCTCACCTCCTGCTTCAAATGCGCACCCAGGGGGCCCTCAAAACACACGTACACCTCCCCCTTTGCCGCATCATCCAACCGTGGCCTGTCGTCATCGCCGCCCGCCTGCACCGACACCAAGCCCCCCGCCGCAACGCCCGAACTACCCGTCCCCCCACTACCTCCAGGCCCAATCCGACACACCACCCCCAGACTCCACACCAGCTAAACCACACAGTAACCGCCCCAACCCCCCAATCATTTCCTTCTGCCCCCGCCAAAACCACTCAGCCCCGCACCTTGAGCCAATGCCGCCTCACCTGGCTGCGGGGGTGCTGTGAACCCCGCAGCTGAAATTCCGGAATCCTGACGCTGCGTCCCAGATGTCATCGGAACGACCACTCCAGAAGTCATCCTTCCGCTTGGACCAGGCATCCCAGCATCCTCCACACTGGACGCACTGCGCGCCGAACCCGATTCGTCCTCCTCTTCCCCGTGGGCAGGACCAGTCAGATGCTGTCTGTCACTCTGCTGAGGCCTGTGCACCCTCCCTCTCTCCTGGTGCACAGCCTCGTGTCCCCTACTGCTGCTGCCTCTCCCCCACGCCGAGCAGCCCTTCCCCCCAACCGAGAGGGGGTGCCTGCAGTACCTGCTCCTGCCACCACACCGCATGCTGCAGAGGACGAGGCACTGGACACCCCGCCCCTCACTGGGCCCCGCCGAACCGTTGGATTCCTCCCGCGCCGGGAGGCCCTGGAGGGTGTCTGCACACAGACCCCCCTGCGCGGAGGGTCCCCGGAGGCGCTCCTGACACGGCGCCGGACCCTGGGGGTTACATCCGGGCTCAGGCGCGCCGGCGGCCGTACCCACCGCGGCCGGGTTGCGCTTAACCTAAATCTACTATCAGAAAGGGGAATCTATTACTCCCACTACCATACCACTTCCATAAGCAGAGACATACAATATCACAATTGCGCTATCAGGTTATTGAGAGTGTTCCATTACCTCGCCGCGGTGGTAGTAGAAATAAATTGTTGCTGAAAAGAGAGGCATATTGGATCCATCGGCTGCAAACGATGGAACCAAAAGGTTTGAACCGAGAATATAATGTGTGTGGTTTTATTTGACATGATGTCTAAAATTTTGGCCCTTTTTTTTACAGCGGAATAGATTTTCCAAAAATGACCTATATTATATTTGGGACAATTTACTGGCTACCTTATACGCTGCACTACTTCAGCTATGGGAGGAGCTAATGATGTGCCGTCAGTTCCTTTGTATCTACATGTTCTATTTAAGGTACAATAGTAGGACGTGTGTAAATAGTCTGATGAAAGCATGTTTGTGCTGAAACGTGTCACTATGCTGTAATATGTGACAGAATAAATCCAGCATCAAGAATATCAACACATGCGAGTGCCGGTCTTTTTCTTGTATAATATATATACTATCCTGAGGATGGATCATCATTATCATGACCTGGAAAATCCCTTTAAAGGCAAAGCAATAGGCATAGCAAAAGAACCTATAATGGTGCAAATATCAATTAAAGGGATTGTCCGGGTTCAGAGCTGAACCTGGATATATCCCCTTCTTCACCCAGGCAGTCCCTCTGAGTAAAACATTTGGGAACTTTATGCTGCATTGTGCAGGACAAGGGCTGTTTATTTTTATATTTTACACTGCTAGGCGGAAGCTTTTACACTGCTAGGAGACTATGTCAGCGCTATGTCAGTGCTAAAGCCTTCCCATTAGTGCCAGTGATGTCACCGGGCTCACTCCTAGGAAGAAGCCTCTGCCTAGCATTTCCATAGTGAGACCCGGTATGTCATTGGATCTACTAAATAAAAGCCCTTGCCCTGCATGGTGATTACTAATGCCCGCATGGTGATTATATAGACTGATTGGCTGAGGGGGCATTTCTTGAGATTTCCTGCGTGTTAGTGTAATGACCCAGACTGGCATTACCACCTCCTTTTGTACCCCCACTATCTTGGTTGGTGCATCCTGTGTCATCTCTTATATTTATTGCCATTTCCTGCAATGTGTATATTCATTTCCTTGCAAATGTAATGTTCAAATGTTATGTGCCTGGTTCGCCAGCAGGTGGCAGCAAATCTGTGCAGAGATAGTTTATCTGGAGAAGAGCCTTGTAGTTCCTTCCAGCCCTCTCTAGAGAGGGAGGAGTTAGTTAGTGTTATTCAGTCTAGTCCACCCTTCTTAGGGAGAGGTTGTGTGTTGGCTAGCAGAGCACTGCCTGCTCTGCTAGGCCCAGAGGCCCAGCCTCTGAAGTCTGCATGGTTGCTTATCCCCTCCTGGGCTTGCATTGCCTTCATCCAAGCTGAAGCTAGAGCTTGAGGTACTCAAAGCCAGAACAAGACGTTCCTAGGATTAAAGTAAGAGACAGACTACAGCTAACATAAGTTCCAACAGAAGAGAAAGAGTTTACTATTTAAGACAGCCAAACATAGTAGAGCTGAGAGAGCTACCGCACAGTATAGCTGAGATTGTTGCAGACAAGTGTTTGCCTGCCAGATTATGTGAATACCTGCTGATGATCAAGATACCGTTTGGAAACTGTTTGAACTAGCGTTTATGCCAAGTAAAGCTGTCAACGTTACTACAAGTCTAGACTCTATTTAGTCTACTTATTCATAAACCAAGTTCAACTACCCTTTTTGTACTGCTTTGGACTATATCACATCTGGGATCTAAGGATATCCAGGTAGGAACACTGTGATACGTGTATACAACATCTACAGAGACTGTAGGCCACTCTACACCACTCTGGCAATCCTACCCTGGGTACCAACATTACTATCTACAAAGGGGATTCCATGTCCTCGTTGCTTGCTAAAATTCTGTCATGAGATTTTAGCCCTATAAGCTATAAATATGCCCATGTCCGTACTAATAACATGAATCCTAAACTGGCCTTATTAAACCTGCTTGTGGCTCTATTAGCCCAAAAAAACAGTTTTTTTTAGCCGGTCAATCGCCTACCTAAGGTGCCCAAGGGGACGTCAGTTAATACAGGGTGCCCGGCTGTCTGGTGCCCAGCGCCTCCTATGCTCAGCCTGATGCGCAGCGGACTCCTGGCACCGGCTTCGTTGATCAAAGTGCGCATGCGCACCAGGCGGCGCATGCGCACTTTGCTCAACGCAGCCGCTGCCAGGAGTCCGTGGCGCATCAGGCTTAGCATAGTGCGCAGGCGCCGGATCTGCCGGAGGCGGCGCTGAGGTGAGGAGGGCGGCGATTAACACTGGGAAGGAGGTGCTGGGCACCAGACGGCCGGGCACCCTGTATTAACTGACGTCCCCTTGGGCACCTTAGGTAGGCGATTTACCGGTTATAAAAACCTGTTGTTTGGGCTAATAGAGCCAGAAGCAGGTTTAATAAGGCCAGTTTAGGATTCATGGTATTAGTACGGACATGGGCATATGTATAGCAACTGGCGTCACGTTGACTTGCTCTATAAGAGGGACATATTTCGTAGAAACCTCCTAAGGGGCAAGGGATTCCCCAGGTGCTTAGTAGGCCCATTGCATCAAAAATAGAGATGAGCGAAAGTTGACGAAGTGGAATTTGATCCGAATTTCAGGAAAAATTCGATTCGCACCAAAGCTGAATTTCCTTTGTGGTAATGAATCACATTTTTTCCTAAAATGGCTGCTGCACGTGTGAGGACATGGGGCAAAGAACTCTAGGAACGTAGGATCACCCACAATACCATACATGCAGCCAATCAGCAGCCAGCCCCTGTGATGTCACAGCCCTATAAATAGCCTCAGCCATCTTGGATTCTTCCAATTTCCAGTGTGCTTAGTGCAGGGAGAGACATCAGCAGGCGCTAGGGACAGTGCTAGGAAAGACTTCATTGTGCTCAAAAAACAATTTACAAGTTCAGGGAAAGATTATTTATGGTGTAGGGAAAGGATAGGGAGGCATCACCTACACCAGGCATGCTCAACCTGCGGCTCTCCAGCTGTTGCAAAACTACAACTCCCATCATTCCCGGACAGCCTACAGGAGTTCATGGTGGGAGTTGTAGTTTTACAACAGCTGGAGGGCCGCAGGTTGAGCATGCCTGATCTACACTATAAAAGGAGAACAGGATGCAATAAGAGAGTGTACAGCCTGGGTAATAGGTGCTATTACTATTACACCTTGCTGCACTAACTGGAGATCCAAATTGCAGTTATACTGCTGCTTTCAGGTTTTTTGCACTATATGATATATCAGTAATTCCAGCAAACCTTGCTTGTGATTGGGGTGCAAGTTCGGTGTGATACAACCATTTACGTGCTGTATTAATACAGCAGACTAGATGGGCCAAATGGTTCTTTTCTGCCAACACATTCTATGTTTCTATGTCTCATTAGCCATTCTGCGTTGAATTGTGATTGTTATATTGCTTTTTTGGAGTGTATTAATATGAAAAAAAGGAAAAAATATATGTCATAATTGCCATTCAGCGGTAAAGTTACATTGTGCCACAGCCATTTACGAGGTGTATTAATAGGAAAGATACGTACGTCCTATTAGCCGGTTCTGTGTTGATTTTACATTGTTTTACTCTTTTTGTATTATTAGAAAAAAAAAAAGAAAAAAAATACAGTATATGTCATAAGTGCCGTTCAGCTGTGAAGTTGCATTGTACTACAGTCATTTAGGTAGTGTATTAAAAGGAAATATACGTACGTCCCATTAGCCATTCTGTGATAAAGTTATATTGTACTACAGCCATTTACATGGTGTATTAAAAAGAAAATATACATATGTGCTATTAGCCGTTCTGCGTGAGTTATGATTGTTATATTTCTTTTCTTGGGGTGTAGTAATAGGAAAAAGAATATGTCTTAATTGCCGTTCTGCTGTGAATTGTAATTTTTTTTTTTTTTTGAGGGGGGGGGGGGGAGTTCATTAATCAGAAAACAAATATATGTCTTAATTGCCGTTCAGCGGAGAAGTTACATTGTACTACAGCCATTTACGTGCTGTATTAATAGAAAATATACGTATGTCCCATTGCGGTGAAGTTACATTGGACTACAGCCATTTATGGGGTGTATTAAGAGGAAATATACGTACATACCATTAGCTGTTCTGCGGTGAATTGTGATTGTTATATTTCTTTTTTTGGGTGTACTAATAGGAAAAAGAATACGTCTTAAAGGGGTTGCCTCACTTCAGTAAGTTGCATTTATCATGTAGAGAAAGTTAATACAAGCCACTTATTAATATATTGTTATTATTCATATTGCTTCCTTTGCTGGCTGGATACATTTTTCCATCACATTATACAATGCTGGTTTCCATAGTTACAGACTACCCTGCAATCCAGCAGCGGTGGTCGTGCTTGCACACTATAGGAAAAAGCATCAGCCTCTCTGGTGGCTGGAACCATGGGAGCATACATAGGCTAGTGCTTTTCCTATATTGTGCAACCACTGTAACCATGGAACTAGCAGTGTATAATGTGATAGAAAAATGAATCCAGCCAGCAAAGGAAGCAATATGGATAATAACAATACATTAGTAAGATGCTTGTGAAATGTAATTGTTATATATATTTATTTATTTTTTTGGGGGGGGGGGGACCTATCACCAGGATTTTGGGTATAGAGCTGAGGACATGGGTTGCTAGATGGCCACTAGCACATCTGCAATACCCAGTCCCCTTAGCTCTGTGTGCTTTTATTGTGTAAAAAAAAGATTTGATACATATGCAAATTAACATAAAAGAGTCATATCTTACTTGTGTGACCAGAGGAGAGTCATATTTTCAAGCTCTGACTCATCTCAGGTTAATTTGCATATGTATTTAATCGTTTTTTATACACAATAAAAGGACACAGAGCTATTGGGACTGGATATTGCGAATGTGCTAGTGGCCATCTAGCAATCCATGTCCTCAGCTCTATACCCAAAATCCCGGTGACAGGTTCCCTTTAAGTTACATTTAACTACAGCCATTTACGTGGTGTATTAAAAGGAAATATACGTAAGTCCCATTAGCCATTCTGCTGTGAATTGTGATTGTTATATTTCTTTTTTTGGGGTGTAGTAATAGGAAAAAGAATATGTCTTAATTGCCGTTCTGCAGTGAATTGTGATTGTTATTTTTTTTTGGGAGGGGAATTTATTAATCAGAAAAAAAATATGTCTTAATTGCAGTTCAGTGGTGAAGTTACATTGTACTACAGCCTTTTTTGGGGGGTATTATTTTAATTTTAATTTACCGCATTTTTCTCCCTATATAAGACTCACTGGCCCATAAGATGCACCTAGGTTATAGAGGGGGACAATAAGAAAAAAAAATGTTTTCATTACACCTCAGGTCAGACCACCAATCAGATCCCCAATGTTAATAAGACCCCAATAAGACCTCAGATCAGACCCCCATGCCTCATATTAGTCCTCCATGCCTCTAATCAGCCCCCAGCCATATATGTAATCAGCCCCCAGCCATATATGTAATCAGCCCCCAGCCATATGTAATCAGCAGCCCCCAGCCATATACGTAATCGCAGCGAGAGACCTGAACTCCCAGTGTCCTCTAGCGGTCGTGTCTTGACCAGCAACCCAGCGATGCTTAAATAGTTGACCCGGTCTTCAACTTCGTCGCAAGTGACATCAGACACCCCCAGCCAAGAGTCAGTGGGTTCCTATGACACGATGCTTAGTTGGCATGGCCCGGGAGCAGTCCCTGTGCCCCCACCTGTCCTCAACTGTCCTCTGTCATTTTCAGCTCCCTCAGCGTGAGTAGTATTATATGCTGTAGGCTCGGCTCCACTTTTCAGCGAGGACAAGCTACTAGAGGACAGTCAGCAGCTACTGTCCAGCCAAGATCTGGAGGAGACATCCACTACTTCCTCCGGTCGGCTGGCAAGTAGTGATGATGAGAGTCGCATGGGAGCAGGTGTTGCGAGCGGTCAGGCTCCTGGCTCTGAGACCGCTGAGGGGGACATCAGTGATGTGCAGACAGTAGCAGATGATGATGACGATGTAGCCGATTGCACTTGGGTGCTGGGTGAAGAAGGGGCTTCATCATCATCAGGAGAAGAGGGTAGCAGCTTAAGCGTGAGGCAGCAGCTGAGCCAGCAGGGTGGTAGTGTGGCAGTGAGTCAGCAGGGTGGCAGAAATGGGAGATCGGGAGCCAAACGTGCCCGGGGTAGACCACCCAGTTTGCAGGAGCCTACCGGCCCGGAAAGTAGCGGTGCAGTGGTTCACGGAGGCAGCGGTAGCAGGCAGTCAGCGTGGAGTGTTGGGAGGCAGTGTGGCAATTTTTTGTTAGGCCGCCAGAGGAGGTGAACATGGCCCTTTGCAGAATTCGTGGGCAGAAGTTGAAGCATGGCCAGGGTGCCAATGTTGGCACCACGGCCCTGCGTTAACACATGCAGTGTCACCATAAAGTGGCCTGGGAGTACCGTGGCTCCGATGTGGTGGTCCAGCCTGCCGCAGCAACCGCTGCATCACCCAGTGGCACGCACCCAATTTCATGCAGTCAAGGCTCCACCACCTCAGCCGAAGGGAGTTGTCTGTCCTTCCTATCTTCTGCTGGTCCTGATGCTCCTGCTCCTCATCCTCCTACTCCTCGTTAGTAATTCCGTCGGCAATCACGAAGCGATTGCCAAAAGACAACAGTATGCATGCACTCATCAAAGGGTGCAGAAGCTGAACGTGCTCCTGGACAAGTTGCTGGTGCTGCCGTCCCTCCCTTTCCAAGTGGTGGACTCTGCACCTTTCAGAGAACTGATGGCTTGTGCCAAGTTGAGGTGGAGAGTCCCAAGCCGTCATTTCTTTGCCAAAAAGGCAGTACCAGCTTTGCACACATATGTAGAACAGAAGGTGAGCCAGTCCTTGAGCCTGTCGGTATCTGCCAAAGTGCACGGCAGCGCCAACATGTGGAGCTATAACTACGGTCAAGGACAATATATGTCCTTTACGGCCCACTGGGTAAATGTGGTTTCTGCCCTGCCACACCAGCAACTTGGCCAGGTGACACCGCTTCCATCTCCACGTTCTCACGCCGTTGGTCCTGCGACAATGTCCGCCTCTGCCTCCTCATCCTCCACCGTGTCCTCAGCCTCCACTGCAGGGACAATTCACAGTGCCCCTCCAGCATACCACATGTGCAGGGCATGGCGGTGTCACGCTGTTCTGCAACTAGTTTGCCTGGGTGAACGAAGTCACACAGGTGAGGAACTGCTCCGCGTCCTTCATCAAGAAGTCGAATCCTGGCTTTCTCCTCAACAACTTAAAATTGGAACCATGGTGACCGACAACAGGAAGAACATGGTGTCGGCGCTGCGTCAAGGAGGGCTCAGCCATGCACCCTACATGGTGCATGTGTTTAATCTGGTTGTGAAGCGGTTCCTGAAGCCTTCACCCTATCTGCAAGACATCCTGAATATGGCCAGGAAACTTTGCATGCACTTCAGCCACTCGTACACCACAAAGCACACCCTCCTTAAGCTGCAAGGGCAGAACGGTGTCCCCCAGCATAGGCTGATATGCGACGTTTCCACCCGTTGGAATTCCACCCTCCATATATTGGACCGATTATATGAACAGAGAAAGGCCATAAACAATTTCTTGATAATACAGGCGGACAGAGGTACTCCCCTGTGTAACTTCGATGTTAGCCAGTGGCAGCTCATGCGTGACACCTGCCGCTTGCTCTGGCCCTTTTAGGAGGCCACTTTATTTGTCAGTCGCCAGGACTATGGGATGATCAAACGTCATTCCATTGATTCATGTTCTGGAATAGATGCTGCTAAATCTGGCTGGCCAGGGGACAGGAGACATGGCGACTACATCTCATGGCCACATAAGCCCTGTGGGGGCTGAACTAGAGGAGGAGGACATTCGAGCACAAGCAATGCGTAGAGAAATGGCTGGTTTTTCTACACAGGTGACAGGAGAGGAGGAGGAGGAGCAGGAGCAGCCAGAAAGCTGCCTTGTTCATTTTTAGTTGACAGGTGGATACTAGTGTTGATCGAGCACCAAAGTGCTCGAGTGCTCTGGCCGAACACATCGGGATGCTCGGATGCTCTACCGAGCACCCGAGTATAATGGAAGTTAATGGCAGAACCCGAGCATTAAACCAGGCACCCCCTGCTCTGAAGAGGGGAGGGTGCCTGGTTCATAGGAAAAGGTCAGAAATTGATGGAAACACCACCGAAATGGTTCGGGGACAGCATGGGGAGGATGTCTGGATGCATCTTGGACTCCCAGGTTGCTGCTGGGAACGATGTTGTCCGAGTAGTACGCCACTTTTAGACTGACAATAAGGGTCCATTGACACGTCCGCAAAATGGGTCCGCATCCAATTTTGCGGAACAGGTGCGGACTGTGGCAATGTGAACATTGAGGTGGTGTTTCCCCAGGTTCCAGTCCGGGACTTAGGGCATGCTCATGTCCAGGGATCCTATTTAATCCTGCTACTGGATCTTGGGTGTGTCTCACTCTGGAGAGTGTGCAGACAGAGGCCTGGTGAGGCTCTGTCAGTGTGGTCTCAGCTAGGCAAGGCTGAGGGGACACGAGGCTAGGCAATAGCCTGGACATTGGGGGACTTGCACACAGAAGGCTGGAGTGGCTCTGTGTGGTCTGAGCCGGGAGGGCTGAGAGACCACTATCCCACAAGAGACACTGGTGTGGGAGCAGCCTGGAGGCTGCTGGAGGTTGGGCTGGGAAAGCCGCATCTCATCACGGGTGTGAACTGTGGTACGCTTTAGGTGAGTCAGGGAAACCTGTGTGTTTAGATAGGGCCCAGACGGGCAAGGTATTTTATTTTGGCTTTGTGTGTTTTTTCTTTATGCCGTGTGCCACAATAAAGCACAGTTTGGCCCCTAAATCCTGGTGTCTGTGAAGAAGTGTGTGATTGCAACCCCCCGGAAAAGAGCTAATCCCCCACATATGGTGTCGGATGCGGGCACATGTCCGTGCTGAAAAGAAAAAAAAAACAACGTGGTTGCTAGGGACAACGACCTCACTGAAAGGAGCAGGTGCTGCTCATGCTGTTCTGGACACTTTTTGCTGGGTTGCAAAGGAGTTACTGTGCAGTGAATTAAAGGGCCAGTAGCCCAGAAAAAGGGGACTCGCTGCTAAAAGTTTTTCCTGCTACAAGACTGTTTGTTGCCATGGGTCTCGGGGAAGAATACGTCCGACGGACGTGGGAGATTAAACGGCAGGAAAAACTGGTAAAACAGATGGGTTGTACCCCAAGTGAGTTGGCGAAATTTGATGCTGAGCGAGAGGCTCTGGAGGCGCAGCTGCAGCTAGCCCTAAATAGAGGGTCCTCAACGCTGTATGGACCCTGCACAAAGTTCCCAGAGGTTGGCAGTGTGTTGGGAACGCCAGAGAAAAAGCAGAGATATGCCGTTGCCAAGGGCAACCGTCGGAAAGAAAAGGAGATGGAGAGTGGTGCAGCTCTCAGGAGATCCTATGTTTCCTGCACGTGTGCGCAAAGTCCTAAAGGGTGCGGATGGAGTGACTGTCTGGAAAAAGGCTGGAGTCAAGGCCAAGGCGTTTCCCATGGCAACTACTATATTAAGGAGAAGGGTGATGACCGTGCTGGAGATATTCCTGGACTCCCCTCATCTCCCGTGAGTGCCGAATCCGTGCCGACAATCGGTAAGATCGTTCCGATTATCCCGTGTGTAACAGACCCAGTGACATTGAGCAGGCGGCAGTTGCTACCCGCTGGGCCGGTGGGTGATATGTCACCGAGGCTAGAAACTGTCTCAAAAGTGTGTGACCATATGGAAAGTAATATAATGCTAAGTGTACGGGACAGTCATGCAGTTAATAAGAATTGTCCGATGATTCTCACTGAGTGTGAGACTACCATGAGAACTGGGACTTATGGACTTGCTGGTAGAACTATGCTCATGCATGAGGGACGGTTGGGCCATGATTTCCCGTTGTTCCGTGACTTGTGGGGAAGTGGAAACACTTCTGCAGTCAGGGACAAAACTCCTGCAGAACTGGTACCTAATCCTTTAAGTGAAGTGACCATTAGAGACAATGGTGCGGATAAGGTGCAAGGTGATTGTGCCAGGTTAGCGGAAATGCATAATGAAAGTGGGATGTCATGTGAAATATCTGATGTTGATAACATGCCTTTTCAGTTGCAGGCTGTGGTCAGGGGAGAAGCGCCCCCTGGTGATAAAAATGTAGATGATGATGAAGCTTTATTTTCTTCATCTGCTATTTTTCATGAAGAACTTTATGACATGATCAGGGTGTTTGAAGAATTGCATATAAGTAATGTGAACCAGGCACCTAAAAGAGAGCCTGAGCAAGTGCAGGTGGTTCTCACTGAGGGGGAGTCTCCAGTGAGAACTGGGTCTTGTGGACCTGATGTTACCAATAGGTTCTTATATGATGTGATGTTGGGTTGTGATAACGTTTCGTTGTTATGGGGCAAGGTAGACACTTCTGCAGATAGTGACGAAACTCCTGCAGAACCTGTACTTGCCCGTGTAAATGAAGGTCTAGGGGAGCTGCACATTGACTGTCATGGGGAAAGAATATTGCCTATAGAAAACAATGGTGCTGATAAGAAACATGTGAATGATGCAGAAGTGCAGATAAATGTTGTGAGCACCGAGTGGAGCAATCCTACTCTGGTAAACGTGCAAGAAAGGGTAGCAGTCCTAGAGGGAGTATCACACGTACCAGAGGTGGACATGCAGTCTCCACAGTGTTTTATGGTCAATAATGTAATGTCCCAGGTAGGGATTAACTCGGCAGTGCCTCTAGAATTCAGTGTTAATAATGACACCAGTGACATAGGCGATATATGTGCTGTGACCATTAGCAACTCCGAGAAGGAAGCTACCAAGTCAAGGTATTGCAAAATTCAGGTGGTCAATAGTAGCGACCAGACGACAGTTATACATGACGTGACGAGAGCTGAGTGGGGAGATGGCAGCCTAGTGTTTGAGACCCATACACAGACAGGGGTAGATGACCTGACACGTCAGTACAGCTGCAATCCTGAAGATTTTTCTCTCTCCACACAGTCCCTAGATATGATAGAGAAGGGACTAGATGTCTTCACAGAGTCACCGAAGAAGACTGCAGTAGATACAAACAAAGTGCTTAAAGAGACCCTGCGTGAAACCCCCACAGGGGGGAATGGTGATACTCCTACATCGGCTGCAGCAGAGCCAAGTGAAGAGCATCTGGAACAGGAGACCCTCTCCTTGGCTCGATCCCTTGAAGAAGCGCTTGAGGAGCGAGATGAATGTGAGAGGCTGAACAGACAACTCGGAGCAGGGATGGAAGATCTCATGAGCTCAAAGGATGATGTCAGGAAGAACGTCTATGAGATGAAGAAGTCTAAGCCAGAGCCTGTTAAGAATGGGTCTGGAGATGGTGGCACTGTGGTGCTGGCTGTGGCAGAGAAGATGGAAGATGCTTCTGCTAAACCAGATGATGGGGCTGATGTGGATGCCGAAGACCACAGACCCGTGGTAGCGTGTAGCCTAGGCCTGGAAGACGTCCCCTCTGCATACAAGGCCTTCCAAATAGCCAGCAGGCTGCTGGGGAAGAAGTACGAGGAGGTGAACGATCAGTTTTCGGATCCGGGTTATTACGATGGGCTGTCTCTCCTGACTCCTCCCCAAAAGGAGACCGGTGTCCTGGGTGAGCCTCTGGAGAAAACTCCAGAAGACAAGAAGTATGCTGAAGACCCCAGTGCCTCCAACCTTGATGCGACAGGGAAGGAGGAATTAAGAAAGCAAGGATATGATGCCATGTCCCTGAATGGTGAGAAGGCTAATAAAGTAAAGGCCAAAGAGACAGAGGCCAAGGAAGCTAAGGCCGAGCTCTTGAAGTGGGAGAAATCCTTGGATGTTCCAGAGATCAAGGGTAAAGCCGAAGTGGGGAGAGGCAGAAGACCCTGAAACTGAGGCACCATCTGAGAAAACCACTGCTGGAAAAGAAGCGAGCGGGGGCAAGCCAGCTCTGCTGACGGAGCTTCGCAAAGACAAGAAGAAAAGGCCTAAGCGTCTGCAAGAGCCAGTGAAGTCAAACAGAGAGTCTGTCGTTTGCATAAAAATATATTCTGAAGGGAGTTCCAGAAGCCGAGATCGAAATTCTAAGAGTAAAGGAAAAAGAAACGTACGATCTGCTGTTAAAATAAAGAGACAAAAAGAGGCGAGTCATAAGAAGCGGGGTCGGCTGAAGCAGCTGTGTAAGTCAAAGAGAGAGAAAGATAAAAAAATAGAAAGAGAGGGTCTGCCTGTCACATGGACATGGGAACATTGTAGACAATGTCTCTTGGGCAAGATGTCAGTGTGGGTAACAAACCAAGCATTGATGGCATGGGTCTGGCAAAATAAAGGGAAGCCTCTGACGCTGACCACATCTTCCAGGGGGAAGGTTGAGCCAGGCAATGGCAAGAAAATGTGGATGCCCTGTCATGAGCATCCAGTTGGTACATGTGTTCACCCCCACAGGTTTGAACAGAGGGGGGGGGGATATGTGGCAATGTGAACATTGAGGTGGTGTTTCCCCAGGTTCCAGTCCGGGACTTAGGGCATGCTCATGTCCAGGGATCCTATTTAATCCTGCTACTGGATCTTGGGTGTGTCTCACTCTGGAGAGTGTGCAGACAGAGGCCTGGTGAGGCTCTGTCAGTGTGGTCTCAGCTAGGCAAGGCTGAGGGGACACGAGGCTAGGCAATAGCCTGGACATTGGGGGACTTGCACACAGAAGGCTGGAGTGGCTCTGTGTGGTCTGAGCCGGGAGGGCTGAGAGACCACTATCCCACAAGAGACACTGGTGTGGGAGCAGCCTGGAGGCTGCTGGAGGTTGGGCTGGGAAAGCCGCATCTCATCACGGGTGTGAACTGTGGTACGCTTTAGGTGAGTCAGGGAAACCTGTGTGTTTAGATAGGGCCCAGACGGGCAAGGTATTTTATTTTGGCTTTGTGTGTTTTTCTTTATGCCGTGTGCCACAATAAAGCACAGTTTGGCCCCTAAATCCTGGTGTCTGTGAAGAAGTGTGTGATTGCAACCCCCCGGAAAAGAGCTAATCCCCCACAGGACCCATTCATTTTCAATGAATCAGCATTTGCGGATCCACACTTCCGTTCCACAAAAAAATAGAACATGTCCTATTCTTGTCCACAATTGCAGAAAAGAAAAGGCATTTTCTAGGAGAGTGTCGGCGATGTGCGGTCCACATAACACTGACAGCAGTGCATGGCCAGCACCTCCAAGGCGAAGAGCGCCATTTCGTCCACGTGTCCAGCTTGGACTCCCAGTAGTTGTAAGGCACTGATGGATCATTGAGGACGCTGACACGGTCTGCTATGTACTCCTTCACCATCTTCCAAAATGTTTCCCTCCTTGTGACACTAGGTTGCGCATCAGGGTGAGGGTGCTGGCGGGGTGTCATGAAACTGTCCCAGGCTTTGGAGAGTGTTGCCCTGCCTCTGTTGGAACTGCTGTATGTTCCCCTTGTCTCTGCTCCTCGGTTGGCCAAGGAACTACAGACTCTGCCGCCAACGTTGTCAGATGGAAATTTTTGGAGCAATTTTTTTAATAAGGATCTTCTGGTATTGTACCGTTTTGCTCGTCCTCTCCACCAGAGGAATGAGAGATGAGTTCTCTTTGTAGCAGGGGTCGAGAAGGGTGAACAACCAGTAATCCGTGTTGTCTAAAATGCGTATAACGTGTGAGTCGCGGGAAAGGCAGCCTAACATGAAGTCAGCCATGGTTGCCAGAGTACCAACAGGCAAGACTTCGCTGTCATCATCAGGAGGATCACTCTCAATCTCCTCATCCTCTTCTGCCCAACCACGCAGAACAGGTGGAAATGAACTTTCATGGGTACTACCCTCTGTAGAGCAGGCAACCGTCTCCTGCTCCTCCTCCTCCTCTTCATCGTCCAATTTGCGCTGAGAAGACAAACTGACGGTGGTCTGGCTAGCTGTCATGAGGGTGTCGAGGACCACGCCTGACTCCGTTATACCCGGGGTCAGGAAGTCGCAGCGGTTGGCTGCACGCTCTATTTAAGATAGGGCTGTTTTCCTTATGGTAGCTTTCTGGGTTTGCTTAGCAAACTTTTTTGGCTCACTCAGGGATCCGTAGCTCCTTCTCCTCAGCTGTTCCTTGTCCAGCACTCCCAGACCTCCTTATATTTCTCTCTCACACTTCTCTGGTTGCCAGAGATAGAGCTTCCTGCCTGGACATCTATTCTGACCTTCTGGAGCTGTGTTGCTGCGTTCGCTGGTAGTTGGTCCAGTACGCTACCCTCCAGATCCCTGTTGGACCTTTTTGGTTTATTGTGGTCGCCCACCTGGGTGTATGTGTTTGTATGTTTTGTCTGTCCTCTCCCTGGTGTTTCCCTCTTAGTGATAGTGGTGTGGACTAGCGATCCCACCGGCCTGTTCACTATCCAGGGCTCATATTAGGGAAAGCCAGGGTTTAGGCACGTGATCGCCGCACGGGTGAGGAACCCGTCTAGGGACGTCAGGGCAGTCAGGTGCCAGCCGCAAGGTGAGTTAGGGGTCACCACCTTTCCCTCTCCCTTGGGCAGGGCTTTCCCTGTTTTCCTCCCTGTGCGTGTCGTCGGTCATTACACTAGCACCCTGGGTAATGTCTTCCCCCATTTCCACCTCTACCGCAAAGCGTCGTCCTTAATTGTGAGCAGCGAGCATTTGAGTAGACACAGAAGTGGAATGGTTACGCTGATAATAGCGGCATCGCCACTCACCTTCTCTGTTGATTCTTCAAAGTTTCTTAAAACCTCACAGAGGTCAGACATCCATGCCCACTCCTCGCTTGTGAATAGCGGAAGCTGACTGGACAGGTGATGACCATGTTGCAGCTGGTATTCCACTACTGCCCTCTGCTGTTCAGAAAGCCTGGCCAACATGTGGAACATAGAGTTCCAGCGCGTGCTCACGTCACACAACAGCATTGACAGACCGGCTGAAGCGGTCGATGACTTTCGGAAATGTGCACACACGCCACGCACCTTCACCGACTGATGACTGACTGGTGCTGCACGTGGATAATTCGGAGGTCGAAGTGGAGGAGGAGGCGGAGGAGGAGAAGTGGGGGTTGGAGCCACTAACGTAGGTGGTGGCAGAAACCCCGATGGAATTAGGGCCCACAATCCTTGGCGTCGGGAGTACCTGTGCCATCCCAGGGTACGACTCATTCCCGGCTTCCACAACATTCACCCAGTGTGCCGTCAGAGAAATCTAGCGTCCCTGGCCGAATGCACTTGTACATGTGTCCGTGGTTAAGTGGACCTTCCCAGTAACTGCTTTGGTCAGGGCACGTGTGATGTCAGTTATTTTTGGATGCGCACACTTTAGCTGCGCCACATCTTCAGTGTAATGTCACTGTCCGCAGCGGACACCATCTACGGAAAAAGTACACTGGATGTCAGATTTTTTTGGATGCGCACATTTTACATTGGAGATGTGGTGCCGCTAATGTCACTGTCCACAGCGGACACCATCTACGGAAAAAGTACACTGGATGTCAGATATTTTTTGGATGCGCTCACTTTTTACTGGAGATGTGGCGCAGCTAATGTCACTGCCCGCAGCGGACACCATCTACAGATAAAGTACACTGGATGTCACAGATATTTTTTGAATGCACACACTTTACACTGGAGATGTGGCGCATCTAGTGTCACTGTCCGCAGCGGACATCGTCTACGGAAAAAGTACACTGGATGTCACAGATATTTTTTGGATGCGCACACTTTACACTGGAGATGTGGCACAGCTAATGTCGCTGTCTGCAGCGGCCTAACTATTGTACGCTATTTAGCGCAGGATGTGCTAAAAATAGATATTGCTGCCACACACAATAGTTCGGGGCACTGACCGCCTAGTGCAGGGGTGGGCAATTATTTTTTCGATGGGGCCACATGAGAAACTGAAAATATTTTGGAGGGCCGGGCCAAAAGGCTAAACTCAATACTGCATAAAATCACCGCGTCCTGGCACAGGCGGGCGTGATGACATCATCATGCCTGCCTGCGCTGGGATTTCACTACCAAATAGACCTCAGGCCTGTAGCCTATGACAAGTCTTGTCGCCATCTGCAAATTTTAAGGCGCATTGGCGACCATTTTGGTCGCCATCTGGAGCGCTGTATTGCATCAGTGACATGAACACTCTCCACATAGAATGTTATATTACATCAGTGACATCACCGCTCTCCACATATAAGTGATATTTTACATCAGTGACATCACCGCTCTCCACATATAATGTTATATTACATCAGTGACATCACCGCTGTCCACATATAGGCGATATATTACATCAGTGACATCACCGCTCTCCACATATATGTGATGAGCGGTGATGTCACTGATGTAATGTATTACTTACCGGTATATGTGGACAGCAGTGATGTCACTGATGTAATATATTACTTATGTGTGGAGAGTGGTGATGTCACTGATGTAATATATCACTTATAAGTAATATATTACATCTGTGACATCACCGCTCTCCACATATAAGAGGCATATTACATCAGTGACGTCATCCCTTGGCGCTGGGGTGCGCAGCCAGGGCCGGCCTTAGGTGTTCAGGCGCCCTGTGTGAGCTAACCTTGTGGTAGTGTTACCTGCAGTCCTATGTAAAACCACAGATAACACTAGTGCTAAATAATGTAGTAGTGTTACCTGCAGTCCTATGTAAAACCACAGATAACACTAGTGTAGATCATGTGGAAGTGTTACCTTCGTCCTTAGTGTGCCTCCCTGTGTCTATCGCACAGACTCCATGCTGGCGCTGCCTCCTCTTCCATCTTCTTCCCCGCACAGAACGTTCTGAAGCAGCTGCGTCAAGACATAGGAACACTGTGGGCAAGGTGATACACACAGGGAGAGACATACACACAGGGACGGGGACACACACAAAGGGACAGACACACTCACACACACACAAAGGGACGGACACACACAAAGGGACAGACACACACGGACGGACACACACAGGGACGGGGACACACACACAAAGGTACAAACACACACACACAGGGATGGACACACACACACACACACAAAGGGACAAACACACACACAAAGGGACAAACACACACACACAGGGATAGACACACACACACAAAGGGACAGACACACACACAGGGACGGACACACACACACACACACACAAAGGGACAGACACACACACACAGGGACGGACACACACACACTGGCACACTCAACATCAGCAGCAAGTCCAACCCTTAATGACCCCCACAATCCCTGGGGGGGGGGGGGGTGATGTAGTAGCAGGCAGGAAAGCACACACTGTCCCCCTGTCCTATATGAGCCCCCCCCCACCCCCACCAAATACCTGTAAGTTCTGTTAGTTGCTTGGCTTTGGCTGTGGCTGCTGGCTGGGGCTCCGCCTCCTTCCTCTTTCTGCCTGTGCGGCAGCTGCATCACGCTCCAGCAGCCACTGGTCTGCTCTGTTAAAGAGACAGGCAGGCCAGGCAGCAGAGCGGAGCGCAGAGCGGCCGCGGGCCCCGCCCCCTCCTCACTCCGGACAGTGACTCCGTGCTGTTACAGGGCCGGCGGCGGCGGCGGCAACAAAAATGCCGGGGGCCGGATTAAAAGGTCCGCCGGGCCGTATACGGCCCGCGGGCCGTAGTTTGCCCAGGTCTGGCCTAGTGGGACGCAAATGTCGGCAGTTCCCATTAACTGGCAGCTAACACTGTTTAATGAGACAAAGTACCTCCACTATTACGAATGAGCAAACTGCAGATATAACGGATACAATATTAATCAAGTGACATTTGATAGCAACATTTGTGTATCTAATGTGGCAAAATAACTAACAGACTCACAGTTATTACTAACATCAAACCTACTCTGCAGGAGACAATTAACCCTACAAGGAGGCAAAGTTTCTGTGGCGGTAACCAATTATGTACCAACATTTATAAATATGTCACTATATTTGAAAGATACAGCATCTCTATATAGAATTACAGGGAGTGCAGAATTATTAGGCAAGTTGTATTTTTGAGGATTCATTTTATTATTGAACAACAACCATGTTCTCAATGAACCCAAAAAACTCATTAATATCAAAGCTGAATATTTTTGGAAGTAGTTTTTAGTTTGTTTTTAGTTTTAGCTATTTTAGGGGGATATCTGTGTGTGCAGGTGACTATTACTGTGCATAATTATTAGGTAACTTAATAAAAAACAAATATATACCCATTTCAATTATTTATTTTTACCAGTGAAACCAATATAACATCTCAACAATCACAAATATACATTTCTGACATTCAAAAACAAAACAAAAACAAATCAGTGACCAATATAGCCACCTTTCTTTGCAAGGACACTCAAAAGCCTGCCATCCATGGATTCTGTCAGTGTTTTGATCTGTTCACCATCAACATTGCATGCAGCAGCAACCACAGCCTCCCAGACACTGTTCAGAGAGGTGTACTGTTTTCCCTCCTTGTAAATCTCACATTTGATGATGGACCACAGGTTCTCAATGGGGTTCAGATCAGGTGAACAAGGAGGCCATGTCATTAGATTTTCTTCTTTTATACCCTTTCTTGCCAGCCACGCTGTGGAGTACTTGGACGCGTGTGATGGAGCATTGTCCTGCATGAAAATCATGTTTTTCTTGAAGGATGCCGACTTCTTCCTGTACCACTGCTTGAAGAAGGTGTCTTCCAGAAACTGGCAGTAGGACTGGGAGTTGAGCTTGACTCCATCCTCAACCCGAAAAGGCCCCACAAGCTCATCTTTGATGATACCAGCCCAAACCTGTACTCCACCTCCACCTTGCTGGCGTCTGAGTCGGACTGGAGCTCTCTGCCCTTTACCAATCCAGCCACGGGCCCATCCATCTGGCTCATCAAGACTCACTCTCATTTCATCAGTCCATAAAACCTTAGAAAAATCAGTCTTGAGATATTTCTTGGCCCAGTCTTGACGTTTCAGCTTGTGTGTCTTGTTCAGTGGTGGTCGTCTTTCAGCCTTTCTTACCTTGGCCATGTCTCTGAGTATTGCACACCTTGTGCTTTTGGGCACTCCAGTGATGTTGCAGCTCTGAAATATGGCCAAACTGGTGGCAAGTGGCATCTTGGCAGCTGCACGCTTGACTTTTCTCAGTTCATGGGCAGTTATTTTGCGCCTTGGTTTTTCCACACGCTTCTTGCGACCCTGTTGACTATTTTGAATGAAACGCTTGATTGTTCGATGATCACGCTTCAGAAGCTTTGCAATTTTAAGAGTGCTGCATCCCTCTGCAAGATATCTCACTATTTTTGACTTTTCTGAGCCTGTCAAGTCCTTCTTTTGACCCATTTTACCAAAGGAAAGGAAGTTGCCTAATAATTATGCACACCTAATATAGGGTGTTGATGTCATTAGACCACACCCCTTCTCATTACAGAGATGCACATCACCTAATATGCTTAATTGGTAGTAGGCTTTCGAGCCTATACAGCTTGGAGTAAGACAACATGCATAAAGAGGATGATGTGGTCAAAATACTCATTTGCCTAATAATTCTGCACGCAGTGTATATGGGAGTAACAAACTGTGTTATTTAATCACATTTATAGGACCATTATACAACTATGGTACCTAGTGTGGCAGTGTTTTGATAATTGTATGTTATCAGCAGATCTATCATACATACACTTCTCTTGGTATTGCCACTGGATGTTTTTTAAATATATTTTATTGTTATTTTTACTTTTTGTTATTTTTACTTTTTATGTGTAGATGTGTATGGCTGAAGGGGGGCATAATTATTACTATAATACAGATGGGGGCATTATAATATTAATAATAATAATACAGAGGTGGCAATAATAATAATAATACAGAGGGGCCATTATATATTATAATTATACAGATAGCATTATACTTATGGGCACTATGGTGGGAGGGGTGGTCTGTTATCTGAGGATGATAGTAAAGTGAGGAATAAAAAAAAAATTCTGTGAAACTCTGCAGAGACAAGACGCGGCTGAAAGAAGTTATCATGACGGTCTTATCTCCGAATGAAGATGCTGAGGAAAATCGACATCACAAAAGAGGTCACTGGATGTAACGGGTATAGTGCTATTTTCTCCTGTATATTTCATTGCAATGTATGTTATGTCCTCCCAAATATATATTTTTTTTTTGGGGGGGATATAGAATATGGCCCACACTGCCGACGCCTGGCCCCAGACTTCAGGTCACACTGTATGTGTTCTGAATTCTGGGGCCTCACACCCATCTACTACATTATCTGTACTCAGTTATCACTTTGGTGTTAAGTAGGGCTACAGGTGACATCTACTACATTATTTGTAAAAAGGGGCATGGTCACAGGTTGGGGGGGCGTAATACTTGGCTTGCCCTGGGTGCTTGCAACCCACGCTATGCCACTGCCTTATGTTGCTGCCACCTCACCACTATGTCACTGGGCCACTCTGTGGTCTGCTCATGCTGCTGCCACCTCACCACTCTGTGGTCTCCTCATGCTGCTGCCACCTCACCACTCTGTGGTATACTCATGTTGCTGCCACCTCACCACTATGTTACTGGGCCACTCTGTGGTCTCCTCATGCTGCTGCCACCTCACCACTCTGTAGTCTCCTCATGCTGCTGCCACCTCACCACTATGTCACTGGGACACTCTGTGGTCTCCTCATGCGGCTGCCACCTCACGATCTGTCATTGGGCCACTCTGTCGACTTCTCATGCTGTTCCCACTCTCCCCACTCCATGACTGGGCCACTATTTTGCCTTTTTGGCCTGGTTGACATAATCATTTATTTGACCCTTCTTCTGATCTGTCAGAAGGAAGGAATAATGAGACACACAACGGATCCTGTCTATGTAGCAGCTGTAAGGCCTGTATGACATGGTCCCTATTTTGCATCAGAATTGGCTTATGATTTCATAGCCAAAAGCAGGAGTGGGTACAAAACACAGAAGACATGCAAA
Organism: Bufo bufo; assembly: GCF_905171765.1. Taxonomy (NCBI): domain Eukaryota; kingdom Metazoa; phylum Chordata; class Amphibia; order Anura; family Bufonidae; genus Bufo; species Bufo bufo. Next base: position 129,869,568 of record NC_053394.1, on the reverse strand, counting down.
GATTCCATTCACGTGTCATCTCTGCTTTGGATCCGCTCCTGTTTATTTTTGGCTTTAACAATACTGATGGATTACTGACCAAATGCTGACCGAGTGAAGGCGGATGCTCAACAGACAGAATCAGTTTTTTGCGGGTAATTTTTCTGACAGATCAGAGGAAGGGCAAATTATTAATGACGTCAACACAAACTTACTGCTGACACCCTCTCCACTCTGTCGGGGGGCTCTACTTGTATAGGCGTTTAATAGAACAGGTTTTGTAGACATCTATGTGGAATCAGCTGACGACGGTGTGAAAGGAGTGCGCTCTTTCATGCTATAGTAGGATCCTGGGCCTCTGCACGGTTTACACTTGAGTTATTTGGTCAGTTTTGGCCCTGTAATTGACCAAATGAGTGAAGTGTGAAGTGATTCTAAGAGTGACGCCTGTCATCTGCATGTCATACGGACTCACAGTATTGTTTCACTACCACTGCAGACTCCCTATGCATGTTACTGCAAGACACAGTGTTCTACACTACTTTACAGGCTCTCTGCAGCCAGGAAACAGCCGATTTTTAACGCGATTCGCCACAAATAAATTTGGATCGAATCTTTTCGGAAGATTTGGCGAACTAACCGGATCGAATTTGTGAGAAATTCGCTTATCTCTAGTTAGAAATGGGCCAGGAAGCGTAGACCAGCAGCCACCTGGAAATCGTTGGGAAGACGTTGGCAGGGGATTTAGGTATTTTATATGGGGTGACAGTAAATCTGATTATAATGAGAAAAAGAGAACTAACAAAAGCATGGATGCGCAACATTTTACATGCAAACAATAGAACTGAGAAATGGGGATTAAATTAAACTAATTAAAGAGGTATTAAAATGGTATTATACCTACTATAAATGAAAAAATAGAAGCTCTTTGCGCACATTTTTGTTCATATGTGTGTAGCTGGTTCCTACACTGTTCCTACACTGCACTGAATATTGTAGGCTTAGGTAAGTCCAAGAGAGGCAGTTTTGTTAGTGTTAGGTACCCATCTGCGGAAGCCACCTTGACACCTGGTAGATGGGCCCGACACACGTTTGATCAAAAATGTGCGCAAAGAGCTTCTGTTTTTTCATTTATAGTAGGTATAATACAACTTTAATTTAGAATGATCCCCATTTCTCAGTTCTATTGTCTGCATGTGAAATATTGTGCAGCCATGCTTTTATTAGTTCTCTGTATGCTTGCTTTATGGATATGCACCTGTGACCATGAATGTGCTAGTCTAAATTTTCTTGTAGTATAATGAGAAAAAATTATGAAAATATCAGATGGATACATATTTTATGAGATGAGAATTTCATAAGTGTTCTGTGTCTGAAATATAGGACCAATTATTAATTCATTAGTCCGCTCATGATTAGAATTATGAATTGTTGAAAGGGTCTGTGTCCCCAATCCACCACCCCCAGCTAAAGTCAAAGTGGTTTTGTTTTTGTAATAACCTCACAATAAAGGAAATTTTAAATTACTTTGTAGGCAATTGTAAAGTACATCTACTGTTACAGAAAGTCTTCAGTTCAAGAAAAGAATTCACATTAACTGGGGAATAAACAGAACACTTACTGTACATGGTGACCTCTTTTTCATCTTTTAACTGAAGATACAAAAAACTTTAGAAGTCCAGCTCGTAGCACAAAAGAGGGGGATCTTTAATTCAGCGGTTAAAAACTTCCAAAACACGATACAATGTTACGCGTTTCAGACCTCCTTTAATTCGGGTCCTTCATCATGACACACCAAACACTCAAATGAGTGCACTATATGTGCTAACCCACCACCTGGCCCAAAATCTGCGGATCACGTGATCGGAGCACACAAAGCGCAAACAAGGAACACATGTGCACATATAAAAAATGCAAAAACATTAGCAAAAAAATGTGCAATTTAAATCACATGGCTCAAAACAAAAGGGGAGCAACTCTATTAATATTGTAATATTAAATCATGCCTCTTGTTGAGGCCAGTCGGATGACAAGTAGCTAGCAGAAACATCCAAAAAGCCTCCCTATTTAATAATTTCCTTTTGTAGTCTCCCCCTCTCACAGGCATCCTGACTCTCTCAATCCCCTGCGCCTTAAGTCCTGATGTATTTCCACCATGCACAACCGCAAAGTGCAGACTGACTGCAGACACATTGCGGTTACCATGGTGGGGAACATCAGAGATATGTTTGTGAAGCCTGGATTTAATCTGGTTGGAAGTACATCCAACATACTAAGTATGGTAACCGCAATGTGAGTCAGGATGCCTGTGAGAAGGGGAGACTACAAACTGAAATTATTAAATAGGGAGGCTTTTTGGATGTTTCAGCTAGCTACTTGTCATCCGACTGGCCTCAACAAGAGGCATGATTTAAAACAATATTAATAGAGTTGCTCCCCTTTGATATTGTTTTGAGCTATTTGATTTTAATTGCAAATTTTTTGCTAATGTTTTTGCATTTTTTATGTGTTCACATGTGTTCCTTGGATCACGTGATCCGCTGATTTTGGGCCAGGTGGTGGGTTACCACATATAGTGCACTCATTTAAATGTTTGGTGTATCATGATGAAGGACCCGAATCAAAGGGAGTCTGAAACGTGTAACATTGTATCCTGTTTTGGACGTTTTTAACCGCTAAAATAAAGATCCCTCTGTTTTATGCTACGAGCTGGACTTCTAACGTTTTTTGGATTTTCGTGGAACGGCTAAGCCATCGTTCGTGCTCAGCTTAAACAGATAGCAGGTAAGAGCTGCTTTTTCCTAAAACCTTTTTAACTGAAGATACTTTGATTTTCAAGCTTCTCTTCTGTCATTCAAGGTGGCCACATCACTTCTCAGACTACCAAGAGCATACTGTGGATTTAGCAGCCCAAACAATTTCTGCTGCCTTTGGATTGGCCAGAGCTGCTCATGTGAACAGCACTGGCCAACCCAAGAGCAGGTCTGGACAAATAGTAAGTGTTTTGGGCTACCGATGCCCAGTGTGCATCTCAGATAGTCTGAGAAGTGGTGCGCCCATCTTCCATGGCAGAAAAGAAGCCCAGAAATTTATGGATCTGCAGATTAAAAGATGAAAAGAGGTCACCATGTAAGCAGGGGGGTATAGCTAAAGGTTCATTGGCCTGGTTCACTGGTGTAAGAGTTCACCTTGGACCCCCTTCCCTTAGTGCTTTGTGGCAAGTGGCAAGGGAGCCCATAGCCTTCCTTCTGCCTAAAGCAAAAATTGAAATGGTGCCCCTTCCCCATGCCAAATTCTAACTGCTTCCCTCCAGGCTGTAAGTGTTTTGTTTATTACCCAGTAGATGTGTTTTTTTTTTTTTTCTTTAACCAGAGGGTCGCTTTAAATCATTGTTTATAAAACTAGCAGAATAAATGATTTGGGCAATTTTGCTACTATACATGGAACTAATAGACACCATATGCAGTTGTATATACAGTCAGGTCCATAAATATTGGGACATCAACACAATTCTAACTAAGCATGTCACACTTTTATGCTTTAATAATTTCTCCCATATTTCAACTCTAATTTTAAATTAGAAAAAATTATTCCTAACACCACCACAATGAATTTGAAATGAAACGAATGTGCTTTAACTGCAGACTGTCAGCTTTAATTTGAGGGTATTTACATGCAAATCAGGCGAACGGTGTAGGAATTACAACAGTATTCATATGTGCCTTCCACTTGTTAGGGGGCCAAAAGTAATGGGACAGAATAATAATCATAAATCAAACTTTCACTTTTTAATACTTGGTTGCAAATCCTATTCCCTGTCACCTATGCATAGCAGGTGTTTATTCACGTCTAAAATTGTATAATGTCAACCCAAGAATGTAACAGAAAAATTATTGAAATTTATTAAGCTATCAACTAGGTTGAGGAGGGGTATATTACACCCAAAAATTGGTGAATTTCACCCAAAAATGTAACTGACAATTTTTTTTTTTTCGGTCTACTAGGTATAGCAGTGGTACTGTACACCCAAAAATTGGTGAATTTCCCCCGAAAATGTAAATGACAAAAGTAGTGAAATGATATAGAATAAAACAAAACAAAAAAATGGATTTATGAGGTGGAGTTCCATATGGAGTAGGAGTTTGAGGAGGCGGTGGACGTAGCGGAGTAGATGGAAGCGGCGGTGGAGGAGGACGAGATAGCCAACACAGGTTTTTGGTTTTAATTTAATTATGTAAAATTGTAAGGTACACTCCAAAAGGGTGTGAAATATCCAAAATACAAACATGAGCAATTGCACTGCAGTATAACAATGGCTGCTTAGTGCCGGTATACATGTCTATTCTGCACAAGGCCTGGTTCATTTTAATGAATGTGAGCTTGTCCACATTGGCTGTGGACAGGCGGCTGCGCTTGTCTGTGATGACGCCCCCTGCCATGCTAAACACACGTTCAGATAATACACTGGCTGCAGGGCAGACCAGCACCTCCAAGGCGTAAAGGGCAAGCTCAGGCCATGTGGCCAATTTGGAGACCCAGAAGTTGAAGGGGGCAGACCCGTCATTCAGTACGTGTAGGCGTGTGCACACATACTGCTCCACCATGTTGGTGAAATGCTGCCTCCTGCTAAGACGTTCCATATCAGCTGGTGGTGCTGGTTGTTGTGGCGTGCTGACAAAGCTTTTCCACATTTCGGCCATGCTAACCCTGCCTTCTGAGGTGCTGGCGGTGCCTGAGCTGCGTTGGCGACCTCTTCCTCGTCCTCTGCCTTCGCTTTGTGCTTCCACTGTGCCCCCGCTGTCAGATGGGAATGCCACCAGCAGCTCGTCTACCAGCGTGCGCTTGTACTCGCGCATCTTACGATCACGCTCCAGTGAGGGAATTAAGGACGGTACGTTGTCCTTGTAACGGGGATCCAGCAGCGTGGCCACTCAGTAATCAGCACAAGTTAGAATGTGTGCAACTCTGCGGTCGTTGCGGAGACACTGCAGCATGTAATCGCTCATGTGTGCCAGGCTGCCCAGAGGCAACGAAAAGCTGTCCCTTTGTGGGAGGTGTATCTTCTGTGTCCTCTGTATCCCCCCCATCCATGCACCAGTCATGGCCATGAGCTGGTCTGGGTGCCACCCTGCTGTAAACATGGTTCCTCCTCCTCCATCTCCTCATCCTCCACCTCGTCATCCTCTAGAACTTTGCCCTGGCTGGACAATTGTGTACCTTGGGTTTGTGGGTGCAGGAACCCACCCTCGGAGCCACTTGGGAATGACTGGCCGGATCCCTCTTCCTCCTCCTCCTCCTCCTGTGCCACATCCTCTTCCATCATCGCCAGGAGCATTTTTTCAAGGAGGCATAGAAGTGGGATAGTAACGCTGAGAACGGCGTTATCGGCACTGGCCATGTTGGTGGAGTACTCGAAACAAGGAACACAGGTCTCGCATGGAGGCCCAGTCATTGGTAGTGAAGTGGTGCTGTTCCGCCGAGCGACTCAACGGTGAGTGCTGCAGCTGAAACTCCACTATCGCCTGCTGCTGCTCGCACAGTCTGGCCAGCATGTGCAAGGTGGAGTTCCACCTTGTGGGCACGTTGCATATGAGGCGGTGAGCGGGAAGGCCGAAGTTACGCTGCAGCGCTGACAGGCGAGCAGCAGCAGGGTGAGAACGCCGAAATCGCGCACAGACGGCCCGCACTTTACGCTGCAGCCCTGACATATCGGGGTAAGTTTTAAGGAATCTTTGCACCACCAAATTCAGCACATGCGCCAGGCAAGGGATGTGCGTCAAACCAGCTAGTCCCAGAGCTGCTATGAGATTTCGCCCATTATCGCACACCACCAGGCCGGGCTTGAGGCTGACTGGCACAAACCCCTCATCGGTCTGTTGTTCAAGGCCCGTCCACAGCTCCTGCGCGGTGTGGGGTTTGTCCCCTAAACAGATATGTTTTAAAACTGCCTGCTGTCATTTACCCCTGGCTGTGCTGAAGTTGGTGGTGAAGGTGTTACACTGACCGGATGAGGAGCTAGTAGAGGATGAGGAAGCAGAGTAGGAGGGGGAAGCAACAGGAGGCAAACTGAAGCGCCCTGCAATCCTCGGTGGTGGAAGGACATGCGCCAAACTGCTATCCGCCTCAGGCCCAGCCGCCACTGCGTTTACCCAGTGTGCTGTTATGGAGATATAACGGCCCTGACCGTGCTTACTGGTCCACGTATCCGTAGTCAGGTGCACCTTGTTACAGATGGCGTTGCGCAGTGCACACCTGATTTTGTCCCCTACTTGGTTGTGAAGGGAAGGGATGGCTCGCCTTGAAAAGTAGTGGCGGCTGGGCACGACGTACTGACGGACAGCCACCGCCATAAGGCCTTTAAAACTCTCTGTCTCCATCAGACGGAATGACAGCATTTCAAAGGCCAGTAATTTAGAAATGCTGGCATTCAGGGCTAGGGATCGCAGGTGGGTAGGGGGGTACTTCCTCTTCCTCTCCAGCGTTTGGGATATGGAGAGCCGAACGCTTCCGTGGGACATTGTGGAGATGCTTGGTGACCCAGGTGTTGGTGTTGCTGGCAGATCCTCTGTTTGCAGGATGGCAGGTGGCACTGTCCCTCCAAAGGTGGATGAAGAGGCCGCGACTGCCGCAGAAGAGGAAGCAGGAGGAGCCAGAGACCTTTCTGGGTTTTTGAATTGTCTACTTCACTGCAGCTCGTGCTTTGCACTTAAATGCCTGGTCATGCAGGTTGTGCTCAGGTTGATAACGTTTATGCCTCGCTTCAGGCTCTGATTGCACAGCGTGCAAACCACTCGTGTCTTGTCTGATAAAAAGAAAAAGAAAACAAAACGAGCGGCACTCACCGTTGATAGGCAGGTAACTTTATTCCATGGCAGGAGGGGGGTGCAAGGGTTGCAGATACAGCAGCAAGTAAGCAACAGCCGTTTCGCGCGTGTATGCGCTTCTTCTGGCTTTTCAACACTGAAGAGGTCACGGCACCTTCTTATAGTGCACAGGAAGCCGCATCATCGCAGTAATTTGCTTAATTACTAAGTAATCAACACCTGGCCTCTCAAGAGGGAGGGCAGGGATTACAGTCAGGCGGGACCTCTTCAATGATGTAAGGTGCATATGTGAACATACATAAACCAATAAGAACAAATCAAAATACGAAAATACAATAAGCAAGAGTGGTTCATTACAAAAATACGCTCATATCTATTTTTTCATTTAGTCCCAGCGGACCCAATGCATCCGTGCGTAGGATCCATATAGTTTCTCTTCTCAGAAGCTCCCTTTCTCTGTCACCACCTCTTTCAGTGCGGTTAACTACTTCAAGGCCAGCAAAAGTCAGCACATTGGGATTTCCACTATGTGCCTTGTTCACATGATCTATTAACCGCGGAACACCCTTTCCTGTTTTTAAGGAGTTTAGGTGTTCGCGGAATCTTTCAAATAAACAGCGGATAGTTTTTCCGATGTAGAAGCGTCCGCATCTACATAAAATTATATAAACCACAAATTTGCTGCGGCAGGTAATAAGTGGAAAAACCCTATGTTCTATCCCTGCAAAAGAGATCACTTGTAGTTGGGAATTGAAGCTGCAGAAGGAACAGTTTCTGCAACTCCTATTCCCTTTTGGTCTCTGTTCAGACAGCCATGTGAGACGTTTTTTTCTGAAATGGCTAGTTACCACTTGATCGCGTATAGTATGGCATCTTCTAAACGCTATCACTGGTTTCATATCTTTCAATTGTTTTAGGGAATCGTCCCTCACTAGGATACTCCAATTTTTCTTTATGACCTGTTTTATCTTATCGGCCATAGGACTGAATTTAAAGGAAAAGGCGAAGGGTGGGGGCCCTTTTATTGAGGGTTTACCCTCCCTTACTTCTGTCTGATGTACTTGTGACGCTTTTGTCATAGCTTGATTCAACAAGTCTGGGGGATACCCTCTACGTCTCAGCCTAGCGCGCAGATCCTGCGCCTGTTTATCATAACTCATTGAGGTGGTGTTTATACGCGCAAGTCTTCTGAATTGGCCATATGGCACTGATTGTTTTACTGTGCTTGGGTGATAGCTGGAGAAATGGAGGAGGGAGTTGGCGGCGGTCGGCTTGCGAAAACCTTCCGTCGCCAACCTCCCCTCCACCACTGATACCACTACATCCAGAAACTCGATTTTATTGCCCCCAAACTGGTAAGTAAATCGCATGTTCATGTCATTCTGTGTATTCAAGTAATCCACGAAAGCCCGGAAATGTGCCTCGTCGCTGGACCATATGATGAAAACATCATCCACGAATCTGTAATAGGCATGCATATATTTCAGAAATGGATTAGAACTCGAGTACACAAAACGGTCTTCGAATCGGGCCAGGTACAGATTGGCAAAAGTACACGCCACTGGGGTCCCCATCGCGGTACCGACCCTTTGTTTATACCAGGAATCTCCGAACATAAAGGCATTGTTAGTGAGAATTAGTTTCAGGCCTTCCGTGATGAACATCTAGAAGTCCTCACTTCTATCTGTGTTCTGTAGGACTTCCATCACTGCCTCAATGCCCTTATCCTGAGGGATCCGGGTATAGAGACTCTCCACATCGAGGGACACGAGTCGGAACTCCTCCTGCCACTGAATATCGGTCAGTGACCGGAGGAGGTCTGACGTGTCCCTCAAATGTGAGGGTATCATCTTAACGATAGGTCTCAACAGCCAGTCTATGTACCTGGACACCGGTTCGGTCACTGACCCAGTCCCGGAGACAATAGGTCGCCCAGGGGGCTGGGTCAGTGACTTGTGTATTTTAGGCAAAAAATACCAGGTGGGGCGTCTCGGAAAAATCGGAAGCAGTTTTTCTGCCTGCTGGCGTGGTACTACATTTTTCTCTACGTATGTATGTAAAAACCTGCGCAGAATATTTTGGATTTTCCAAGTGGGATCAGTACACAATTTCTCATACACCTGTCTGTCATCCAATTGTCTAAGTGCTTCGGAAACATAGTAAGACTTGCTCAGTATCACTATATTACCCCCCTTGTCCGCCGGCTTCACCACTAGATCCTCTCTATTTTTCAGCCACTTTAAGGCTTTTTTCTCTGCATCTGTGAGATTATTTTCAGCACGGGGATATACCAAAGCCTTAACCTCTTCCAACACTCTTTGCTGGAAGAGGTCAATGCTAGAGCCGGCGGGCAAGGGGGGACAATAGGTGGAGCGATCCCGGACATATTAACCACCAGGGTCTCCTCACTGACAGGTTCCTCCTCTATCGTTTCCAGGATACCTGTTTGCGTTTGTAACCTTGCTTCCCTATATTTTTGTTTTTGTTTCTTACTATTCCCTCTTCCCCTTCTAGTGCCCTGTCTAAAGGGCTCATGTCCATAGAAGAGTTGTCGGTATCATCATGGGCACTAGAGTCCGAATCTGATGTCCAGTAGTCGCTCTTCCTTCTTTTTGGACGTATCCTTGTCTGTTGTCTGTTGCCCCAGTTGAACATTTTGCCTGCGTCGTAATCTAGCTTATCACGTAAAAACTTGTCACGTTTATTTTCTTTTATGCTATTTTGTATTATGGTCAGTTTTTTATCCATTCGTTTCAAAAAGGCTTGCGATTGGCTGTCAGTATGGCGGGATGCCAAAACGGTCTTTGCTTTCTGTAATTCAGTTGTTATTTTAGCGTATTCTTTCTCGTTTTGTTTTAGCACTGTGTCCATAATGGTGAGGGAAAATTCCTGGTGGATCCGATGCCATTCAGTGACAAAAAGTGGGTCCTCTTGGAACTGGGATATTTCCTTAAAAATTCTTAAACCTCTTGGCACTCTTTTGCTTTCCTGGTAGGATTTAAGCGAGCTGACTGTCCAATAAATACGGACTTCTTTTGCAGCCATTTGTATCACTTTTCCCTCCAGAGCTTTTGTGCTGAGTATTTCGTAAATATTTTTTTTGGTTGCACTGCAAGAAATATGCGTCTGCCCCCTCTCTGCCTTCCATTACTCCCGGTTTAAGTTCAGACTCTGCTGAACTGTCCATCATATTTGGTACAGAACCAATTTGATCCATATGAGTAGGTTGCGTGTGTGCTCTACCGGAGCCAATAAGGAGCAAAGTTCAAAAAGTTCATGTAAAATGTAGAGCAGATAACCAGTGGCACTACACCAAACCTAAAATTGTCAGGATGCGACTGCCGAGGAGTGGTGCCTCACGGAGGTGCTCAGCTTGTAGCTGCAGTGAGCATATATGATAAAAAGAAAAAGAAAACAAAACGAGCGGCACTCACCGTTGATAGGCAGGTAACTTTATTCCATGGCAGGAGGGGGGTGCAAGGGTTGCAGATACAGCAGCAAGTAAGCAACAGCCGTTTCAAGCGTGTATGCGCTTGTTCTGGCTTTTCAACACTGAAGAGGTCACGGCACCTTCTTATAGTGCACAGGAAGCCGCATCATCGCAGTAATTTGCTTAATTACTAAGTAATCAACACCTGGCCTCTCAAGAGGGAGGGCAGGGATTACAGTCAGTCGGGACATCTTCAATGATGTAAGGTGCATATGTGAACATACATAAACCAATAAGAACAAATCAAAATACGAAAATACAATAAGCAAGAGTGGTTCATTACAAAAATACGCTCATATCTATTTTTTCATTTAGTCCCAGCGGACCCAATGCATCCGTGCGTAGGATCCATATAGTTTCTGTTCTCAGAAGCTCCCTTTCTCTGTCACCACCTCTTTCAGTGCGGTTAACTACTTCAAGGCCAGCAAAAGTCAGCACTCGTGTCTTGTCGTCAGCACATTGTCTGAAGAACTGCCACGCCAGGGAACTCCTTGGAGCTGGCTTTGGTGTGCTCGGTCCCTTGCTGCGGTGGGCAGTAGGAGGCGTACTGACTAGAGGATGGCCGCTCCGCTTTTGCACCCTGCTCCCACTTCTGCTGTGCTGGTGGCTCTGTGCGACCACCGCCTCTTCCTCCGAACTACATGGGTCACTCGCATGACCTTGATTCCATGTGGGGTCGAGGACCTCATCGTCCTCCACATCATCTTCCACCCAGTCTTCACCCCTGCCTTCCTTCTGCACACTTTCGAAAGCCCCAGCAGTTGGCACCTGTGTTTCGTCATTAGCCGAGACGTGCTGCGATGGTCCTCCCATGTACTCATCTTGAAAGATAAGTGGTTGGGAATCGGTGCAATCAATCTCTTCCACTTCTGGGGCAGGGCTAGGTGGATGGCCCTGGGAAACCCTGCTAATAGAGTCATCAAAAAGCAGAAGAGACTGCTGCATGACTTGGGGCTCAGACTGCTTGGCTGATTTGCAAGGGGGTGAGGTGAAAGACTGATGGACATCGGCTGCAGGTGCCAACTGTGGTCTTTCAGCAGGAGACTGGGTGGGAGATAATGTGAAGGAACTGGATCTACTGTCAGCAACCCAATCTACTATCGCCTGTACTTGTTCAGGCCTCACCATTCGTAGAGCAACATTAGGCCCGACCAAATACCGCTGCGGGTTTTGTCGCCTACTGGCACCTGAGGAAGGGGTTTCACTTGTGCGTGTAGCTGGCACAGATCGACCACGTCCTCTCCCTGCAACAGGAGCTCCACCAGCAGCACCACGACCTGGGCCACGTCCCTAATTTGACGCTCTCCTCATATTTTTCAAATTTAGGATCTTGCCCTAAATGGGTGTTTAATTAATAGTAGAATAGAACGACAGTATGTAAAGGGTGTATCTCACACGGTCTGAACCAGTGTAGGCCTAAAGTAAATATTTCTTTGCCCAAAATGGCTGTATTTCAAATGGCTGTATTTCAAATCCCTGATTCAAACCCCTGTATGTAGAGGGGGTATCTCACAGGGCCTGAACCAGTGTAGGCCTGAAGTAAATATTTCTTTGCCCAAAATGGCTGTATTTCAAATCCCTGAATCAAACCCCTGTATGTAGAGGGGGTATCTCACACGGTCTGAACCAGTGTAGGCCTGAAGTAAATATATCTTTGCACAAAATGGCTGTATTTCAAATCCCTGATTCAAACCCCTGTATGTAGAGGGGGTATCTCACACGGTCTGAACCAGTGTAGGCCTGAAGTAAATATTTCTTTGCCCAAAATAGCTGTATTTCAAATGGCTGTATTTTAAATCCCTGAATCATACCCCTGTATGTAGAGGGGGTATCTTACAGGGCCTGAACCAGTGTAGGCCTGAAGTAAATATATCTTTGCACAAAATGGCTGTATTTCAAATTGCTGTATTTCTAATGTCTGATTCAAACCCCTGTATGTAGGGGGGTATCTCACACGGTCTGAACCAGTGTAGGCCTGAAGTAAATATATCTTTGTGTACGAGATGTCAAAAAATAGGCACCCATAAGAATAAACTAATATCTATATAATTTCTAGCTTCAACAATCCACAATTATGACTGTATTATATTAAATTCATGACATTGCTATTAACCACCAATAGATGGCAGCAGAGCGAAAGCTTGAATAGCAGAGCTACAAACAGCAAAGGGGAACTGAATAACACAGATCTTGGTTTATGGGAGGACAGGATTTACTGCTACATTTCCTGTATCCCCATACTGAAGGTCATGCGTTTGTTCATTCCAGGTAAGGGAACACAAATTCAGAGCCATAAATAGGCTAAAATGATGTAAAACACATTCCTATAATCAGCTCAGGATGCTGGTGATGCAGTGTGAGTATATAAAATGTGCACAAGTGCTAGTGAAGTACAATGAGGTTTCACATGGTACTAATATGTAGTGACTATGATTACTATAGAAGCTGATGTAACTCTATGATATTATACTGCACTATTGGTTTACTGTGATGCAGATTAAATAACCCGAGAGCAACTCTCATGTTAATGGTTTAATTTCTCTTATAGGAAAGTTATACCTGTTATTGAGAATGTATTATTGAATATAGAGATGTGTATTAATATGGGAGGATAGGATTTACTGCTACATTTCCTGTATCCCCATACTGAAGGTTATGTGTTTGTTCATTCCAGAACACGTTCAATAAAATCACTTCTGTCTTCACCCAGCCCGCTCCCTTCGCACATTGGAATTATTGACCATACTTTCAGCATATGTGCAACATTTGCACAAAATGGCTGTATTTCAAATGGCTGTATTTCAAATCCCTGATTCAAACCCCTGTATGTAGAGGGTGTATCTCACAGGGCCTGAACTAGTGTAGGCCTGAATTCAATATTAACATAGTAACATAGTACATAAGGCCGAAAAAAGACATTTGTCCATCCAGTTCGGCCTGTCATCCTACAAGTTGATCCAGAGGAAGGCAAAAAAACCCTGTGAGGTAGAAGCCAATTTTCCTCACTTTAGGGGAATAAAAAATTCCTTCCCGACTCCAATCAGGCAATCAGAATAACTCCCTGGATCAACGACCCCTCTCTAGTAGCTATAGCCTGTAATATTATTACACTCCAGAAATACATCCAGGCCCCTCTTGAATTCCTTTATTGTACTCACCATCACCACCTCCTCAGGCAGAGAGTTCCATAGTCTCACTGCTCTTACCGTAAAGAACCCTTTTCTATGTTTGTGTACAAACCTTCTTTCCTCCAAACGCAGAGGATGTCCCCTCGTCACAGTCACAGTCCTGGGGATAAATAGATGATGGGATAGATCTCTGTACTGCCCCCTGATATATTTATACATAGTAATTAGATCTCCCCTCAGTCGTCTTTTTTCTAACGTGAATAACCCTAATTTTGATAATCTTTCAGGGTACTGTAGTTGCCCCATTCCAGTTATTACTTTAGTTGCCCTCCTCTGGACCCTCTCCAGCTCTGCTATGTCTGCCTTGTTTACAGGAGCCCAGAACTGTACACAGTACTCCATGTGTGGTCTGACCAGTGATTTGTAAAGTAGTAGGAATATGTTCTCATCACGGGCATCTATGCCCCTTTTGATGCAACCCATTATCTTATTGGCCTTGGCAGCCGCTGCCTGACACTGTTTTTTGCAGCTTAGTTTGCTGTTTATTAAAATTCCTAGATCCTTTTCCATGTCAGTGTTACCGAGTGTTTTACCATTTAGTATGTACGGGTGACTTGCATTATTCCTTCCCATGTACATAACTTTACATTTGTCAGTGTTAAACCTCATCTGCCACTTATCTGCCCAAGCCTCCAATCTATCCAGATCCCTCTGTAGTAGTATACTGTCCTCTTCAGTGTTAATTACTTTACACAGTTTAGTGTCATCTGCGAAAATTGATATTTTACTATGCAAGCCTTCTACAAGATCATTAATAAATATATTGAAGAGAATAGGGCCCAATACTGACCCCTGAGGTACTCCACTAGTGACAGTGACCCAATCTGAGTATGTACCGTTAATAACCACCCTCTGTTTTCTATCATTGAGCCAGTTACTTACCCACTTACAGACGTTTTCTCCGAGTCCGAGCATTCTCATTTTATATACTAACCTTTTATGAGGTACAGTGTCAAATGCTTTGGAGAAGTCCAGATACACGACATCCATTGATTCGCCGCTGTCAAGTCTAGTACTTACCTCCTCATAGAAACTGATTAAATTAGTTTGACATGACCGATCCCTCACGAAGCCATGCTGATATGGCGTTATTTGCTTATTTCCCATAAGATGCTCTAACATAGCATCTCTCAGAAAACCTTCAAACAGTTTACCCACAACAGATGTTAAACTTACCGGCCTATAGTTTCCAGGCTCTGTTTTTGGACCCTTTTTGAATATTGGCACCACATTTGCCATGCGCCAATCCTGTGGGACATTCCCTGTCAGTACAGAGTCCGCAAATATCAGAAATAAGGGTCTGGCTATGACATTACTTAATTCCCTTAGGATACGGGGGTGTATGCCATCCGGTCCTGGCGATTTGTCTATTTTGATTTTTTTAAGTCGCTGTTGTACTTCTTCCTGGGTCAGACAGGACACTTTTAATGGCGAATTTATTTCAGCATTCAGCATTACATCTGACAGTTTATTTTCCTCAGTGAATACACTGGAGAAAAAAATATTTAACAGCTTTGCTTTCTCCTCGTCGCTCTCTGCGACTCCCCCCTCATTACTCTTTAAAGGGCCGACACCTTCAGATTTATACTTTTTAACATTTATATAATTGAAGAACATTTTAGGGTTAGTTTTACTCTGTTTGGCAATTAATCTCTCGGTCTCTAGTTTGGCCGCTTTTATTTGTTTTTTACATGTTCTGTTTTTTTCCTTATAGTTTTTCAGTGCTTCCGTGCTACCCTCCTGTTTTAGGGTTTTATATGCTTTCTTTTTGTCATTTATTGCTTTCTTTACAGTTCTGTTTATCCACATTGGTTTCTTTTTGTTCCTTAACCTTTTATTCCCATACGGTATGTACCTCTCACAATGAGATTTTAGGATGTTTTTAAAGATATCCCATTTTTTGGCTGTATTTTTATTTTTGAGGACTTTGTTACAGTTAGTTAGGCCTATGGCCTCTCTTAGTTGGCTAAATTTAGCTTTTTTGAAGTTTGGTATTTTTGTTTCTCCCTGTAGAAACGCTCTTTTGAATGATAATTGGAAGGTTATTACTTTATGGTCACTATTTCCCAGGTGTCCCCCAACCTGCACGTCTGTTGTTCTGTCAGGTCTATTGGTTAATATTAAGTCCAGTATGGCCGTCCCTCTAGTCGGGTCCTGAACCAGTTGGGAGAGATAATGGTCTTTGGTTATTGCCAAGAATCTGTTTCCTTTATGAGATATACAAGTTTCAGTTTCCCAGTCTATATCTGGGTAGTTGAAGTCCCCCATAATAACCACCTCATTATGATTTGCAGCCTTGTCTATCTCGTTTAGTAGTAGATTTTCTGTGGACTCTGGTATATTAGGTGGTTTATAGTAGACTCCTATTAGTAATTTATTGTTGTTTTTAGCTCCATGTATCTCTACCCACAGTGACTCCACATGTTCATGTCCCTCACTTATATCTTCACGGAGTGTGGGCTTTAGACAAGATTTTACATAAAGGCAGACCCCTCCACCTCTCCGGTTTTGACGATCCTTTCTGAACAGACTGTAACCTTGTACATTAACTGCCCAGTCATAGCTATCATCCAGCCATGTCTCAGTTATTCCCACTATGTCATAGTCCTCCTCACACATCACTAATTCCAGTTCACCAGTTTTATTAGTCAGACTTCTGGCATTAGTATACATACATATGAGAGGTTTATGTATATTTTTTACCCTACACCTTTCCTTCTGAACTGTTCTTGTTCCTCCTTCCATTTCTCCCCCAGTCCCACTACCTTGCCCCCGGTCTCTATCTGCACTATCTTCCCCTTCTATAGTGTAATTACCCTCCCCCCCAGTCCCTAGTTTAAACACTCCTCCAACCTTCTAGCCATCTTCTTCCCCAACACAGCTGCTCCTTCCCCATTGAGGTGCAGCCCGTCCCTACGATAGAGGCTGTAGCCGACAGCGAAGTCGGCCCAGTACTCCAGGAACCCAAACCCCTCCATCCTACACCAGTTTTTGAGCCACTTGTTAATTTCCCTAATCTCCCGCTGCCTTTCTTGTGTGGCCCGTGGTACCGGTAGTATTTCGGAAAATACTACCTTTGAGGTCCTTGCCCTAAGCTTTTGCCCTAAATCCCTGAAATCATTTTTAAGGACTCTCCACCTACCCCTAACTTTGTCATTGGTTCCGATATGGACCATGACCGCTGGATCTTCTCCAGCCCCTCCCAGTAATCTGTCAACCCGATCCGCGATATGTCGAACTCTAGCGCCAGGAAGACAGCACACTGTTCGGCGATCACGGTCTTTGTGACAGATTTCCCTATCTGTTCCCCTAATAATTGAGTCTCCCACTACCAGCACCTGTCTGGCCTGCCCTGCTCTCCTGGTCCCCTGCTTACCGGAGCTGACATTCCCCTGACTGGCAGAGGAAGTGTCCGGCTGCGGCAGTGCCGTCCCTGGACTGACATATTGGTGCACCAAATGGCGGTATTTAAAATCTCTGAATGTAACCCAAATGTATTAAGGGTGTATCTCACAATGACATCTGCATCAAAGGCTGCCAACTGAATTTTTTGTGCCCAAACGAGTGTTTGTTTAACAACTGAATTTGACAGCAGTATATAAGCCTGTAATTTCACACGTGCTGATGCTGCAAGGCCTGAAAATAGTGTTTTTTTGTCAAAAAAGTGTTTTTTCCAACCCCAGAAAATCATGGGTGTATTTCTACCTTAAATTGCACACTGACTAATCCAGATGTTGTAGATTGCCAAAAAAGTATTTTTTTGGTAACAGAATATGAAAGCTGTATATATTAAACTTGAATTTAACACTTGCAGATCTGGAAAATAATGTTTTTTGAAGAAAAAAAGTGTGTTTTTCAAACCACAGAAAATGATCGGTGTATTTCTAGCTAAAATTGCACACTGACTAATACAGATGTTGTAGATTGCCAAAAAAGCCATTTTTTATGACAGAATATGAAAGCTGTATATATTAAACTTGAATCTAACACTTGCAGATCTGGAAAATACTGTTTTTAAAAAAAAAAAATAGTGTGTTTCTAAAACCCCAGAAAATGATGGCTGGATTTCTACCTGTCACGGATGATGTTGCAGATAGCTGGAACTTATGAATAAACGTCCAACTGGCTTGATCCCAAACTAAGGAGCATATAGGTGAGCCCTATAAAACCCTAAGAGCTCTCCCTGACTGCTATGCCCATGCAAGGGTCTCAATGGTAGACGATTGCATGCCCACGTATCTAAGACTGTGTGACACCTGAAAACCCTATAATAGTGAGGGGACACGACCACCGGCTCCCTGCACTTAATACGGATGGAGTCAGGGTCACCTAGAATCAAGCCAGCAAGGAAACACAATACATGAAAAGACTTATCTGAGTAAACAGTAGCAGCAGCCTCCAGCAGTGAACACTTCATCCAGGAAGTAGTATAAACCGCAAAGTTAGGCAGTATGGAAGGGAATATAAAGGGAGACGATTAGTCTAAATAGGTGACACCTGGGAGAAGGAAAGGAGATGACAAAGTGAAACCAAAACAAAGAAGAGGTAGAGAAGGACGTCTGCCAGATCTTCTCACAAAAATGGCGGTGACAGTACCCCTCCCTCTACGGGTGGACTCCGGACACTCAGAGCCCACCTTCTCAGGATGAGACCTATGGAAAGCCCTGATGAGACGAGTGGCCGTAATGTCCGCCACTGGGACCCACATCCTCTCCTCAGGACCATAACCCTTCCAATGAACGAGGTACTGGAGAGAACCGTGGATAATGCGAGAATCCACAATCCTAGAGACCTGAAATTCAAGATTACCATCAACAACAATCAGAGGAGGAGGCAAAGAGGAGGGTACAGTGGGTTGGACATAAGGTTTTAATAGGGACCTGTGAAAAACATTATGGATCTTCCAAGTCTGAGGAAGATCAAGACGGAAGGCAACGGGATTGATGACGGACAAGATCTTGTAAGGCCCAATAAACTTAGGACCCAACTTCCAGGAGGGAACCTTCAGTTTGATATTCTTTGTAGACAACCACACCAGATCACCCACATTCAGGTCTGGACCAGGCAAACGTCTCTTATCCGCCACACGCTTATATCTCTCACTCATCCTCTTCAGATTACCCTGAATCTTTTGCCAAATAAATGACAAAGACGAGGAAAATCTCTCCTCATCAGGTAAACCAGAAGACCCCTCTCCAGAGAACGTCCCAAACTGCGGATGAAACCCATATGCACCAAAAAATGGTGACTTATCAGAGGACTCCTGGCGACGGTTATTTAAAGCAAACTCAGCAAGGGACAAAAAAGAATACCAATCCTCCTGATTCTCCACCACAAAACAGCACAGCTATGTCTCCAGATTCTGATTGACGCGTTCGGTCTGACCATTTGACTGCGGGTGAAAAGCAGAAGAGAACGACAACCGAATCCCCAAGCGAGAACAGAAGGCCTTCCAAAATCTGGAAACAAATTGCGTGCCCCTATCAGAAATGATGTCTGAAGGAATGCCATGCAATTTAACAATGTGATCAACAAACGCTTGCGCCAACGTCTTAGCATTGGGTAACCCAGGAAAGGGAATGAAATGCGCCATTTTGCTAAAACGGTCCACTACCACCAGAATCATAGTCTTCCCCGAGGAACGAGGCAGGTCCGTAATGAAGTCCATGGACAGATGCGTCCAAGGACGGGAAGGAATGGGTAAAGGGAGGAGAGAACCCGATAGCCGTGAATGAGGGACCTTGGCACGAGCGCAGGTCTCGCAGGCTGCCACAAAACCCTCAACCGTCTTACGAAGAGCCAGCCACCAGAATCTCCGAACAATGAGATCCACTGTGGCTCTACTCCCCGGGTTCCCAGCAAGGACAGTATCGTGGTGCTCCTTAAAAACCTTGTGTCGTAAAGCAAGAGGCACAAACAACCTCCCAGGAGGACAAAGATCAGGAGCCTCTGCCTGGGCTGCCTGAACCTCTGCCTCCAAATCAGGATAAAGAGAAGAGACGACCACCCCTTCAGCCAAAATGGGACCCGGGTCTTCAAAGTTCCCCCCTCCCGGAAAACAACGTGACAGGGTATCCGCCTTCACATTTTTAACCCCAGGGCGGAAAGTGACAACAAAATTAAACCTAGAAAAGAACAAAGACCATCTGGCCTGTCTCGGGTTCAGACGCTTGGCCGATTCCAAGTAGGCCAGATTCTTATGGTCGGTAAACACGGTAATAGGGTGTCTGGCTCCCTCTAACCAATGGCGCCATTCCTCAAAAGCTAATTCGATGGCCAACCACTCCCTATCTCCCACATCGTAATTTCTCTCTGCAGAGGAGAGTTTCCTTGAGAAATATGGACACGGTCGCCATTTGGCAAGAGAGGGACCCTGAGATAAGACCACACCCACACCCACCTCAGAAGCGTCCACCTCAACAATAAAAGGTAGAGAGACATCAGGTTGTACCAAAATGGGAGCGGAAGCAAAACTCTCTTTGATACTAGAAAAGGCTTTAAGCGCATCTACTGACCACGAGGAAAAATCTACCCCCTTTTAGTCATATCAGTGAGTGGCTTAACAACAGAGGAATAATTCAAAATGAACTTTCTGTAATAATTGGCAAAACCGCATCAGCGCCTTCTGATTCTCAGGAAGCTCCCAATCAAGCACAGCGCGGACCTTCTCAGGGTCCATGCGAAAACCAGAAGCGGAGAGAAGAAAACCAAGAAAATTGAATCTCCGGAACCGCAAACACACATTTTTTTAGTTTAGCGTACAATTTATTCTCCCGCAGAATCAGCAAGACCTGACATAGGTGGTCCCGATGAGTCTTGAAGTCAGGAGAAAAAATTAAAATGTCATCTAGATACACCAGAACAAATTTCCCCATTAAATGATAAAAATTGCTGTTCACAAAATGTTGGAAGACGGCCGGAACATTCATCAAACCAAAGGGCATAACCAAATTCTCGAAATGACCCTCAGGGGTATTGAAGGCCGTCTTCCATTCGTCCCCTTCCCTGACCCTGACTAGGTTGTATGCCCCTCTTAAATCCAACTTAGAAAAAACTTTAGCCCCAACAATCTGGTTAAACAGGTCCGGGATCAGAGGAAGCGGATATGGGTCACGACGAATTGTGATACGGTTTAGCTCCCTGAAATCCAGACAAGGTCTTAAAGAACTATCTTTTTTCTTAACAAAAAAACAAAACAGCGGCAACAGGTAACTTCGAGGGTCGGATGTGTCCCTTTCTCAGGCTCTCAGAGATATAAGTACGCATAGCGACTCTTTCAGGTTGGGAGAGATTGTATAAACTGGATTTTGGCAGCTTGGCGCCTGGGATGAGATTAATAGAGCAGTCGTACTCCCGGTGAGGGGGCAACTCCTGGACACCACTCTCGGAAAACACATCCGAAAATTCAGAGAGATAAGATGGTACAGTCTTGGTAGAAACCTCTGAAAGAGACGCCGCGAGGCAATTTTCTCTGCAAAACTCACTCCAACCATTTATATGCCTTGCTTGCCAATCAATGGTGGGGTTATGTTTAGTGAGCCAGGGTAGCCCCAACACTAGAGGAGCAGGTAATCCGCTTAGGACGAAACATGACATATCCTCAACATGAGCGTCACCCACAGTCAAACGGATATTGTGAACTATGCCCTTTAACGATTTTTGAGAAAGTGGAGCGGAATCGATAGCAAAAACAGGTATATCCTTTTCCAAAGTGCATACCTGGAAACCATGCGTTATTGCAAATTGATTATCAATGAGATTGACAGCTGCTCCACTATCTACAAAAATCTCACAAACAATGTTCTTGCTGTCTAGCGCCACCCTGGCAGGTAGGAGAAAACGGGAACTACAAGCAAACGGCAAACCTTCAATTTCCACATCAACCTTGCCAATAGTAGCAAATGGAAAGGTTTTAGAGGGTTTTTTCTTTTTTTATTACCCTCAGAAAACTCTATGAATCTCCTAGAGGGGCAAACATTAGCCAAATGATTTATACCCCCACAACAGAAACAAACCCTCCTCTGAGAGCTGAATCCTCTACTATCAGAGGCAAGCAAACCCAGCTGCATGGCCTCCTCCTCAGAGGGGATTGAGAGAGACTGAGACCCCTGTGCACTGAATTAGACAGCCCCACTGTCCTTAGGCTGAATATGACAGAAAGGAGTAGTCTCCTCTCTCTCTCTAAGACGCCTGTCAATACGAACAGCTAGAGACATGGCAGATTCTAACGAGACTGGTCTCTCATGAAAAGCAAATGCATCTTTCAATCTTTCCGAAAGACCATGGCAAAATTGACTTCGGAGTGCAGCATCATTCCAACCTGTATCAGCTGCCCATCTCTGAAATTCAGAACAATATATCTCTGCGGACTGTTTACCCTGGCATAAAAGACGCAGTTTAGATTCAGCCAGAGCAATACGATCCGGGTCATCATATATCTCCCCTAGGGCTACAAAAAAGCTGTGCCCTCACCAGCAGCGAAAAGGCCCAAGACTAAGCGTTATCCCTGAGCAGCGAGATGATGATCCCCACCCTCTGCTCCTCATCACCAGAGGAATGGGGAAGTAGGCGAAAATTGAGTTTGCAAGCCTCTCTAAAGCAAACAAAATTCTCACTACCCCAAGAGAACGTATCCGGAAGCGAGATCTTAGGCTCGGAACAAACTCCATGAACACCAGCAGAACCGGTCACCTGAAACTGAGACACAGTTTTACCGAGATCTGCTACCTCCAGCGAAAGACCTTGAATGCGGTCAATCAAGGCTGAAACCGGATCCATGCTTTAGACAGTTACGGCGGTTTATAATGTCACGGATGATGTTGCAGATAGCTGAAACTTATGAATAAACGTCCGACTGGCTTAATCCCAAACTAAGGAGCATATAGGTGACCCTATAAAACGCTAAGAGCTCTCCCTGACTGCTATGCCCATGCAAGGGTCTCAATGGTAGACGATTGCATGCCCATGTACCTAAGACTGTGTAACACCTGAAAACCCTATAATAGTGAGGGGACACGACCACCGGCTCCCTTTACTTAATACGGACGGAGTCAGGGTCACCTAGAATCAAGCCAGCAAGGAAACACAATACATGAAAAGACTTATCTGAGTAAACAGTAGCAGCAGCCTCCAGCAGTGAGCACTTCTTCCAGGAAGTAGTATAAACCGCAAAGTTAGGCAGTATGGGAGGGAATATAAAGGGAGACTATTAGTCTAAATAGGTGACACCTGGTAGAAGGAAAGGAGATGACAAAGTGAAACCAAAACAAAGAACATCATGCAAGAGGTAGAGAAGGATGTCTGCCAGACCTTCTCACAGAACTGGGGGTGACACTACCTTAAATTGCACACTGACTAATACAGATGTTGTAGATTGGCAAAAAAGTATTTTTTTGGTACCAGAATATGAAAGCTGTATATATTAAACTTGAATTTAACACTTGCAGATCTGGAAAATACAGTTTTTTGAAAAAAATAGTGTGTTTTTAAAACCCCAGAAAGTGATGGGTGTATTTCTACCTTAAATTGCACACTGATTAATACAGATGTTGTAGTTTGCCCCCCAAAAAATGGTGATTTGCAATGTCCCAAAAGCTCAGATGCAGTGCTGGTGCACTGAGCATGCATAAAATGGCCGCCGTCGCCGCCACCCACCTAACTAACAGAATTCTAAAAGTTTTTTTTTTTTTTTGTCAATGGCCTCAGGACAGGGTAAAACGATTGTGTCCTGCACCCACACAACTATTTCTAGTTAGATCGCTGAGTTAGATTCTCTCCTATTCTCTCCCTGAAATCAGAAGTCCAGCAGCATCCTCTCCCTACACTTGTAACAGCAGAGTGACGTGCAGCGCTACATGACTCAAGCTTATATAGGGCCTGGGTCACCTGCTGCTCTGGTCAATCACAGCCATGCCATTAGTAGCATCAGTAGTGATAGCATCTTGGGGCAAGTAGTATGAGGCTTGTTGATTGGCTGCTGTGCAGCCTTTCAAAAAGCGCCAAGAAAGCGCCTAACACCGAACCCGAGCTTTTACGGAAATGTTCGGGTCCGGGATCCAAAAATCCTAAAGTTCGGTACGAACCCGAACTTTACAGTTCGCTCAACCCTATTTATGGCCTGTGTTTGCTTGTAACAGTAGATCTATTGTCGCCTGTATAGCTATACATTCACATTATTCATTATTATCACTGCTGTTGGACAGCTGCTATTTGTTGCCACTGGTATTTCTAACCTATATTTACCTAATGGTTATAATCCCTTGTCACCTATATAGCTATGCATTCGCTCCTGTTATAGAGCTCCCTCACTACCACTGTATAAAAACTAGCACTCATACACCCTGCATCCCGACATGTTTCGCTGGATAACCAGCGTCTTCAGGGGATAAAGCGAAGAAATAACAGTGGCAACAAATAGCAGCTGTCCAACAGCAGTGATAATAATTAATAATGTGAATGTATAGCTATACAGGCGACAATAGATCTACTGTTACAAGCAAACACAGGCCATAAATAACTGTGTCAAAAAACAGTAGTTGGGCATTATAAGTGACAGGTGTGAACAATAAGACAGAGCTGCCCGCACCACTGATAGTTTTAAACCGTCTATGTAGTGTCTATGTATAGATTGTGGTAAGTGATAAAAACTTTTTAAAAATAAATATATAAAAGTAAAGTTTTAGCTAATAAAAACAGTACATGATCCAAAGACGTAATTAGGTCCAGTTGGACCATCAATTGGCTCGCTAAAACAGTAAACGTTGACATGTACTGTGAGGTCAGTTGATACATAGTTGGTAGTGTGCAGTTAAAGCACATCTTGTTCGTTTCATTTCAAATCCATTGTGTTGGTGTATAGAGCCAAAAATATTTATGGACCTGACTGTAGATCATATCCTTAATATCATTAACCATCCATTTCAGTTGATGCAGCAGCCCTTAAAGAGGCTTTCTGATCAAACCCAGTGATGATCTATCCTTTGGATTGGCCGTATGGGTCCCACTCCCAACCTCCAAAAATGCCTCCAGTGAGCTTCATAGCCCTTTCAAGATAATTCCAGGTTCATTGGCTCATATGTGTTATTGTGCCAGTGACTACATTTTAGCCACATTCAGGCCCCTCTATTCTGCCAATTGTAGGGTCTTGGGCATTAGACCTCCACTAATCACACATTAGTGTGCTATCGTGTGTACAGAAAGATGTTGGATTCTTTACTAGCTTGAAGGAGTGCAAAGCTCATTTATTTCTTGGCAAAGTTGGGGCGACCAAGCCCCAGGAGTCTTATCACTGTCTGTTTCTGACATGTCTAAGGGTCATGACATAAAATTAGCCATAGCTGAATATCCTTCTGTCAATCAGTGGAGATAGTTTCTGGGATGTGAGGCTGGTCATGTGGAAGCAGGTATCAAGTGAGGATTTAATTTGTATTTGCTCAGTGAGTCAGACACTCTCTGTACATTTAATCAATCGCCAGTCTACCCTCTTACAATTTACATTTCAAAAGGTCAGTAAATCCAGATGACTTCCATACAACGATAAACTGTCCAGACTAGTGGGATTCTAGTATTTATAGATATACAGTGATCCTTTCTACCTGTCAGCAGGAAGGTGCAGTGATAATATTAATTAACTGGCAATCCATCAATGTAAGTTAGAATGGGTATCAAGCAGACTCAAGAGGAATGGCTCAAAGGACTTTGAAAGCCTCGCTATATAGAAAGGAGAAGCACCCACTATTTCATAGATCAGGAAAAGGATACAAATGGAGACAGAAATACTGTTGATAGCAGAAAGTTTAGTAAATAGAAGAGATCTCTAAATTCTATTCAAAATGTGGAAAAATTGGAAAGTGAATGAAAATAGAATTACTTAGAATCAGAATGCACACATAAGGTATACTGCAATGAAGCACAGGCTGGAACACAGTGCAATAAATACTATATATACAAGTTGGAGTGCATGAGCGCAATGTACAGCACAGACACTGATTCTATTCTATACATTATGGACTGCACCACATTGAGATTCTAATAAAACAAAAACACAAGGCATAGGGGAAGGGGAAAAGGGAGAGGAGTCAAAGGTCAGAAGCTTTATTGATAGACTGACACACCAAGGGGAGAGGGGTTTCAGTCCTCATCTTCACCGACGTCCAGACAGTCCATGATGGAATAGTTTCTGAGCAGGCTTTAAACCAGCCTGTGGCAGTCCTGGGTGGACATTATCTCCCAGTTCATAACCAGGAATTTCCTGGCAAGCAAAAGAGAATCCTTAAAACAGTTCATAAGGTGCCAGGCTTCCTGGATAGCCTGAGACAGGAACATAGAGTTGATACAAGCGGAAAATACAAATGTGATAGCACTCTGCATCCAGCATTCTGCCCTGCCTCCATGCTGGATGAGGCATTGGTGTACATTTTGGCCAAAGCGTAATAAGCCACTCACCACGTCAAGGTCGCCTCTATTGAGTGGTCCCTAACACTAGTTCCTACCTGTTCATGGGCCATGACAGCCACACAAAGTCCAGGGAATGCAGGTCAGCATGCACGCCAAGCACACTCTGCTTTTAACCCCGCCCGGTGCCATTACAGCTTTCATCGGATCCAGGGATGCAAGTACCAACATGCACGCTGAGACCACCACATACTTCTCCTGGAGCCAAATGGCTACTGGTAGGTTCTATATAAGCAGACTCAGTTTTATACTGACTTTAAAACCAGCCTCCAGGACAGATTGACTGGTCAGGTGTGCATGACTCCAAGGAGATCGCCACGCCTCCAATATATAGTACAAAGAAAAAATGTGGGGGATTGGAGGCGTGGCGATCTCCTTGGAGTCATGCACACCTGACCAGTCAATCTGTCCTGGAGGCTGGTTTTAAAGTCAGTATAAAACTGAGTCTGCTTATATAGAACCTACCAGTAGCCATTTGGCTCCAGGACAAGTATGTGGTGGGCTCAGCGTGCATGTTGGTACTTGCATCCCTGGATCCGATGAAAGCTGTAATGGCACCGGACGGGGTTAAAAGCAGAGTGTGCTTGGCGTGCATGCTGACCTGCATTCCCTGGACACCTCAAAAACAAAGAAAGGTCTCTGGCTCCACCTGCTTCCTCTTCTGCTGCAGTCGCGGCCTCTTCATACACCTATGGAGTGACAGTGGCACCTGCCACCCCGCAAACAGAGGATCTGCCAGCAACGCCACTACCTGGGTCACCAAGGATCTGCACAATGTCCCATGGAAGCGTTCAACTCTCTATCTCCCAAACACTGGAGCGAAAGAGGAAGTACCCCCCTACCCACCTGCGAGCCCTACTGGCCTTTGAAATACTGTAATTCCGTCTGGTGGAGACAGAGAGTTTTAAAAGCCTTATGGCGGTGGCTGTCCCACAGTACGGCGTGCCCAGCCGCGACTACTTTTCAAGGCGAGCCATCCCTTCCCTGCACAACCAAGTGGGGGACAAAATCAGGTGTGCACTGCGCAATGTCATCTGTGGCAAGGTCCACCTAACTACGGATACATGGACCAGTAAGCACGGTCAGGGACGTTATATCTCCATAACAGCACACTGGGTAAGTGCAGAGGCGGCTGGGCCTGAGGCGGATAGCAGTTTGGCGCATGTCCTTCCACCACCGAGGATTGCAAGGCGCTTCAGTTTGCCTCCTGTTGCTTCCTCCTCCTACTCCGCTTCCTCATCCTCTAGCGCCTCCTCATCCGGTCAGCGCTGCAGCGTAACTTCGGCCTTCCCGCTCACCGCCTCATATGCGACGTGCCCACAAGGTGGAACTCCACCTTGCACATGCTGGCCAGACTGTGCGAGCAGCAGCAGGTGATAGTGGAGTTTCAGCTGCAATGCACGGGTGAGTCGCTCTGCTGAACAGCACCACTTTACCACCAATGAGTGAGCCTTCATGCGAGACCTGTGTGCCTTGTTGCGCTGTTTCGAGTACTCCACCAACATGGCCAGTGCCGATGACGCCGTTCTCAGCGTTACTATCCCACTTCTATGCCTCCTTGAAAAGGAGGGGGTTATCACAGACAAGCGCGTCCGCCTGTCCTCAGCCAATGTGGACAAGCTCACGTTCATTAAAATGAAGCAGGCAGTTTCCCACAGGACTTGTCCATACCTTGTGCAGAATAGACATGTATACCAGCCTCACCCAGCCATTGTTGTACTCCAGTGCACTTTCTCTTTGTTTTATTTTTTATATTTCCCAATGTTTTGGGGTCTACCCAAAGTTAAACAAAAAAAACAAATAAAATAAAAAAACAAAACCAAAAACGAGTGTTGGCTACCTCCTCCTCCTCCACCACAGCTTCCACCTACACCGCCACATCCACTGCCTCCTCAACCTCCTACTCCATATGGACCTCCTCCTCCTAGATCAAGATTATTATTTTTTTATTTTACGAATTTTATGTTATTTTAAGTCATTTCCCTATCCACATTTGTTTGCAGAGCACTTGCCATGCTCTTAACCACATTTTGCTTCCTTTTGCAGCCCTCTAGCTCTTTCCATGACTTTTTTAGAGCCATTTTAGTGCTCAAAAGTTCAGGTCCCCATTGACTTCAATGGGGTTCGGGGTCAAGTTCGGGTCCCAAACACAAACTTTTTTGTGAAGTTCGGCTGAACCCGAACAGCCAGGTGTCCGCTCAACTCTATCAAACGTTCACATCTGGTGACATCAGAGGCTGAGCTTGCTAAGAGCTCATTTGCATACCTTCTTCTCATCAATCTTTTTCTTGTGGTTTCTTTGTGATGATAGCTTACATAGTTCTTAAACTAACTTTTTAGAGAAGCACCTTAGTGATCATGGTATCTCCCCTGCCAGTTCTCATCTGAGAATAGCTCTTTCCGAGTGATTTCCCATTTATCAGAGCTGAAAACCAGAGAGAACATTGCAGCACACTGGGGCAGATTAACTAATACTAGTAAGATAAAGTTAACTGTCTATTCTAAGTTTACACTATCAATAGTTTTACTCCAAAATGTGCCAAAATGTTTTGGTGCATAGACACATGCCTAAGTCACACCTATTATGCTTCAAAGCCACTCTCCCTGTCAGGCAGTTTTGTTTTTTTGTGATTGCCAGTTGTTGATCTAGGCTCCAGCACATTGTGCTACTCATTACTACTGCATATGAACTCCTGTAATCTGACTTTGCCTCGTCTCTGAATTAATCCCTCTTCTGCTGCTTTAGCTTCTACTGATTCTCCTGGTATTCTGACTTTGGCTAGTTTCTGGAATAACAATGCATGCACTGTTTTCCACTATCCACCTTTCTTGGTTCTGACCCTTGTCTACTGTTCTTTGCACCTAGGTCATTCTGACAGGCCTACTTAAGCTTGCATTTTCTGCTACCTACTCAGCCACAGGCTCTGATAAAGAGCCTAGAGTAGCCTTAATGTTCCAGCAGAGTTGACCCTTTTAAAACGTAACTTTTAATCTTAGATAATTAATACACAAAACCCACCACAGTGGTTCACCAGTGTGATCTGTGAAGGAAACTCAGATACAAAAAAGATAATTATAGATACCTACATAGGTTACCCAACCCTTGAGGCAGTCATACAAGTAGACGTAACCGTGGCACAAATTGGGGAGTGTCAGATGTCTCACCTATCCCTGTGTTCACCCTGAATTTAGACCTTAGCCCAGGGACGTCTCCTGATGGTGGGGACTCCCTGTCCTCGAACCTAAACTGACTGCCCTTAGTACACCCTACTGCTAGAAAGATAAAAGGGTACCCTATGGTAAGACAAAAACGGTGTCACAGGTTCACACTGTCACCCATGATTCATAGCAACCCATATAGATAAATCAATCAAAATGGTGCTGGGGTGTGGATCTCACCTACAGCAACAAGAACAAGCCCCTAACAGGGCACCAAGGTAACTAATACCTCCCTTGGCTTTGTACACTCAACCCCGACGCGTTTCCCCTATTCATAGGTTCATCAGGGGGTGGTATAAAACCAATAAAGGGTTAAAAACTGTCAATATATGATTGAATGAGATATACTCAGATATAAACAGAGGATCCTTGGCCAGATAACGAGGATTCAGGTGTGGACACAGGACCAAGAGGGGCAATAGATAAGTCCCACTTAGCTCAGAGCATAGGGTAAATTAAACCAGAGGCCCACAAGGATAAGGGGCCAACAGTCTGCCCAAAAGATACCTCGTATTCTAATGCCGTCCTACTCCTCCTGATCTAATAAAGAGTTAAAGACTGTCAATACATGATTGAATAAGATATACTCAGGTATAGACGGAGGATCCGCGGCCAGATAGCGAGGATACTGGTGTGGACACAGGACCAAGGGGAACAACAGATAAGTCCCACCTGTAAATCATAAATACACATGTATCAGGGGGAGAGGTTGAAAATGATTACCATTAATTACCCCCAGTGCAACACTTACTTAGCTCAGAACATAGGGTAAATTAAACCAGAAGCCCACTGGGATAGGGGGCCAACAGTCTGCCCGAAGCTGTAAAGGAATAATGAATCATTGCACTGTCAACATGAGATACACCTAGCTAGCTATAGATAGTGAATGTCCAGTACTCACGGTGCCTCGTATTCTAATGCCGTCCTAATCCTCCTGATCGTCACACATTATACTACCTACTCAGGACCCTATAAATACCTCCGGTGTCCAGATATGTATTCTGCGTGCGCTTAAGACGCCGGAAGGATCATTTCCGGTCACGTGGTATCCACCGAGTATGTCACTTCCGATCTAGGAGACGCATATGTTCATCACATCCGGTCTGTGGAACGCAGACCGGATATGACGATACCTGCTGTTATTCTCGTTACTCTGACGACGGTGACGTCCTTTCCGGTTCACGATATCACTCAGTGCGTCACGCTCAGTCACTGAAGCACAAGACTCAGGTATAGGTAAATCACCACACTGCAGCGATGCATCGTGATCTGCGCTAATATGTCCCAGCACATTCATATCAAGGGACATACCGTCGCAGTGAACAACCAGCAGTATACAGACTTATAACTAATGACACCAAGAATAAGGTAGTTAAAGAGTATGACCCGCACAATAGTGAGAATCTCCTACTGTCATGCCCTGCTCAGGTTATGTGCGGAGGTCTGCCAGGTTAGCAGCACGTGTGTAGTTTTTTGTTTTTGTTTTGGAGTTGAGCTGTATCCGCCTCCCTTCAGGTGCACTGGGTGGGGTCATTTGTATGAGTTTAAATTACGCCCCTTCCCAGTGTCCTGTGCGGGTTATAGCTTTTATCTTGCTCAGTGGAAAGAAGAAAGGAAAGAAGGATTTGCTATATCTGCTCTGTGACAAGATAAGTTGGTTTTGTTTTCTTGTGTTTGTTCTGTCTAGGCTGTTAGAGAGACGCCTGCCTCCTCCAAGTCTGAGGAAGCAAGCGGTCTCTTTCCCCCTGTCACCATCTTAGGGATTTTAGGGTATCTTCAGCCTTAGGAATGGGGGCACGTTTATTCCCACCTCTAGGGTCTGAACATGGGCACAGAAGTCTAGGGAGAGCTGGTAGGGATTTGTTAGGAGGTGACCATTATCCCCAGCTTCTGGCCTAGACACTTGTTTGTGGATTTCTGTTGTATCTTGTATCCGGTCCAGCGTGACACCTACACAGAATTTCATTGTGGTGCAAGCCTCAAATCATAGGCAGCACCAGGCGTCTATGATATAACCAACGCCAATCAGTCAAAATTCGGATACTTCCCGTATCCAGTCAATAACGTAGACTCTACATATCAAAATTCGGATACTTCCCGTATCCAGTCAATAACATAGACTCTACATAATTACCAGGCCGGCTAATCTTGAAACAGAGTGACCAGGTTGAGTTCAACTGCAGGAGTAGAGGAGCGGTATATGTCTGTCAGTGTCCGTGCCCTATGGATTACATAGGAAAGACAATCAGGGAAGTTAGGCGGAGAATATGCGAGCATGTCAATGACGTTGTGAAAAAGAACATCACACGTGTCGCATGTAAATGAGATTCATGGTGGAGGCCCAAGGTGTTTGAAGTTTTCAATCCTTGAGACTATTCCATCTTCTCCAAGGGGTGGTGACTGGGACCGTAAAATCCTTCAGAAAGAATCAGTTTGGATTCATCGGCTTAAATCCCAGGCACCCCTTGGTATTAACGAGAGACTTACTTTCTCCTGTTTTTTATAGTCTCGGGGCTTGAATGAACTCAACATGGTCACTCTGTTTCAAGATTAGTCGGCCTGGTAATTATGTAGAGTCTAGGTAATTGACTGGATACGGGAAGTATCTGAATCTTGACTGATTGGCGTTGGTTATATCATAGACGCCTGGTGCTGCCTATGATTTGAGGCTTGCACCGCAATGAAATTCTGTGTAGGAGATTCTCACAATTGTGGGGGTCATACTCTTTACCTTATTCTTGGTGTCATTAGTTATAAGTCTGTATACTGCTGGTTGTTCACTGCGACGGCATGTCCCTTCATATGAATGTGCTGGGACATATTAGCGCAGATCGCGATGCATCGCGGCAGTGTGGTGATTAACCTATAGCTGAGTCTTGTGCTATCGTGAACAGTGTGCTATCGTGATATCGTGAACCAGAAATAACGTTGCCGTATTCAAAGTAACGAGAATAACAGCAGGTATCGTCATATTCGGTCTGCGTTCCACAGACCGGATGTGATGAACATATGTGTTTCATAGACCGGAAGTGACGTACTCGGTGGATACCACGTGACCGGAAATTATCCTTCCGGCATCTTAAGCGCGCGCAGAATGAATATCTGGACACCGGAGGTATTTATAGGGTCCTGAGTAGGTAGTATAATGTGTGACGATCAGGAGGATTAGGATGGCATTAGAATACGAGGCACCGTGAGTACTGGACATTCACTATCTATAGCTAGGTGCAGGGCCGTCTTTGCCGCAGGGCAAAAGGGGCAGCTGCCCCGGGCCCTGTTGCTCCTGGGGGCCCAAGGGAGCTCAGTTTCCCGACTCCCATTCACTAGGTTAAAACATTCGGGGCCTGGGCCCCTGATGTTTTGTCCCATGCCCCGAATGTCCTGCCTGCCTGCTAGATACAACTGTATTGCCGTACACAGAACGGCAATACAATTGAATCTAATATACACTGTCTGGGAAGAGGTGAAGGACCTGTGGTGACATCACAGGTCATGTGATCAGCAAAACAGGCTGTGATAGGATGACCTGGATGATGTCACCATCATGTGACCAGTGCAGGATTGGGCCGGAGTAAAAAGGAGAAGGAGCCTAATACTGATGTCTGTACATGAGGAGAGGTAAGTTAAGGGAGAGGCAGAGCAATGCTGGGAGTTGTAGTTATTTAACTGGGATGTATGTTAGGACTGAAGGGAGGGATGTTATTGACATGGAACTGTGTGCTTGAGGTGACTGGGGGAGGGAGTGATGTTATTTACATGGGACTGTATGTTGAAAGTGGATGGTGGGGGGGGAATGATGTTTATGTACATGGGACTTATTGTTTAGGCTACGTTCACACTTGCGTTTGGGGATCAGCTTGTGAGATCCGTTTCAAGGCTCTCACAAGCAGCCCCAAATGCATCAGTTTAACCCCAATGCATTCTGAATGGATGCTGATCCATTCAGAATGCATTCGTTCGACTCCGTACAGCCCCCCGTTCCGTTTTGGAGGCGGACCCCAAAATGCTGCAAGCAGCGTTTTTGTGTCCGCATGGCCTTGCGCAGCCAAACGGATCCGTCCTGACTTAAATGTAAGTAAATGGGGACGGATCCCTTTGCATTGACACAAAATGGTGCAATTGTAAACGGATCCGTCCCCCATTGACTTTCAATGTAAGTCAGGACGGATCTGTATTGGGACTTAGAAATTCTAATCTAATACAAACGAATCGGTCCTGAACGGATGCATTAGTTTGTATTATCGGTGCGGATCCGTCCTGTACAAGTACAGGACAGATCCGCACGAACGCAAGTGTGAAAGTAGCCTTAGGGGGTGATGTTTACATTGGATTGTGCGTTGGAGGCGGCTGGGGAGGAGGTGATGTTATTTACATGGGACTGTATGGTGGAGGGAGGATTATAACTGCAGGGGGCACTGCAGATCCAGGGGACATTATAGGTGGTCTTATTACTACTGGGGGCTCTATAGGAGGGTCTTATAGATCCGCCTTTTTTGTACTAAGCGCACTATGGGGGCCTTATTACTACTGAGGGGTCTGTAGGGAGCTTTATTACCACTGGGGGAACAATAGGGGGCCTTATTTCTACTGGGGACTCTGTGAGGGTATTATTAATATGGGAGGGCTCTTCTAATAATGGGGGCATTGTTGAGGAGCATTATCACGGTTGGGGCAGTGTTACTAAGTGGGGAATTCTAGAAGGGAATTACTATTGGTGGGACTATGAGGAGCACTATTACTATGGGGGGCAGTAATGTTTCTTCAGGATAGTATTTGGGGGTATTGGGGGGGGGGGGGGGCAGGGGCTCCGGTGCAAGAGTTCAGCTTGGGCCTCCTTCCCTCAGTGCTTTGTGTGTCTTCTTATGCGGCACAAGTGTCTTTGGGCCCCTTCAGGCTCCTGGGCCCGGTAGCGACTGCTACCTCTGCACCCCCTATAGCTACACCCCTGGGGGGGGGGGGGGGCACAGCAAGCAGCAGGATAACACTGTGGGGACTCCAGTTGGGGGATAATGATAGAATGTGAGGAAGCTAAGATGTCTGTGTGTCACACTCTGCAGAGACGAGGCGGCTGAGAGAAGTTGTCCAGACCGAGTGGAGAAGATGATGAGAGAGAAGATCTACAGAGAAGATGATGACAGAGAGGAGACGTCATCTGGAGGCCCTGGACGTGACCGGTAAGTGCTGCTGTATAGCAAGTACAGCAAAGTGCGGGGGGGGGGGCGGGATCCAGGGGGCCCAAGTAAATTCTTGCCCAGGGTCCAATCAATATTAAAGACGGCCCTGGCTAGGTGTATCTCTATATTGACAATGCAATGATTCATTATTCCTTTACAGCTTCGGGCAGACTGTTGGCCCCCTATCCCAGTGGGCTTCTGGTTTAATTTACCCTATGTTCTGAGCTAAGTAAGTGTTGCACTGGGGTAATTAATGGTAATCATTTTCAATCTCTCCCCCTGATACATGTGTATTTATGATTTACAGGTGGGACTTATCTGTTGTTCCCCTTGGTCCTGTGTCCACCCCAGTATCCTCGCTATCTGGCTGCGGATCCTCCGTCTATATCTGAGTATATCTTATTCAATCATGTATTGACAGTCTTTAACCCTTTATTAGATCAGGAGGAGTAGGACGGCATTAGAATACGAGGTATCTTTTGGGCAGACTGTTGGCCCCTTATCCTTGTGGGCCTCGGGTTTAATTTACCCTATGCTCTGAGCTAAGTGGGACTTATCTGTTGCCCCTCTTGGTCCTGTGTCCACACCTGAATCCACGTTATCTGGCCGTGGATCCTCCGTTTATATCTGAGTATATCTCATTCAATGATAAATTTACCGTTTTTAACCCTTTATTGGTTTTATACCACCCCCTGATGAACCTATGAATAGGGGAAACGCGTCGGGGTTGAGTGTACAAAGCCGAGGGAGGTATTAGTTACCTTGGGCCCTGTTAGGGGCTTGTTCTTGTTGCTGTAGGTGAGATCCACACCCCAGCACCACTTTGATTGATTTATCTATATGGGTTGCTGTGAATCACGGGTGACAGTGTGAACCTGTGACACAGTTTTTGTCTTACCATAGGGTACCCTTTTATCTTTCTAGCAGTAGGGTGCACTAAGGGCAGCCAGTTTAGATTCGAGGACAGGGAGTCCCCACCATTAGGAGACGTCCCTGGGCTGAGGTCTAAATTCAGGGTGAACACAGGGATAGGTGAGACATCTGACACTCCCCAATTTGTGCCACGGTTACGTCTACTTGTATGACTGCCTCAAGGGTTGGGTACCCTATGTAGGTATCTATAATTATCTTTTTTGTATCTGAGTTTCCTTCACAGATCACACTGGTGAACCACTGTGGTGGGTTTTGTGTATTAATTATCTAAGATTAAAAGTTACGTTTTAAAAGGGTTAACTCTGCTGGAACACTTTGGATTGCCTTCTTGATCCTATTATAAGCATTCATGCACTGGATGTCTAGAGTAGCCTTTCCTACCACCTAGAGTGTTTAAGAAAAACGGTAAGTCGGTTCTGAGTTATCTGGCTTTGACTAGGACCATAGTATTTCCTGACAAAAACAGAATTTAGGTCGCAAGCCACAATGGGGACAGGTACCAATGTCAATCTGTGTAGAGCTCTGAGAAATATGTTAGCACTATACAAATAAGTAAAAAAAAATAGCTAAAAATGTTGCAATAGGGACGTTCTATCTAAATTTCAAACAAGAATGTCAAAGTGTGGCTGGAAAAAAGCCAACCTGATCCATTCCTTCTGGAAATGCCCAGAGGTTAAAAATTATTGCCAGTTGCCACCATATTGTAACTGATTTGTGCTGATTTGCCGAGCCCTGCTGTAGGGATTGCATCCTGAGCTGCACTCAACGTGTGATGGGCCATGAGAGACCATCGGCAGTTAAATTCATCATAGAAACATAGAAACATAGAATGTGTCAGCAGATAAGAACCATTTGGCCCATCTAGTCTGCCCAATATACTGAGTACTATGGATAGCCCCTGGCCCTATCTTATATGAAGGATGGCCTTATGCCTATCCCATGCATGCTTAAACTCCTTCACTGTATTTGCAGCTACCACTTCTGCAGAAAGGCTATTCCATGCATCCACTACTCTCTCAGTAAAGTAATACTTCCTTATATTACTTTTAAACCTATGCCCCTCTAATTTAAAACTGTGTCCTCTTGTGGTAGTTTTTCTTCTTTTAAATATGCTCTCCTCCTTTACCGAGTTGATTCCCTTTATGTATTTAAAAGTTTCTATCATATCCCCTCTGTCTCGTCTTTCTTCCAAGCTATACATATTAAGGTCCTTTAACCTTTCCTGGTAAGTTTTATCCTGCAATCCATGTACTAGTTTAGTAGCTCTTCTCTGAACTCTCTCTAGAGTATCTATATCCTTCTGGAGATATGGCCTCCAGTACTGCGCACAATACTCCAAGTGAGGTCTCACCAGTGTTCTGTACAGCGGCATAAGCACTTCACTCTTTCTACTGCTTATACCTCTCCCTATACATCCAAGCATTCTGCTGGCATTTCGTGCTGCCCTATTACATTGTCTTCCCACCTTTAAGTCTTCTGAAATAATTACTCCTAAATCCCTTTCCTCAGATACTGAGGTCAGGACTGTGTCAAATATTCTATATTCTGCCCTTGGGTTTTTACGCCCCAGGTGCATTATCTTGCACTTATCCACATTAAATTTCAGTTGCCAGAGTTCTGACCATTCCTCTAGTTTTCCTAAATCCTTTTCCATTTGGCGTTTCCCTCCAGGAACATCAACCCTGTTACATATCTTTGTGTCATCAGCAAAAAGACAAACCTTACCATCGAGGCCTTTTGCAATATCACTTATGAAGATATTAAACAAAATTGGTCCCAGTACAGATCCCTGTGGAACCCCACTGGTAACATGACCTTGTTTTGAATGTTCTCCATTGACTACAACCCTCTGCTGTCTGTCACTCAGCCACTGTCACGGCCACGGTTTTGGTCGTGACTCCTTGGGAGCCGCATACAGTTGCCCGCGGTTTGGGTTGTAGTGTCAACCGCAGCTGGAGGTATAATGTTGTTTGCCTCATGTGCGGTTGCCGCGGACAACAGCTATGTGTGCGGTTTCCTTGGAGTTGTGTGCGTGTATGTATGCACTTATGTATGTCTGTGTGCACTCTGTCTTATGTGTGGTGTGCATGGACATCGTTCCTGCACTGTGGTTGCCCGTGGCAACGTTTGTAGTGTGTACATGTGGTGGCAGTGTCCGGGCCTTCGGGCTGACTCCCAGGACATGAGTGCCACCCATGTCGTTGCCTGCGGCAACAGCCACAGTGTGTTTCGTGTTTTGGACACTTCTCCTTTAAGTGTGTGTTAGTGTGTGTTTCCCTTCTCTGGTGTTGGAAGGGTTAACTTCCTTCCTAGTGTGTGTGTGCACTGGGTGTGTCCGTTTGTGGGTGTGGCTGCATGGGCTATAAAGCCTCAGTTAAGACATTATGTCTGAGGGGTACTCCAGCCTTGTTGTAAGCTGGAGGAACTCTCCTGGTCACATTTCCATCTGCCAGTGAGGGCCACCCTTGTGGTCATAAATTGTGATACACCATGTTGTGATGTTCAGTTGATATTTTCCTGTTGTATATTGGTGCAGCTATGGATCTGGGTTCCTGTGTGTGGTTGTGTGTTTGCTGGGTTCATTGTATGTTGTGTGGACTTCAGCTTGCCTGCACAGGGATCCAGTCAGCACGGCTGTGGCAGGTAAGTGGAACTAGTTCACATTACCTGCCATATCCATAGGACTGTTTGTGTTCCCCTTTTTCCCAGCAGCTTGGCCAGTGAGACTCCTGTTCCTTCGTGTCCAGAAGGAACAGGTCGTTTTACCCTGCTCCTAGGTGAGGGCCATCTTGAGGGCTAGCAGGGACTTCTAGGTTCCGGAGCATGAGCCCTCCTACCATCAAGGTCGGCTCATGTAGCTAGGAGTCAGGGTTAGGTTCGGGACGCTGTAGGAGGTGACCTGCTCCCTAATCCTGTCATCCTGGTCGAGCAGCGACCATCATCTCTGTTCATCGCACGGCTGAGGGTTTTCCCCATCCTCAGCCGTGACAGCCACTGCCTAATCCACTCAACAATATAGGAGTCCATGCTCAATGACTGCAGTTTATTGATAAGTCTTCTATGTGGGACAGTGTCAAAAGCCTTACTAAAATCTAGATATGCGATGTCTACTGCACCTCCACCGTCCATTATTTTAGTCACCCAGTCAAAAAAATCTATAAGATTTGTTTGACATGATCTCCCTGAAGTAAACCCATGTTGTTTTTCAAACTTTACAAGGATCTTGAGGTCATCAAATCACAGGGGATTATTATTTTTTGGCTAGAAGGTTTTGGATTAGAGAAAGAGAAATTTGGGGGGATGGAAAAGAAAATATCAGGCCATGTTAAGGAACGTGTGTTATACACAAGGAGCTTCTGCTATATAGAGATTTAAAGATTCTCTGGACCTTTTCCCTAAAAATATTTAAATGACTAATAGTAATTGGTCTTGTAGGGTTTTACTTAAAGGGGTTCTCCGGGAATTAAGAAAATGAAAATACTTAAAATATTACTTTATTATAAATATATTCCCAAACACCTTTCATTAGGTATAATGGCTCATTTCGTCTGGGGAGCAATTATTAGGAGAAATAAAATGGCTGCCGTCCTATTAGTCCACACAAAACCTGTCCTAATCACACAGCAGGACAAGTAAATTCACAACACTGAGGAAAAGAGCTACCTCATCATCCTCTCTGCTCTGCTTATCAGGAATTATGGTACTGAATACAGTTTAATAAGATCTTCAGCTGAATCTCTGTAGGAATGGAGTTCTTGAGGAGACATGAAGTAAGAGGTGGGGGTAAAGAGCAGCAGCTCTTGTGTGCAGTCTCCATTACCACAGTCTGTCCTGTCCATCCTCTCTGTACTTCATGTCTCCTCATGAACTCCATTCCTATAGAGATTCAGCTGAAGATCTTATTATCTGTATTCAGGATCATAATCCCTGACAAGCAGAGCAGAAAGGACGAGGCAGCTCTTTAGCTTAGTGTTTTCAAGTAACTTGTCCTCCTGTGTGATTAGGACAGGTTTTGTGTATACTAATAGGATGGCGGCCATTTTATTTCTCCTAATGATTGCTCCCCAAACAAAGTAAGCCATTATAACTAATTAAAGGTATTTGGGAATATATTTATAACAAAATATTATTTAAGTATTTTAAATTTTCGTAATTCCCGGAGAACCCCTTTAAGTAAAGGTCAGTATTTGTAAAGCTACTCAACATTTAATACAAGCTGGATTTACTGAAAGTATGTGACCCAGACAGAAAGTGACTTGCTTGGTTTCCATTAGTTAACAGCCTGTTTCTGACATAAAAGGGCTTGTCTCTACTGAAGGGCTGATAGGACATCCACAGGGAATCTGAAATTGTATTTTCCTCTGCATGATTGCACAGTACAATTTTCATTATTCTTTAATATTCACTGTAGTTTAAAATTTAATTACAACAAGCCCCCAAAGTGCATTAATATTACATTCCCAATATATTTGTAAGGTTAGGGGGAAAAAACACAGAGCAAGAGTAAGTGCACCCAATTTGATCTGACCTCCACTCTTGGGACGATTTGGCTAAATATAGGCAAAGTATGGAATTATATGTGTTCTGTTTTTCTTCACTTGGCCACAATATGTCACAATGTGGTGTGGTACTCTGAGGACAACAAAATTAAAGAGATAGGGGACTAAAGGCTATGTAAAGAATGAAGCTTGGTTGTACTTGAAACCCTCCTTTTCTATCACTTTGTGCTGTATTTCACGTTAAATCCGTCACCAGGATCAACCCTATTAAATCAGGCATACTTGCTGGTAGGGCTCATCATGCTGATTAAAACTATACTGTACCTTTCTTTTGCCTGTATGCTAAACAGCTGCAGATAAATCTGCATTTTATTCATATGTAACTAAGCGAGTTGGAGCACCAACGGGGCTGAATCCTTGGAACACTGCTTTGTGACACTCCTGTGCTCTGCACTCTCCCCCTCCCCTTGATTGATA
The DNA here is from genome assembly GCF_905171765.1 of Bufo bufo. Classification (NCBI taxonomy): domain Eukaryota; kingdom Metazoa; phylum Chordata; class Amphibia; order Anura; family Bufonidae; genus Bufo; species Bufo bufo. The sequence continues at coordinate 129,829,332 of NC_053394.1, read as the reverse complement.
GGGGTAGACATTAGCATGTTGAGGGCAGAGCTGTATCTTATCATCTACATGACATATACTCTATGAACTATAGCTTCACCACATTAAGATCTGCTCAGAAAGCTAATCTACACATTACTGCATTATTCACAAGCACAATTTGTGATTATAAAGACACCAGTAATATATGTTATTTTCTAAACATAGAAAAAACAGGCTTCTCCGTGTGGTAATGCTATAGCTTGGTGATAAGTGCTTGGTTTTGCATGGAGAGTTCTCAGGTTTGAGTTCTGGGAGAGACTTACATAAACTTTTTTTTCTGGTATTTTTTTCTCTTATTTAAGCTATAATAAAAGGCTATACTAAAATAATTACTATAATAAATAATATATACTCATATAATAACAATAAAAGCGCTTACTATATTGAGAATAGTGGGTTTTGTTTTGTTTGATTTTTTTTTGCTCAGAAACCAGAAAACTATTATTTGTTTATATAATAAAGAAACCAGCAATATTTATTAGCTTTTTAAGCCTAAAAACATAATTCTGAATATGATAAGGATACATATTTTTAACATGGGTTAAATGTGAAAAAAAAATGGCAGTCTTTTCCAGGATTCAAACCTGGGATCCCCACGTGCAAAACCAAGCACTTATCACCAAGCTATGGCATTACCACATAGGGATACATGTTTTTCTATGCTTATTAGTGATGAGCGGCAGGAGCAATATTTGAATTTGTGATATCTCGCGAATATTTGGGCGAATATTCGCCATATATTAGCGAATTCGAGAATTCGTTATCTCCAGTCATTATTTTCTTGATTGCAGAATTCGGCAATTGAAAAATTTGCGATAAAAATTTGCATTATGAAAATTCGCAATCAACACTACTCCTAAAGTCAAAGATATTGCAGCCTTCTCATTGGCCCACAAGCTAGAAGCAGGGAGGCATCATGTGTACTGATTAAAAAAAATCTCGAATATTCAAAATTACAAATATATATCACTATATTCTAAATATTCGCGAATTCTCGAAGTGGCGATATTCGCAATAAAAATTTGCAATTCGAATATTCGTGATCAACACTAATGCTTATAAGCTAGTACATATTACTGGTGTATTTCTAATCATATATTGTGCTTGTGAACAAAGCATTAATATGTATATTAGCTTCATGGGCAGATCGCAATGTGGTGAAGCTATAGTACATAGAGTATATGATATGTAGATACTAGGACACAGATCTGTCATCAGCATGCTGATGTCTAGCCCTGTCAATCAAGGGGAGGGGGGAGTGTGCAGAGCACAGGGGGTGTTACAAAGCAGTGCTCAAATGATCCAGCCCCACCTCCTGGTGTTTGGACATGCTAATTTACATATGAATAAAAATGCAGATATCTCTGAAGCTGTTTAGCCTACAGACAAATGAAAGGTATTGTTTTAATCAGCATGATGAGCCATACCAGGCAGCATGTCTGGTTTAATAGGGTAAATATTGTTGACGGAGCTGCTTTACACAAACTTTGCGAAAATCAATAGTGCAAGTGAATATAAGCAACATTGTAATACAAGATGAGTCAAAAGTTGCAGGATACCCTTTTATTTCAGGAACGAAAGGGAAGTTGAAATATCTGAATACCCCAGCAAGTCATGGGTGAGGGGGGGGGCTATCTTTTAGCTCATGTTCATAACATGGCTGCCATCTTGAAAGCCGCCATATTGAATCAAGGTCACATTTTTCGAATGGGAAGGGGTCATGTAGGTGTCACGAGGGTGTCAAGAACCACGCCTGACTCCGTTATACCCGGGGTCAGGAAGTCGCAGCGGTTGGCTGCGCGCTCTATGTAAGATAGGGCTGTTTCCTTATGGTAGCTTTCTGGGTTTGCTTTGCAAACCCTTTTGGCTCACTCAGGGATCCTTAGCTCTTTCTCCTCAGCTGTTCCTTGTCCAGCACTCCCAACCTCCTTATATTCCCCTCTCACACTTCTCTGGTTGCCAGATATAGAGCTTCCTGCCTGGACATCTATTCTGACCCTCTGGAGCTGTGTTGCTGCGTTCTCTGGTTGTTGGTCCAGAACGCTACCCTCCGGATCCCTGTTGGACCTTTGTGGTCTGCTGTGGTCGCCCACCTGGGTGTATGTGTTTGTCTGTATTGTCTGTCCTCTCTCTGGTGTTTCCCTCTTAGTGTCAGTGGTGCGGACTAGCGATCCCACCGGCCCGTTCACTATCTAGGGCTCATTTTAGGGAAAGCCAGGGTTTAGGCACGTGATCGCCGCACGGGTGAGGAACCCGTCTAGGGACGTCAGGGCAGTCAGGTGCCAGCCGCAAGGTGAGTCAGGGGTCACCACCTTTCCCTCTCCCTTGGGCAGGGCTTTCCCTTTTCCCTCCCTGTGCGTGACGCCGGTCATTACAGTAGGATATCAAAGAAAACCAGAAATCGTATGCTGCAATCAGATTTGCAATATCTCTTCTGGTCCAAACATTATCAATGCAGAAAGTTCAAAACTTCAAAGTTCGGTGTTTAGCACCGGGGACAACATACTGAACACGTCAAATAGCTGTGCATCACAGGTAACATCTCCGGTTGTTGTTGCAACTTTCTGTGTTAATAACTTTTGAACCACAAGAGATATTGCTACGACCACAAGACCAGAATCACAAAAAATGCAGCAGTGTTGGATTTTTAAAATAATTCTGGGGTGGTGACAACTTGCGAGTTGCCCTGCAAACCCATTCATTTCAATAACTACTCTGCTAGACAGCAATCTTTGGTTGAGAGGTGTCATGGCCAAGATTGCCATGTACCTCCAGCCTTAGGCCACATACACACGACAGTTAAAAATGGCCATGTGACTGCCATTTTTAGCACCAATGAAAGTCTATGGGGCTATTCACATGGCCGTTTTAATGGCCAGTGAATAACAACCGTCAAAAATAGGACATGTCCGATTTTGGCTATTTTCACGGCCAGACAGACCACATTGAAATCAATGGGACCGTTTTTTAACAGCTGCTGATAGGAGTGCATCTGTCAAAAGGCCATTAAAAACAGGTACACTAAAACAATATGGTCTTTTAAGGGTTAAACAAATAAAAAATGCCTCATCCACTTGCATGCACAGCGGCAGTTACTCCTTTCTTGATGGAAAAGGACCTGCTGAAGGACCTGCGCTAAGCGTGATGAGCGCAGATCCTTCAGCAGGTCCTTGTCAATTAAGAGAAGAGCAACTGCCTCTGCCTGTGCAAGTGGATAAAGTTTTTTTTGTTATAAAGCAAAACATTACAGCTTGGGGGCCACTAAGTACAGGGGACATTATGGGCCACTATGGGAGACATTACTAGTTCTTAGGGCCACTATGTGAGACATTACTTAAGCTGGGAGCCACTATGGGGGACATTAATAATTCTTAGGGCCACTATGGGAGACATTATTACTGCCGGCGCCAATATGGGGGAAATTATTACTGCTGGGGCCATTATGAAGGACATTATTACAAATAGGAGCCATTATGTGCACTGAGGAACTGCAGGGGTTGGGATCTTTATAAAAAAAAAAAGCCAATGAAATTCATCATTTTTCATGACCATTTTTAATGGCCATGAAAAACTGATGCAAAATGGCCAAAATTGGAGCACAAATGGTTAAAAAATGTCCATGAAAAACTGACAGTGTGTCTGTTTTTCACTGACTTTCTTTTCGCTGTCATGTGCATGTAAACTAAGGCTGAGTTCAGACCTGAGCGTATTCGATACGCGCTTTTTATAGTAGTTTTTATCGGGCGTTTGTATTGGGCGTTTTTAATGGCAGAAACAAGCAAACGCCCATTTAGGCGCGTTGCCGCTGAAGTCTATGGGCGGGAACGTGCGACAATACGCCACAAAGAAGCTCCTGTACTTCTTGAGGTGTAGGACGTTTTACAGCGCGTTCGTACGCGCTGTAAAACGCTCAGGTGAGAACCATGCCCATAGGGAAACATTGGTTTTTGCCTGTTGAGCGTTTTACAGCGCGTAGGAACGCGCTGTAAAACGCTCAGGTCTGAACCCAGCCTTAGAGTTGACTATGGGATTCAGGTTACAGCTAGTGATGGACGGACATCGGCCGGGACGGTTCGCGAACGCGATCAAATGTTCGCGAGACCGCAAGATCGTGACGGGCCTCATTTACTTTAATGGCAGGTTAACCTGAAAAACCTTCAGCTCATATTTGCAGCCACCAAATACTTAGTAGAAGTGCACAAATAGTCCCACAACATGGGCAGTGACTAGAGGGGGATCAATGACAAAAATTCCAACAAAAAATATGTATCTTAATCAGGGGACATTTTTATGCATCTTAAAGGGAAATTCTCAGAAATGTACCCTGTCGGAGGCTAGAAAATTTTGACCCATGTACCACCTGATGGATGTGTCATGGGTCAAAGTTTTTCACAATGTAAAAGAATTTGGCGGGCGCAAATATCGCCATATGTTCGCCCTTTGCAGCCACCAAATATTTGCAAGAAGTGCACAAATCGTCCCACAACATGGACAGTGACATACCAGATGTATTATTCAAATTTGCGATCTCCATTCATAATTTTTTTCAATGCGAAATAACGGCAAAGTAATTTTCGCATGCGTAAAATATGCGCGGCCTACTGCAGCAACTGGGTTTCCACCAGACCAAAGTTGGATGCTTTCAGAAAAGATGGTTGGCAACAATTTTCACCATGGTGAGGAAGAATTTCTGATCCCTGTAAGTAATTTGACATTAAAGCAGTGTATTTGATGACATTTCACATCCATGTTATAACAATCGCTGTATATGCAGATCGAGTGTTTGAAAAAAGCACCATTGCGAAAATCCCTAATGATGCGATTTATTTTTTCGGGGTACACACAACTTCACATTTTATAAGGTCTCATGAGATATTAGTGATTGGTGCACTAAGTATTGTTGTGAGAACTTGCCACTCCAGTACAGGCCCCAAGAATTAGCCAATAGGCATTCACCTGACAGCAAAGAACTTTGGATTCTGTGGCTGGAGGTACATTAGACGTTCACATGATAAATGTGTAACTGTCGGCCAGTACAGGCCCCAAAAATTAGCCAATAGGCATTCCCCTGACAGCAAAGAATTTGGGATTCTGTGGCTGGAGGTACATTAGGCGGTCACAGGATAAACATGTAACTGTCGGCCAGTACAGGCCCCAAAAATTAGGCATTCAACGGACATAAAAAGCCTTTTATGCCACTGTATTTACCTAAGACAGGGAACATGATTTGTTCTGGGTGGTGGCGGATATTTGTGGGCTGTCATGAGGAATTTCAATCAAACATGGTCGACTCGTCACTCCGAGATCCATGCCTCATTTATTTTTAGAAATGTGAGGTAGTCCACACTGTCGTGAGCTAGGCGAGTGCGCTTATCGGTCACGATCCCCCCTGCTGCGCTGAAAGTCCTTTTGGACAGGATACTGGACAAGGGGCAAGCCAACAGTTCCATGGCAAATTGTGCCAGCTCTGGCCACAGGTCAAGCCTGCACACCCAGTAGTCCAGGGGTTCATCGCTTCTCAGAGCGTCCACATCGGACGTTAACCCGATGTAGTCGGACACCTGTCGGTCTAGGTGTTCCCTGAGGCTGGATCCGGAGTACGACTGTCGATTGGTTGGCTGCAAGAATGATCTCATATCCGAAGTGACCAACACATCTTCAAACCGCCCTCTTCTTCCATGCGCTGTTGGATTAGTACCAGCAACTGTTTCTCTATGAGAGGAAATTCCTTTGCCAGCGCTTGCAAAAGCAGAATGCAGCATTTCTCGAAGCAAGGCCTGGAAATGTTGCATTCTGACAGCCCTCTGTGATGGTGGTAACATTTCCACCATTTTGTGTTTGTACCAGGGGTCTAAGTACGTTGCCACCCAGTACTGGTCCTTGCCCTTTATGCTTTTTATACCGGGGTCCCTCTTCAAACACTGGAGCATAAAAGCCCCCATTTGCACTAAACTGGAAGCCGTGGAGTGGCCTGGCTCCTGCTCATCATCCAGGATAATGTCATCCTTGTTCTCCTCCCCCCATCCACGGACAACACCAGGGATCCCAGAAATGTTTAAAGCATGCTCTTCTTGCTCCTCCTCCGCTCCGGCACCATCCTCCTCTGACTTCTCTACAGATTCCTGTTGTTGACTTGTCTCAGATGGAGTAGCCCCCCCCTGGGAATTCATCCAGCATTGCGACTTCCTCATCTTCCTGCTCCTGCTCCTCGACGGCTTGATCATCGACACGATGCAATGCACGCTCCAGAAAGAAGGCGTAAGGTACGATGTCACTGATGGTGCCCTGGCTGCGACTGACCAGTTTGGTGATCTCATCAAGAAAAAAAAAAACAATCTCCCTAGAACCTATTCTGCCGCAGAGTTCGTACAGGTAGTCATCAACTGCACGTTTCTACTGGAGCAGCATATCAAGCATATACAAGGTGGAGTTCCATCGCGTCGGGCAGTCACAAATCAGACGTCTGACGGGCAGGTGGTGTCGCCACTGAATGTCAGCAAGGCGAGCCATGGCCGTGTAAGATCCTCTGAAATGGCCAGAGTTTTTCCTGGCCTGCCGCAAGACATCCTGGACCCCGGGGTATTTGGCAATGAATCGCTGCACGACTAAGTTCAGGACCTGTGCCATACATGGCACATGTGTCATTTTGCCCTGTTTCAGCACGCTCTGCAGATTGGCACCGTTGTCGCACACCACTTTACCAACTGTCAAATTGAGCAGGGTTAGCCACTGATCTGCTTGTGACCGCAAAGCTCAAAGGAGTGCAGGACCGGTGTGGCTCTTGGCTTCCAGGCACAACAGACGCAGCACACCATGGTAACGTCTCACCTGGCACATCAAATAGGTTCTAGGGATCTTGGGGGGAGCAGCGGAAGAGCGGAAAAGGAGGAGTCAGCTGAGGAGGAGAGGAATGATGGAGTATGAGGAGGAGAAGAAGAGGCAGGCCTGCATGCAATCCGTGGCGGTAACACCAAATTTACACGGGAGCCACGGGTTGCATGCTTGATGGCCGTCAGAAGGTTAACCCAATGGGCAGTAAAAGTTATGTACATTCCCTTCGCGTGTTTGCTAGACCACGTGTCTAAGGTCAGATGTATCTTGGCACTGACACTGTGTGCCAGAGATACATTCACTTGCCACTGAACGTGGCCATATAGCTCTGGGATGCCCTTCTGGGAGAAATATTTCCTTCCAGGGACCTTCCATTGCGGTGTTCCAATGGCCACAAATTTTCTAAAGGCCTCCGAGTCCACCAGTTTATATGGCAGTAGTTGGCGGGCTAGCTGTTCCAACAAGCCAGCGGTCAGCCGTTGGGCAAGAGGGTTATCCGGTGTCATCATCTTTTTTCACTCGAACATTTGGGGCAAGGAAGCCTGCCTTTTGCCAGATGAACGCGACGATGATATGGTGGAAGGTGGAGTAGAGGATAACTGGGAGGAGAGAGGAGAAGGAGAAGAGGCAGGACGGTGAGCGCCGGGAGTGTGGCTTTGTGGGTTCTGACGGTGTTGCTCTTACTGGGCTCGGTGATGGGAGGCCAGGTGCCTTCTTAAGGCGGTCATCCCTAGGTGAGTGTTGGGCTTACCGTGACTTATGCGTTGACAGCACAGGCTGCAGATGGCAACACTATTGTCAGCAGCTGACACATTAACCACTTAAGGACCACAGGTTTATACCCCCCTAAAGACCAGGCCCTTTTTTACAAATCGGCACTACACTACTTTCACCGTTTATTGCTCGGTCATGCAACTTACCACCCAAATGAATTTTACCTCCTTTTCTTCTCACTAATAGAGCTTTCATTTGGTGGTATTTCATTGCTGCTGACATTTTTACTTTTTTTGTTATTAATCGAAATTTAACGATTTTTTTGCAAAAAAATGACATTTTTCACTTTCAGTTGTAAAATTTTGCAAAAAAAACGAGATCCATATAGAAATTTTGCTCTAAATTTATAGTTCTACATGTCTTTGATAAAAAAAAAATGTTTGGGTAAAAAAAAAATGGTTTGGGTAAAAGTTATAGCGTTTACAAACTATGGTACAAAAATGTGAATTTCCGCTTTTTGAAGCAGCTCTGACTTTCTGAGCACCTGTCATGTTTCCTGAGGTTCTACAATGCCCAGACAGTACAAACACCCCACAAATGACCCCATTTCGGAAAGTACACACCCTAAGGTATTCGCTGATGGGCATAGTGAGTTCATAGAACTTTTTATTTTTTGTCACAAGTTAGCGGAAAATGATGATTTTTTTTTATTTATTTTTTTTTCCTACAAAGTCTCATATTCCACTAACTTGTGACAAAAAATAAAAACTTCTATGAACTCACTATGCCCATCACGAAATACCATGGGGTCTCTTCTTTCCAAAATGGGGTCACTTGTGGGGTAGTTATACTGCCCTGGCATTCTAGGGGCCCAAATGTGTGGTAAGGAGTTTGAAATCAAATTCTGTAAAAAATGACCTGTGAAATCCGAAAGGTGCTCTTTGGAATATGGGCCCCTTTGCCCACCTAGGCTGCAAAAAAGTGTCACACATCTGGTATCTCTGTATTCAGGAGAAGTTGAGGAATGTGTTTTGGGGTGTCTTTTTACATATACCCATGCTGGGTGAGATAAATATCTTGGTCAAATGCCAACTTTGTATAAAAAAATGGGAAAAGTTGTCTTTTGCCAAGATATTTCTCTCACCCAGCATGGGTATATGTAAAATGACACCCCAAAACACATTCCCCACCTTCTCCTGAGTACGGGGATACCAGATGTGTGACACTTTTTTGCAGCCTAGGTGGGCAAAGGGGCCCATATTCCAAAGAGCACCTTTCGGATTTCACTCGTCATTTTTTACAGAATTTGATTTCAAACTCCTTACCACACATTTGGGCCCCTAGAATGCCAGGGCAGTATAACTACCCCACAAGTGACCCCATTTTGGAAAGAAGAGACCCCAAGGTATTCGCTGATGGGCATAGTGAGTTCATGGAAGTTTTTATTTTTTGTCACAAGTTAGTGGAATATGAGACTTTGTATGAAAAAAAAAAAAAATAAAAAAATCTGCATTTTCCACTAACTTGTGACAAAAAATAAAAGATTCTAGGAACTTGCCATGCCCCTCACGGAATACCTTGGGGTGTCTTCTTTCCAAAATGGGGTCACTTGTTGGGTAGTTATACTGCCCTGGCATTTTCCAGGGGCCCTAATGTGTGGTAAGTAGGTAAATGACCTGTGAAATCCTAAAGGTGCTCTTTGGAATATGGGCCCCTTTGCCCACCTAGGCTGCAAAAAAGTGTCACACATGTGGTATCGCCGTATTCAGGAGAAGTTGGGGAATGTGTTTTGGGGTGTCATTTTACATATACCCTTGCTGGGTGAGAGAAATATCTTGGCAAAAGACAACTTTTCCCATTTTTTTATACAAAGTTGGCATTTGACCAAGATATTTCTCTCACCCAGCATGGGTATATGTAAAATGACACCCCAAAACACATTCCCCAACTTCTCCTGAGTACGGCGATACCAGATGTGTGACACTTTATTGCAGCCTAGATGCGCAAAGGTGCCCAAATTCCTTTTAGGAGGGCATTTTTAGACATTTGGATACCAGACTTCTTCTCACGCTTTGGGGCCCCTAGAATGCCAGGGCAGTATAAATACCCCACATGTGACCCCATTTTGGAAAGAAGACACCCCAAGGTATTCAATGAGGGGCATGGCGAGTTCATAGAAATTTTTTTTTTTTGGCACAAGTTAGCGGAAATTGATATTTTTAATTTTTTTCTCACAAAGTCTCCCGTTCCGCTAACTTGGGACAAAAATTTCAATCTTTCATGGACTCAATATGCCCCTCACGGAATACCTGGGGGTGTCTTCTTTCCGAAATGGGGTCACATGTGGGGTATTTATACTGCCCTGGCATTCTAGGGGCCCTAAAGCGTGAGAAGAAGTCTGGAATATAAATGTCTAAAAATTTTTACGCATTTGGTTTCCATGAGGGGTATGGTGAGTTCATGTGAGATTTTATTTTTTGACACAAGTTAGTGGAATATGAGACTTTGTAAGAAAAAAAAATAATAATTCCGCTAACTTGGGCCAAAAAAATGTCTGAATGGAGCCTTACAGAGGGGTGATCAATGACAGGGGGGGTGATCAATGACAGGGGGGGTGATCAATGACAGGGGGGGTGATCAATGACAGGGGGGTGATCAGGGAGTCTATATGGGGTGATAACCACAGTCATTGATCACGCCCCTGTAAGGCTTCATTCAGACGTCCGTATGCGTTTTGCGGATCCGATCCATCTATCAGTGCATCCGTAAAAATCATGCGGACATCTGAATGGAGCTTTACAGGGGGGTAATCAATGACAGGGGGGTGATCAGGGAGTCTATATGGGGTGATCACCACAGTCATTGATCATGCCCCTGTAAGGCTTCATTCAGACGTCCGGATGCGTTTTGCGGATCCGATCCATCTATCAGTGGATCCGTAAAAATCATGCGGACGTCTGAATGGAGCTTTACAGGGGGGTAATCAATGACAGGAGGGTAATCAATGACAGGGGGGTGATCAGGGAGTCTATATGGGGTGATAACCACAGTCATTGATCACGCCCGTGTAAGGCTTCATTCAGACGTCCGTATGCGTTTTGCGGATCCGATCCATCTATCAGTGCATCCGTAAAAATCATGCGGACATCTGAATGGAGCTTTACAGGGGGGTAATCAATGACAGGGGGGTGATCAGGGAGTCTATATGGGGTGATCACCACAGTCATTGATCATGCCCCTGTAAGGCTTCATTCAGACGTCCGGATGCGTTTTGCGGATCCGATCCATCTATCAGTGGATCTGTAAAAATCATGCGGACGTCTGAATGGAGCTTTACAGGGGGGTAATCAATGACAGGAGGGTAATCAATGACAGGGGGGTGATCAGGGAGTCTATATGGGGTGATCACCACAGTCATTGATCACGCCCCTGTAAGGCTTCATTCAGACGTCCGGATGCGTTTTGCGGATCCGATCCATCTATCAGTGCATCCGTAAAAATCATGCGGACATCTGAATGGAGCTTTACAGGGGGGTAATCAATGACAGGGGGGTGATCACCACAGTCATTGATCATGCCCCTGTAAGGCTTCATTCAGACGTCCGGATGCGTTTTGCGGATCCGATCCATCTATCAGTGCATCCGTAAAAATCATGCGGACATCTGAATGGAGCTTTACAGGGGGGTAATCAATGACAGGGGGGTGATCACCACAGTCATTGATCATGCCCCTGTAAGGCTTCATTCAGACGTCCGTATGCGTTTTGCGGATCCGATCCATCTATCAGTGCATCCGTAAAAATCATGCGGACATCTGAATGGAGCTTTACAGGGGGGTGATCAATGACAGGGGTGTAATCAATGACAGGGGGGTGATCAGGGAGTCTATATGGGGTGATCACCACAATCATTGATCATGCCCCTGTAAGGCTTCATTCAGACGTCCGGATGCGTTTTGCGGATCCGATCCATCTATCAGTGGATCCGTAAAAATCATGCGGACGTCTGAATGGAGCTTTACAGGGGGGTGATCAATGACAGGGGGGTGATCAATGACAGGGGGGTGATCAGGGAGTCTATATGGGGTGATCAGGGATGATCAGGGGCTAATAAGGGGTTAATAAGTGACGGGGGGGGGGGGGTGTAGTGTAGTGTAGTGGTGCTTGGTGCTACTTTACTGAGCTACCTGTGTCCTCTGGTGGTCGATCCAAACAAAGGGGACCACCAGAGGACCAGGTAGCAGGTATATTAGACGCTGTTATCAAAACAGCGTCTAATATACCTGTTAGGGGTTAAAAAAAACACATCTCCAGCCTGCCAGCGAACGATCGCCGCTGGCAGGCTGGAGATCAACTCTCTTACCTTCCGTTCCTGTGAGCGCGCGCGCCTGTGTGCGCGCGTTCACAGGAAATCTCGGCTCACGCGAGATGACGCCTATTGGCGTTAGCGTAGCCTGGGGGAGCCGCCGCAATGACGCCTTTCGGCGTTACAGTTGCGGGAAGTGGTTAAAAAAAGCCCACAATGCGGAGCCATGTGCCGGCGTCCTGAGAGCACCAGATGTGACCGTACATGGTGGATGGCTCGTTCCAGATACATTAGCAGTCTGCTTTTTGCCTCCTATGCACTGTAAGTTCTGCCTGCTTCTCCTCCCTATCTGCTTCTCCGTCTCTTCCTCTTTCTCTCTTGTGGGAACCCACGTGACGTCCATCGACACGTCATCATTGGATGCGTCACCTTCACCACCACTGACATTAGAGATCTGAGTAGGCAGCAACAGCGGGGACCACTCTCCTTGGGCTGATCTGGGTACTGTTGTCAGACTGCTGGGTGGCAACCGTTGATACCTCCTTTTCCTGATCCGATGCCAAGAATGGCTGCGCATCGGTAAGGTCTTGGAAAATAATTCCTCTGATTCGAGAGGAGGGGATATGGTGGTGGTGGTGTCTTTGGGAGTGGACACAACAGAGAGTGAAGAGGGTGCAGATAGAGAGGATGAGGAGGGTGCAGAAGCAGAAGACTGAGTGAACCAATCAACCAAGTCTGGTGCGTCCTTTGACGTAATCGCACGCACCTTCTGAAACTTCCCACTTAGGCTCCGGCCTGGTGCACCTGCCCAACCCCTACCACCCCTGCAGAATGGCCTGCCTCTTCCTCTGCCTGTCATTTTCAAAAGTCTCTATAGAAGAGCAGTATTTGTGGAAGAAGGTATATCACACCCCTGCCTCAATCAGTTTTTTGGGGGGGCAACTGGTAAATCACACCAGTAGAAATTATTGGTTCCAATAGTGTTTTTCACTGTAGATGCGGTAGCGCAGCAAAACCGCAGACAAATGCTGCACTACCTAAATGCACTATATAGAACGTATATTATTGGTATATAAAATCCCTGCTTCAATCAGTTATTTTTTTTGGGGGGGGGCAACTGGTAAATCACACCAGTAGAAATAATTTCTTTAAATAGTGTTTGTCACTCTGTAGATGCTGTAGCACAGCAAAACCCCAGACAATTGCTGCACTACCTAAATGCACTATATAGTACTTATATTATTGGTATATAAAATCCCTGATTCAGTTTTTTGGGGGGCAACTGGTAAATCACACCAGTAGAAATTATTTCTTCAAATAGTGTTTTTCACTCTGTGTAGATGCGGTAGCGCACCAAAACCGCAGACAAATGCTGCACTACCTAAATGCACTATATAGAACGTATATTATTGGTATATAACACCCCTGCTTCAATCAGTTTTTTTGGGGGGCAACTGGTTAATCACACCAGTAGAAATTATTTCTTGAAATAGTGTTTGTCACTCTGTAGATGTTGTAACGCAGCAAAACCGCAGACAAATGCTGCACTACCTAAATGCACTATATAGAATTTATATTATTGGTATATAAAATCCCTGCTTCAATCAGTTTTTTGGGGGGGCAACTGGTAAATCACACCAGTAGAAACTATTTCTTCAAATAGTGTTTTTTAACTCTGTGTAGATGCGGTAGCGCAGCAAAACCACAGACAAATGCTGCACTACCTAAATGCACTATATAGAACCAGAGGCGGCTCTTCTATTAGGCCACTTAGGCCGCCGCCTAAGGCCTCGCGCTGGTGGGGGCCTCTCTCTGGCTCCCACCAGCACCTGACACCATTGCAATTTAATTGTCTGCCTCCGGACCTAGTGCTAGTGTGTGCTATAAGTAAAGACATAAGTAACTTCTAAGAGGCTCCGCGGCCAGGCCGCTAGAGCCCCTCTGCTCTCTGCCTCTTTAAGAGAGCAGAGGTTGCTGGGGCTCGGAGAATGCTGCCGCACAGGCACGTCTCTAAATGCAACGGCAGACCCGCCCCGCCCTCAGAGAGAGAAGGAAAGCCAGCCTCCAGGTCCCTGCTCACCTCACCGGCTGTGTGGACTGTCCGGTGACTCGTCCCGACCGTGTCTGGCTGCCGCCAGCTCCGCCCTGAAGACAGTATCAGTGGTGGTGGACTGTCACTGTGGACTGGAGTATGGATTGGTGCCACCGAACCGAAGAAAAATCCTCCCATGTGGTCAGGTGTGTGTCCTTGTCCTGCTGGCTGCTGTACCCCCCCTCCCTTGCTGTGGCCTGATCTGATATTAAGAGAGAGTAACTTACTGACTGGTGCCCAGAGCCAGTAATGTGCCCAATGTGGAGGGGGACTGTCTGAGAAATGTGCAATTGAGGGGGGTGGGGGGGTTAAGATGTGCTGCCAGTGCCAGCCTCATGGAGGGGGTTTAGGGGACTGAGAAATGTGTAATTAAAGGGGGGTGGGGTAAGATGTGCTGCCAGCCTCATGGAGGGGGACTGAGAAATGTGCAATTGAGGGGGGTGGGGGGTAAGATGTTCTGCCAGCCTCATGGAGGGGGACTGAGAAATGTGCAATTGAGCGGGTGGGAAGGGGGGGGGTGGTAAGATGTGCTGCCAGCCTCATGGAGGGGGACTGAGAAATGTGCCATGGGGGGGGGGTTAAGATGTGACACTGCCAGCCATTGGGGGACACTTTTTACTGGCACATTAGGTGGCACTATAGGGGCATCTACTGCGGCCACAAAGAAGGGGTATGTTTTATGGGGGGGGGTATTTTTTTTTTTACTGGGGCACATTATGGTGGGTACGGTACTATGGGAAAGGGGGGAGAGGAGTACTATGGGGTCATCTCCGGGGGGCACTAAGAAGGGGTATTTTATACTGGTGCATTATGGGGGCACTAGGAGGAAGGGGGGAGAGGAGCACTATGGGGTCATCTCTGGGGGGCACTAAGAAGGGGTATTTTATACTGGCACATTATGGGGGGCACTAGGAAGAAGGGGGGAGAGGAGCACTATGTGGGCATTTACTGGGGGCACTATATAGGGGTATTTTATACTGGCACATTATGGGGGCACTATGGAAACATTAGCTCAACTGGGGGCATTACAAGGGGGTATTTTTTGCACTGTCACTTTATAACGATAATTATTTCTACTGGGGGGGGCATTATGGTGGGCTTTATTACTTATGTTTTTTTTTTTCCTTCCAAAGGCACCCATACCGACAGGTGTGACGTCACACAGGAACAGTTCTTGGACTTACTTTCTTTGGTTTCCCCGCGCTCACGCCAGCTACCGGCCGGCGCGCACAGGAGAGGGGAGTCGAGAGGACAGAGCATGTTAACTACCACGAGGTAAAGAAAAATGAAGAATAGAGAGAGGAAAAAGGGACTTGGGACAGTACTCGCATCCCACTTACATCACGGGGAACTTGGAGGTAACTGGCAGCATTCTATTGCAGGTGAGAACGCTGCATATAACAGGATTGTTACATCAGGTCATATCTTTTGTAGTATCCAAGGGAAGTGTCTTTTTTACAGCGCAGGATTCAATTAACCTTATAGTTTCTATTTTAGATTTTAAATGTTAAGTCCAGGCAGGGCTTTCTATCGGAACCCAGCAGTGGCCCCCGGAATTATTCCTAGGGCAATATCAGATACGGTACGTAGGTTGCATAGATTAGCGGCAGCGCAGGAGTACCCCCTCCTTTCTGTTTTATTACTCCCCCATGGTATGACCCCCTAGTAGCAGCACCAGCCTCTCCCTGCTCTGCTATCCCTCTGCCATTTCTCCAAATCCTTATTATGAAATCTTTCTCATTAGGATAAAGCACAACATCATCTCCGCCGAGCCCCCGGCCAAAGTGTTGAAGTGGCGTCCGAGATCCCCAAGGACCAAGCCAAGTAATTGGAAGTTTTCCTGTGAAATATGTTTGCTTAACACATATAGCATACACTGTGCCACACAAAATACACGTCCCTTTCCTTTACTATGTGCTGCAAGCATGCAACTGCTTAACCCTGACTGTGACATCACTGTGTATACCCTGTACTATGATGTCACTCACTGTGCATGTTAACCCTCTATTGTTAGTCACAGTACAGGGTTAATATGCACAGTGATGTCACGTACAGTACAGCCAGGGTTAATATGCACTGTGACATCTCAGTATAGCCAGGGTTAAATCAAAGTGTTAATATGCATTGTGCATATTAACCCTTTACTGTGATATCACTGCATATTAAAGGGGTACTCCGGGATACGAAAATAAATCCCCTATCCAAAGGATAGGAGATAAGTGTCTGATCGTGGGGGGAGTGGGGGGTTGGCAGCCGATGGGATCCCCCATGATCTCCTCCTGTATGGTACTCCGGATCTCCTTGTGCCCGGAGAGGTGGTCAACATTCCCCCTCCATGTATCTGGAGAGCCGCAGATACAGCACTTTTGTATCTCCGACTCTTCCATAGAGATACATGGAGGGGGAGTGTTGACCACACCTCCGCTCCGTGCGGTGGTTGCCACAGCTTATTTCTTGAGGACTGAGTCGGGGCGCCGTACGGGAGATCACGGGCATTCCAGCGTTTAGACACTTGTCTCCTATCATTTCCTATCCTATTCACCATATTTTGGAGTTTTTCAAAAAAAATTCAGCATGTGTCAACAAAAATGCACCACTTATATAAAGTACAATATGTCACAAAAACACTCAGAATCGCTTTTCTCATAAAAAGCGTTCTAAAGTTATTACCATTTAAATAGACCAAGTCAAATAAAAATAAAAAAAACATGGTTATTAAGGTAAAAAATGGGTCCGTCCTTAAGGGGTTAATATTTAGCCGAATTTATGTTTGTTTAACATTATAGGATAGAAGACAAATATGCATAAAAGTGGGAGAGAGCGTGACAGGGGACGAAAATTTGAATCGGGTCACAAAAAAGAAAAAAAGAATATTGCTTTTGAGGAATGCAAAGAAGAATTACATGGCTCTATGCATACATTTTTAAAGACAGGGAAGATAACTGCAGTTGAAGAGGTACCTGAACATGAACAGGTGGAATCCGGTTTGGCTGAGAAAGATGATTCACAGCCAAGCACTTCTGGTCAGACTGAACATTTTGTGTAGCACTGAGGAAGAAGTTGCATAAAATCCTCAGGATTCTGGTTCTGACCATTCAGAGTCTAGTCATCAGCCTTCTAGTTATGATCCTGGGGAATGGAATTTCCCAGTGGACGATAAAGCCGATATGTTAGATCCAAAAAGGACCAATCAGGGAAGAAAATGTAACTTTCCCATTAGACAGTACAAAAATACATTTTTCCAACTTTCATTACCTTCGTATTCTTAGAAACAAGGAAACCCAAGACAGGCGCTGGCTGGTTTACTCTAAACAGAAGGACAGTGAGGCCGTACTGGGCGACAGTTAGGGGAGGCCGTCATGAGGGGTTTTGGCAGGAGGGGGCCAGCGGTGATAAGGTTAAGTAGCTGTAGGAATTGCGGTGGGTGGAGTTAGAAGGGGGTGGTATAGGGAGGTTATATTAAGGGGAGGAGTGTAGGAGCCATTTTAGATTTTAAAATCTAGGAGAAGAAGCAAACTAGCGTGATGGAGGTTGAGGCTTTGATTGAGCAGTTGCGGGCAGCGGCGGAGACCCGGGGACCCGAATGGCTGCAGGACCAGGTGGCTGGTGTGTTGCAGGGGGCGGCGGTGAGTAGTGTCAGCTCACCGCCAACTGGTAGACGGCCGCGGCGGGTACGGCCGCCGGCGCGCCTTAGTCCTGAGGCGACCCCCAGAGCTCGGCGCCGGGTGCAGAGCCCCCTCGGGGACCCTTCACTGAGGGAGGGCGGTGGTGTGCCTGCTGCCAGACCCTCCCGACGTGGGAGGAATCAATATGCACGGCGGAGCCCTAGAACAGGCGGGCTGATCCCTCCCCCGCCTCCGGCAGTAAGAGCGGTGGATGCGGGACCAGGTGCGGCGGGTGCCCCCAGTCCGGGGGAGGCCGCCCGGCGTGGGAGAGATGAGCAGGCGGTCGTGGCTGTGGGCAGTGAGATGGCGGTTGCGCACAGGCCACAGGAGACTGTTGGGCGACATGGCGGAGGCTCCGCCCATCGTGTGAGGGGAGAAGACCAGGGCACATCCAGCAGGCCAGGTGCTGGGATGTTGGTGGCGCAAGAAGAAGAGGTTCGTGCTGAGGAGGAAGATCATCAGGAAGCAGGACCTTCGGCTGCGGGGTTCACAGCCCCCCGGCAGCTTGGTGAGGCTAACTGTGGTATCATTAATGCGTGGACGGGTGGCCAAGGGGGAGGTGGGGGGCCACAAGGTGATTTGGGTAAGGGATTGGGGCAGCTTTTTCAGAGTTTGGCGGGGTGGGTGGCTGGTTTTGGGGGGGCAGGAATGTCACCTGTGCCTGCATGGGGAGTGGGAGCTGGGGTTAGTGGTGGTCCGGCCAGTGTAACGAGCAGGGTGGGAGATTCGGTGTCCGTTCAGACGCAGGTTGGGGGGGAGGATGATAGGTCAAAAGTGGACGACACAGCGCGGGGGAAGTGTATGTCTGCTTTGAGGGTCCTTTGGGGGCGCACTTAAAAATGGAAGTGCGGGAGCGCATTTGGAAGGGGGAGTATGTGGAAATATTTTCCTTGCTCCCCCTGGAGAGGTTTAATTTAGATAGGGGTAAGAAGGAGGAGGGTAAGAAGGAGGAGGAGGAGAAACGGAGGTTTCGTCTTATTCCACGGACATTTTCTAATTGGCTGCAGGCATTTGCTATTTTAGCCAGTGTGGTAGGAGAAAAGAAGCCGGAGTGTTGTTCGGCGCTTTTCTGCTATATGGATGCGATTGGGGAAGCGTTTCGTGTGTACGGGGGGACGGGTTGGTTGCGGTACGACGAGCAGTTCTGGCAGAGGATGGCGGTGCGTAGTACAATTAGATGGGATCATAAGGACATAGGGTTATGGATGCGGGTGATGGCTCCGGTGCGTGCGGTGCAGTCCTTTCGGGGGGAGTCGGGGGGATCAGGACAGGCAGCTTTTTCAGCGGCGTCGGCAAAAGGGCTTTGCTTCCTCTTTAACGAGGGCAACTGCAGGTTTGGGGCAAAGTGTCGTTTTAAACATGAATGTTCCGCATGCGGCGGGAATCATGGATTCAGTCGTTGTTTCAGAGGGGGTAGGCAAAAGGGGGGTGAGGCGGGTGGAAAAGGGGCTGACACCGGTGCGGGTAGCAGAGATGGGCCCCTTCCTAAATAGATATCCGGATCAAGGGATGGCGGAATTTTTGAGGGTCGGTTTTACGGAAGGTATTAGTATCCCCTCGTTTCCAGTACCGGTGGTTGCAGGGAGAAAAAATTTGCGTTCGGCACTTGAGCATCCCGGGGTGGTGTCTGAAAAATTGGCGAAGGAGGTATCTTTGGGGCGCATGGATGGCCCCTTTTTGAGTCCACCTTTGGTCAATTTGAGGATATCACCTTTGGGGATTGTACCCAAGAAGGAGCCGAACAAGTTTCGGTTAATTCATCATTTGTCCTATCCTAAAGGTGCGTCGGTCAATGAAGGTATTGACCCTGAATTATGTTCAGTGGTTTATACTTCATTTGATGCGGCTGTAGAGTGGGTGAAAAAACTGGGGGTGGGGGCGTTGTTGGCAAAAACGGATATTGAGGCTGCGTTTCGGTTGTTGCCTGTTAATCCGGACAGCTTGCATTTGTTGGGTTGTTATTGGGAAGGGGGTTATTTCGTGGATAGGTGTTTACCAATGGGGTGTTCAGTGTCATGCGCATATTTTGAAGCATTCAGTTCCTTTTTGGAGTGGGTGGTTAGGGACGTTTCGGGTTGTTCATCCATTATTCATTATTTGGATGATTTTCTTTGTTTGGGTCCAGCGGGGTCTAGGGTCTGTTCGTTGTTACTTAGCACTTTGGAGTCGGTTTTTGGTTTATTTGGGGTCCCGTTGGCTGAGGAAAAAACGGTGGGTCCCACTACGGAATTGAGTTTTCTGGGTATTGTTATCAACACGGAAAGGATGGAATGTCGGTTGCCTGAGGATAAATTGCAGGATTTACGTTTAGTGGTGGAGAGGGCTAGGATATCGACTAAGATCAGGTTGAGGGACTTGCAATCGCTGCTTGGGAAACTCAATTTTGCATGTCGGATTATGCCAATGGGGAGAATTTTTTGTCGTCGGTTGGCGGGGGCTACTGCAGGCGTTACGGCCCCGCATCATTTTATAAGGTTGGGGAAGGAATTAAAAGGGGATTTGGCGGTGTGGGGGGAATTTTTGCAGCGGTTTAACGGTCGGACTTTGGTTTTGGGGGCAGCTGTGGATAATTTTGACTTTGAGTTGTTTTCGGATGCGGCGGGCGGTTCGGGATTTGGTGTGTACTGCCATGGGCAATGGTGTGCGGGTAGGTGGCCGATTAGCTGGGTGGAGAGGGGATGGGTTCGGAATTTGGCATTGTTAGAGCTTTTTCCAATTGTATTAGCCATGGTGTTGTGGGGGGATCGGTTTAGGGATAAAAAAATCCGTTTTCACTGTGATAATTTGGGGGTGGTTCAGGCCATTAATGGTATGACGGCGTCTTCGCCGCCGGTTATTCGATTGTTACAGCATTTGGTTTTGGTCTGTTTGTCGCGTAATGTTTGGGTGGTAGCAGTACATGTGCCAGGTATTTTTAATAATATTGCGGATGCCCTTTCTCGTTCTCAGCTGGAGCGGTTTCGGCAACTGGCGCCAGGAGCGGATGCCGAGGGAGTGGAATGTCCGGAGTCCATGTGGGAGATGTTGGAGGTATCATAGACGGTCTCCTTCGGGACTCAATGAGTACCGGAACATGGTTGGCATACGGTAAAGTGTGGGGGGAGTGGCTGGATTGGTGTGGGGAGTTGGGGGCGCACGTTGATGAGGGGGATATTCCGTTATTGTTGTTTTTGGGGCATGTGAGGGAGCTGGAGTGGTCGGTGTCAAAGTTGAATAAATGGATTGCTGGGCTGGCCTTTGGTTTCAAATTGAGGGGTTTGGCAGATGTGACCAAGACGTTTTTAGTGAGGCAGGTGTTGAGGGGTTGGCGGCGCGGTCAGAAGGTCAGAGATAAAAGGAGGCCAGTCTCGTTTGATCTGTTATTAAGATTAGGCACGCAGTTGGAATTGGTTGGTAGTTCAGGTTGGGAGGTGAAGCTGTTTAGGGCAGCTTTTTCTTTGGCGTTTTTTGGAGCGTTTCGGATTGGCGAGTTGGTATGTCAAAGTGTGCGGGCTGTTGGTGGCGGGCTGCTGAAGGAGGATGTGGGGTTGTTGGATGATAGGGTGGTGATAAAAATTCGTAGGTCTAAGACTGACAAGTTAGGTAAGGGGAGCTTTGTGAGGTTGTTTGAGGTGCCTGGTTGTGCGATGTGTCCGGTTCGGTGTGTTGGGGAGTATACAGCTTTGGGTGGCGCTGAATTAGGTCCGCTGTTGAGGCACAGGGATGGTTCGTATTTGTCCCGGTACCAATTTCTGGCAGTGTTCAGGCGTTGTTTGCAGGAGTTGGGTATTACAGCGGGGGACTTTGCAGGGCACTCGTTCAGGATAGGGGCGGCTACGGAGGCGGCCAGGTGGGGCATGAGTGACGAGGTAATCAAGAGGATTGGTAGATGGGAATCTGTTAGGTTTAGGTCCTATGTGCGGGTGGGAATGTTGTAAGAGGGCATTGACTGATGTGTCTTGTGTTTGCCTTGTCTTATTTTTCAGATTCCGGTTCCGCGTTGGTTTGGATCATGGGGCACTCATTCGTGTTCTGGGGTGCTTTGAGGGCCGATGTTCGTCATGAGGGTCGGCAGCTGGGGTTTGACAGGGACGTCGCGGTTATCAGATGGTTGGGGATGAGAGGTATGTTGTGGCAAGGGGTGTTAAGGGACGTCCATCGTTATGTACGTTTGAGTAGAGCGCCGGATGTGTTGGTGCTACATGTGGGTGGGAATGATTTGGGGGGGCGGCCCGTTAGTGAGCTGTTAAGGGATATTAAGTTTGACCTGTTACGTTTGTGGTCGTTATTCCCGGGCACATGGGCGTCCGCAAAAATTTTTCCAGGGGGGGGCATAATTTTATTGACATTGAAACGGGCACGTGTATGAAGCCTAACTGCAGATATAAGAGGGTGGAATGGAACCCCGTTTGTGTACAGGGACTAAACTTTAAAATAGGAAGCCACCACAAAAGGAAAGACCAATTCTTCTTATTTCACTTGAATGTCTATTAATTCTATATTATTTTTGCACCCTTTGTTATAGTCTCAGCAATATGTTCATTTGCATTTTGTCGCCAACAAATGAAATGTTGTGTTCTGTACCTGAACGCTTCCAGGCTTACCACCAGTACTACCGCCTGCCTGCCTGGTCACCATGACCAGGCGGGCAGGCGGTATATGATTGAAGGGGCAATACTGCCTGGTATATGGACAGCAGAGATGGCATCCTCTGGGCAGTACTGTCTATGGTCATCCTTCACCAGCACCCTGACTGCCACCTGCTTGGCCTGGCTCTCATGGCACTTCACTGCCTGCTGCTTGGCTATCAGTGACTCACCCCACACCTAACACTCAGGGTCAGGGAGTGATTCAGTAGTCACACTGTGACACTGACTGACTGTCACTCACTGATAGCCAAGCAGGTGGCAGTCAGGGAGCTTCTGAAGGATGAATTGACCATAGACAGTACTGCCCAGAGGATGCCATATCTGCTGTCCATATAATACCAGTATTGCCCCTTCATATACCGCCTGGTCACCCCACACCTAACACTCAGGGAGTACTGTCATCAATAAAAACAATAATAGGTTTAATCGTGGCAGGCCCACACATCTGGTTCATCAATAAGTCTGGAGATTTAATTTGTGGACGTTCATACAGAAGAAACTGTATATTGTGTGGCACAGTGTAGGCTGTATGTGTATAACATAAATATATTTTACATGAAAACTTACAGTTACTTGACTTGGCCCTTGGGGATCTCGGACGCCACTTCCACACTTTGGCCGGGGGCTCGGCGGAGCTGATGGGTTTTATCCTAATGAGAAAGATTTCATAATAAGGATTTGGAGAAGGGGCAGAGGGATAGCAGAGCAGGGAGAGGCTGGTGCTGCTACTAGGGGGTCATACCATGTGGGAGTAATAAAGCCCACCATAATGCCCCCCCCCCCCCCAGTAGAACTAATTCTCCTTATAATGTGACAGTGCAAAAATACCCCCTTGTAATGCCCCCAGTTGAGCTAATGTCCCCATAGTGCCCCCATAATGTACCAGTATAAAATACCCCTATATAGTGCCCCCAGTAAATGCTGCATAGTGCTCCTCTCCCCCCTTCCTCCTAGTGCCCCCATAATGTACCAGTATAAAATGCCCCATATATAGTGCCCCAGTAGATGCCCCTTAGTGTCCCACATAATTTGCAAGCATAAAATACCCCTTCTTAGTGCCCCCCGTAGATGACCCCATAGTATTCCTCTCCCCCTTCCCCATAGTACCCACCATAATGTGTCCCAGTATAAAATACTATACTGTACAGAGCCCTCCATATAACATACCACTTCTTTGTAGCTTCGCCCTCAGTAGATGCCCCTATAGTGCCCACCAATAATGTGTTGGCAAGAAGTGCCCCCATAGTGCCCCCCAATAATGTGCCAGTAAGAAGTGACCCCATAGTGCAACCTAATAATGTGCCAGTAAAAAGTGCCCCCAATGATGCCCCCCCAGGCCCCGGCCTTAATGTCACATTTCTCCCCCTCCATGTCACGTCACATTATTTCTCCCCCTCTCCATCATGGCAGCACACTTCCCACCCGTGACCCTCCACAAACCCCCCCCCCCCCACCCCTTCCTCTCCATGGCACATTTCTCCCCCTCAGGCTCGGGCCCCTCCATGGGCCAGTGTCAGCAGCACATCTCTCCCCCCCCCCAGGCACATTTCTCCCCCTCAGGCTCGGGCCCCTCCATGGGCCAGTGTCAGCAGCACATCTCCCCCCCCCCACCCCAGGCACATTTCTCCCCCTCAGGCTCGGGCCCCTCCATGGGCCAGTGTCAGCAGCACATCTCTCCCCCCCCCCCCCCCCCGGCACATTTCTCCCACACTCCATCACATGGGCCAGACCAGTGGCAGACATGGGATCCATCATGGATCCCATGTCTGCCACTGGTCTGGCCCATGAGATGGAGTGGGAGAAATGTGCCTGGGGGGGGGGGGAGATGTGCTGCTGACACTGCCATCATCCACCATGTCATCATGATCCATCATCCATCCACTTGTTGTGATGTACTTATGTTGTGAATCTGATTTATCTTTCTTTTTCTTTGTACAATATAAAGGCTGTAATAATGTTCACTTACTACTTCTGTGACTGTTGGAGAGTTGGAATAGGAAACTTCTTCTCTTGTCTTGGAACTTGTTGGAGCCGTTACTGAACTCGGCTCAGGGTCATTGACAGGCAGGCAGCTCTCTTCTGGGGGCGGAGCTCACTGGCAACATCACGTTCAGTGCCTGTGCTGTGCGGCAGCTGCTCCAGCAGCCACTGTCTGAGTCTAGAGTCTAGACAGGCAGGCCAGGCAGCAGAGCTCAGAGCGGCTCACTCTTTCAGGCAGGGCGTGCGCTCAGTCAGTGTGCTGTCAGCTGTTGTTAGCCGGCCGGCGGCCGCCCCGCAACTAATTAGTAGCAACTTTCTTAATAGTACTGGGTTAGTTGCGGCGCCAGGGGGGGGCACTTGCCCCCTCTTGCCCCCCCCTGCGGACGCCCATGCCCGGGCATGGTCACGGTGTGGTCAGACATCGTGCCTAGGCAGGTATGGCGTGGGGCGCGTTCAGTTGAGAGACTCAATAAGGCAAGGATAAAGGTTAATAGGGCATTGGGTAAGTTTATGGCCAGGAATGGGGCAGTGGCAGTGCGGCATTCGGAGCTGGAGCCTGGAGTGGGGGCGTTTTGGAGGGCCGATGGTGTCCATTTGAATGCCGTTGGTATTGATTTGTGGTCATTGGGGCTTCAAGGAGGAATCGAGCGAGCATTGGGTGTGTGGAGGAACGCGCAATTCTGAGGGTGTTGAGTCAGGTTGCGCGTTGTTGGCGGTGGGAGGTCCTCGAAGTTGGTGGTAAGGATGCTTCAGGTGAATGGGAGGGCCTCAATGGTGGGGCTGGACTCCCATGGTTGGACAGTTGGCTCGGATAAAAGACGTCCGTCAGGTGGTCTCCGAGCTGGTGCTTTACGGCTGGAGGCAAGACGGATGTGCCAGTTTTTTGGTGACTTGTGTTTTAACGAATTTGGGGCTTCAAGGACCTCCCTCGTCATGGGTAAGAAACTGTAATATGATTTATGGTTTGTTGTATTTATGTTAATAAACGGCTGCTGTGGCCATTATTATCCAACTCTGGTCTCTGTGTCTTATTGGGAGAGTTAGGGTAATGTGTGGTCAAAGCAGTACAATAGGGGCCCCCGAGTGAATAGCCAATAACCCACTCAAGTGAGGCCGTACTGGGCGACAGTTAGGGGAGGCCGTCATGAGGGGTTTTGGCAGGAGGGGGCCAGCGGTGATAAGGTTAAGTAGCTGTAGGAATTACGGTGGGTGGAGTTAGAAGGGGGTGGTATAGGGAGGTTATATTAAGGGGAGGAGTGTAGGAGCCATTTTAGATTTTAAAATCTAGGAGAAGAAGCAAACTCCCACCCTCCCTCCCTTGGTGAAGGCCTTAGGGGAAAGGTGGCGTTTTGGGTTGGCGCATGGGTTGTTATGTGTTGTACGTGTATGTTATGTCGCGGCAGTCGTGGCGGTGGGAGGTCCTCGAAGTTGGTGGTAAGGATGCTTCAGGTGAATGGGAGGGCCTCAATGGTGGGGCTGGACTCCCATGGTTGGACAGTTGGCTCGGATAAAAGGCGTCCGTCAGGTGGTCTCCGAGCTGGTGCTTTACGGCTGGAGGCAAGACGGATGTGCCAGTTTTTTGGTGACTTGTGTTTTAACGAATTTGGGGCTTCAAGGACCTCCCTCGTCATGGGTAAGAAACTGTAATATGATTTATGGTTTGTTGTATTTATGTTAATAAACGGCTGCTGTGGCCATTATTATCCAACTCTGGTCTCTGTGTCTTATTGGGAGAGTTAGGGTAATGTGTGGTCAAAGCAGTACAATAGGGGCCCCCGAGTGAATAGCCAATAACCCACTCATGTGTTTTCTGTTTTCCCTGTCGACTATTCTCAGTATCACGGAAAGCTTTTGTGTCTGATGGCTGCAGTGACTGGAAGAACCTCAGCAGTCGACTGAGTCGTCATGAAAATAGTTCTGACCATTTAGAGAACATTCTTAAATGGATGGAAGCTGAAAAAAGATTAAGATGTGGGAAAACTATTGATGCATCAATACAGAAGCTAATACTTCTTGAAAAACAGCGTTGGCGGGAAATTCTAGAAAGGCTTCTGGCCACAGTGCAGTGGAGTGGCCACAACTTATCATTTAGAGGTCACAGGGATAATTTAGAAGAAGAGAGAAGTGGAAATTTTATAGATCTAATTAAACATTGTGCAAGATTTGATCCTGTTCTTCGTGAGCACTTACAGAGGATAGACGATAAGCGTGTACACAACCATTACTTGGGCAAAAACATCCAAAATGAATTAATTGCACTAATGGCCAAACTTGTCAAGCAAACAGTTATTGAAAAGATTCTCCAGGCAAAATATTACTCAATCATTCTTGATTGCACTAGAGACATCAGTCACATTGAACAGATGACTGTGATATTGTGCCATGTTGATGCAAAGTCAGGAGACATTGAAGAACATTTCATTGGATTTATACCAGTGGAAAAAACTACAGCTGAAGAGTTGACAAAAACCATACTCCTGGAAATTGAACAATCTGGTTTGGACATCAAAAACTGTAGAGGGCAGGGATATGATAATGATGCTAACATGCGGGGAGAGAAGAGGAGTGGTGTCAAAACAAGGATATTAAATATAAATCCTTTAGACTTTTTTACACCCTGTGGATGTCACAGTTGGAATTTGGAATTTGGTACTTGGCGATGCAGCATCATCTTGTTCAAAAGCAAAACTATTTTTGGGGGTTTTGCAACGACTGTACACATTATTTCTGGCTCATCCAATAGGTTGGCTGCTTTAAATGCTTTAATATGAAGACCTTTTACAAAACTGCAAAGAGCTGGAAACACAACTTACTTTACCCAATTCTTCTGATTCTGATGTAGGGGGTCTAGAATTGTACGAAGAGCTACGAATGTGTACTCTTTAATTTGTCTTTAAAATACCGTACCTCATTGATAATAACTTAACTGATGTTTATCCAAACATTTATGTAGCATTAAGAGTCATCTTAACAATTCCAGTTACTGTTGCATCAGCAGAGGAGCTTTTCAAAACAAAAATTAATAAAAACCTACCTCAGATCAACTATGAGCCAAGAGAGATTATCTGCCTTGGCAATTTTGTCCATTGAACATGATCTGGCTTCAAAATTGAGATGTGATGAATGAATTTACAACAGCAAAATGTAGGAGAATGTTTTAAAATTCAGCTTGTGGTCCTTTTAAAGTTTACAACTGTTAACACCTCAAGGAGGCTTGTGTATGAGCCCCAACTGTGATTTAGCACATATTTTGTGATAAAGGGATTTTCCCCCCTTTTACGTTTTATGTTATTTATTGTTGTATATTGTTATTTAAGTTTGTTATACTGCTGGAAAATTTGAAACTTAGCGTTTTTTGATTCTTGGTATTTTAAGTTATTGATATTCTTTCTTGCTAAAGGAAACTGTGGTACTTTAATTGTTATCGCCTATCCACAGGATAGGATATAAGTGTATGATCGCACGGGGTCTGACCGCTGGGACCCCTGTGATCTCCTGCCTGGTGCCACAGCCTGAGGCTGTGGTCAACAAGCCCCCTCCATGTATCTCTTTGGGAGAGTCGGAGAAACACTAAAGCTGTATCTCTGCCTCTCCCATAGAGATGAATGGATGAGGTGTGCCGCTCTGAAGCCTAGCAGAGCTGGCGTTCTTGGTGCTGGGCAGCAGATCGGGGGGCGTCCCCCCCCCCCCCCCCCCCCTCACTATCAGACATCTTATCTCCTATCCTGTAGAAAGAGAATAAGATGTAGGGGAGAAACTGAGTTATTTATTTAAGGTATTTTAAAAAATTAGCATTTTGTAGCTGTTCTGTTCCATGCACTGTTGAGGCAGTATGCTATGTTACATTTTTCTAGGTTTTACTGTTTTTCATGTTCATCCAAAGAAAGGTGATTTATTCTTAAAATTGGTTACATAGTAATTGCCATATTAAACATGTTAAATACACACATATGCTGTAAGAGTATTTATTTTCCCTTTAAAACAATGCTGACAAATGTATTGCACATTTAATAGACAGACAAAGGATACTATACCAAGTGTTTTTGTTTGTAGTTGATCTTTATTATCGCTTGCATATCTTGTGTTCGTGGGGGCCTCATGTTTGAGTTTCGCCTAAGGCCTCACAAAGTCTAGAGCCGCCTCTGTATAGAACGTACATTATTGGTATATGACACCCCTGCTTAAAAACATTTTTGGGGGGGCAACTGGTAAATCACACCAGTAGAAATTATTTCTTCAAATAGTGTTTTTCACTCTGTGTAGATGCGGTAACGCAGCAAAACCGCAGACAAATGCTGCACTACCCAAATGCACTATATAGAACGTATATTATTGGTATATAAAACCCCTGCTTCAATCAGTTTTTTGGGGGGGCAACTGGTTAATCACACCAGTAGAAATTATTTGTTCCAATAGCGTTTGGCACTCTGTGTGGCTGCAGTATCACAGCAGAAGCGCACACAACTGCTGCACAATACAATTGCACTATAATATACTTTCTATGTTAGAAAGTATATTATAAGTATATCACACCCCTCTGTATGTCACACCTATCGATAGCACACCTATACCAGTCCTTAAAAGGACCTTTGTGGCCCTATTAGCTAGCGTTTGGTGTCCCTAACAGTCTGTCCCTGCTCCACACAGTAACCTCTCCCTACACTGGCAAAAGACTGAATGTAAAATGGCGCCCAGATCAGGTTTATTTATAAGGTAGGGGGTGTGTCCATGTGCTGAAACGTCTCAATTGGCTGTCCTGTACCCCCTGATGGATGTGTCATGGGTCAAAGTTCTTCACAATGTAAAAGAATATGGCGGCGCGAATATCGCCATATGTTCGCATGTTCGGCAAATCGCGAATACGCAAAGTTCGTCGGGAAACGACAGCTGGGCGAACCGCAAGGCCAGGCATGGGATTCAGCCAGTTCCCTCAGGTTCTCCAGATCCGGTTGTTAAAATTACAGCGGCAGCTGGAGATGAGTACTTCCATTCCATAGTTTAGCTCCTTAGACTTTTTAAAAGTTTTGTGGTATGTGTGTGTAGTGTATGTATGGTGTATTTATGCATGTGTGCCATATATATGGTGTATTTATGTGTGTTGCATATATGTGGTGTATGTATATGTAAACATGTGTCATGACGCCGCGTGTCTGCCGTTGAGTAGGAAACCTGTTAAAAATTTGAATCCCACCCCTGCGCAAGGCCATCTCTACTCAGGACCCAGGGAGGCACAAAGAGTGGACCACTAGAGTGGAGAGGAGTAGCCTGGAGCAGGGGTAGCCTACTCGCAATTTCTGGCTCCTGTTCTCTGGAGCAAAAGAGAACATGTGGAAAAGTCAGGTCAGGATTAAAGGCCAGCCAGTTTGCTGCAAGTAACACCTGTGTAATTAGAGGCATATAGACTGTGCAGAGTGAGGTAGTGAAGATCCGCGGAGGCTCATTCAGCCAACCACTGGCCTTAGCTGTGACCCACCTGAGCCAGTGATTGGCTGAGAGGGCCTTTCTTGTCATTTCTGGTGTGTTGAGATAGGACAAGAAGTGAAGAGCGGTGGGGACCAGAGGAGCATCAGAACATCAGCGGTCGGGCATTGGTGTAGATGAGTAATTCATCTTTGTAATTTTTAACATTGTCTGGCCCTTTTAACTACTTTTAACAGTAGTTCCTCCCTGTAAAACCTCTTTAATATGAGCACCATTCCAGTTCCCATTTGTGTTCTTATATGAAATCTATGTTATGATATGGAGAGTGTGTTTTATAAAGTTATTATATAACACAGATACGACACACGACCAGAGATCAGGCCTTAACAGATGAGAATCTGTGTGTTTTCTACTGTCTGTTCGTTTGCAAGAAAACATTTACTGAAGCCTAGCAGAACAAGCAAAACCATTACAACTGCCTTATGTTCACTTTTCTACTGGTAAATGGAAGCCTGGCATGTCATCTGATGTGGTACATTTAACAACTATTGTACTGACACATTAAACGCTAATAGGAAGGTTCAGCTGTCCCCGATTAACAGGAACCGCATTTAATCCTAGAGAGGAGTCTGTGCGACAGAATCTCTCGCCTTAGGATTTCACAGTTTATTGGCCAGGGATCCATAATCCATCTGGATATAAATCGCAGTACCTGTCAGTGAGAAATCGTAGGCATAGTAATAAAAGCTGAGTAACAATGTAAAATGTTTCAGTTAATTTGTACTCAAATATATAGTTGTTTGTACTCCAGTCACATACTAGCAAAGCCAATTTTCCAGTTCCGCTGTGGCTAGTGGAATATCACAGAAATTTACATTCATTCTTCAGAGAGTCATGTAACCTAGATATTTAGCTCAGTGTCACTGGGCCCATTACACTACCTTTGGGAATCAGGAACTGTCAGAATTCTAATTGTAGCTTTGGATGTAATTCGGTCTCACACTAGAGTTAAAGGGGTTGTCCGGGTTCAGAGCTGAACCTGGACATATCCCCATTTTGACCAAGGCATCCCCCCTATTTCATGCTCTGATGCTCTCCTTTGCCATGCGCTGGATCGCTCAGGGCAAGGGCCTTTTGTTTACATTTTACAATGCTAGCTATGCCCCAGCCGTTTTCCAGGCTAGGGCGGTGCTAAAGCCCACCCATTAGTGCCGGTGACCTCACCGGGCTCACTGCTAGGCGGAAGCCTATGCCTAGCTTTACCCACAGAGAGTCCAGTACGTCACCGGATCTTTAAAGGGGTTTTCCGAGATTTTCTAACTGATAATCTATCCTAGAGGTCATTAGTATCTGATAGGTATAGATCTGACAACGGGGACCCCCATCGTCTGTTTGAGAAGGCACCGGCGCTAACAGTTTTTCCATGTGATGTAACGTTCATCTGTCACATGGCCTAGGCATAGCTCAGCCCCATTAATGTGAATGGGACTGAGTGTCACGAACCGGCAGGACAGGTAGTGAATCCTCTGGACCAGAGAGGCGATGGCGCGGGTAGTACTAGAGGACCGGTTCTAAGCAGTTACCGGTCTTCACCAGAGCCCGCCGCAAGGCGGGGTGTATTTGCCGCGGCGGTAACTACCAGGTCGTGTCCCCTAGTAACAACTCGACCTCTCTGGCAGCTGATAAGGCGTGGTACACAGGGAGAAGGTAAGAGCGTAGTCGGACGTAGCAGCCGTCAGGGCAGGTGGCAAAGGTTCAAAGGCGAGTGGACGGTAGCAACGGGTACGGTAACAGGTAAGGCAAACTAACATCGTAGGGAACGCTTTCTCTGAGGCACAAGGCACAAAGATCTGGCAGAAAGCTGTGGGAGGAGAAGGTATAAATGGGCAGTGCACAGGTGCAGCCTAATTAAGTCAGCACTGCCTCTCACAACCTTAACCCTTAATAACCCCTTTGGACCAGGCACCAATCACTGGTGCACTGGTCCTTTGAATCTAAGAGTCCCGACGCGCGCGTGCCCTAGAGAGCGAGGACGCACACGCCGAGACGCTGGAGTGCTGCCTGGGGGCATACGCTGTGAGCGCTCCGAGGCCAGCAGGGGACCCGGAGCGCTCAGCGTAACAGTACCCCCCCCTTTGGTCTCCCTCCCTTTTTGGTACCGAAGAACTTGCGGATGAGACTGCGGTCCAGGATGTTCTCCTCCGGCTCCCATGACCTCTCCTCAGGACCGCAGCCCTCCCAGTCGACCAAAAAAAATCTTTTACCCCGAGAGATCTTGGTCGCCAAGATCTCCTTGACAGAGAATATATCGGAGGTATCGGCGACAGGGGTGGGAGAAACAAGCTTGGGAGAAAAATGGTTAAAGACAGCAGGTTTAAGAAGGGAGACATGGAAGGAGTTATGGATTCGGAGGGAGGGAGGAAGATGGAGCTGATAAGAAACTTGATTGATACGACTCTTGATTTTATAGGGTCCCAAGAAACGAGGGCCCAACTTGTAACTTGGGACCCTAAATCGGATGTACCTAGAGGAGAGCCACACCTTGTCACCCGGACGAAATTCCGGTGGAGATCTGCGTCTCTTGTGAGCTTGAACCTTCATACGGGCGGAAGCCCTGAGGAGAGCAGCGTGGGTTTCTCGCCAGATGGAGGAAAAATCCTGTACAACACTGTCAACGGCAGGTACAGAAGAAGGAGTGGGAGACTGCGGCAGAGGTGGAAGAGGATGACGGCCAAAAACTACAAGGAAAGGAGACTTGTTAGAGGCAGAGGATTGTTTGTAGTTGTAGGAAAACTCCGCCCAGGGAAGTAGATCAGCCCAGTCGTCATGGCGTGAGGATACAAAGTGACGCAGATAGTCACCCAAAATCTGGTTCACCCGTTCTACTTGGCCGTTAGACTGAGGATGGTACGAAGAAGAAAAGTCCAATTTGATCCCGAGCTGAGCACATAGAGCCCTCCAGAATTTGGAGACGAATTGTACCCCACGATCCGAGACAATATGTTTGGGAAGGCCATGGAGACGGAAGATGTGTTGGAAAAATTGTTTGGCCAACATGGGTGCAGAGGGTAGACCGGGCAGGGGTACAAAGTGAGCCATCTTGGAGAAGCGATCCACCACGACCCAAATAACGGACTTGCCATGGGAGGAGGGAAGATCAGTAATAAAGTCCATGGCGATGTGAGACCAGGGAACTTCAGGAACAGGTAGAGGCAAGAGGAGACCCGCTGGTGTCTGGCTAGGCGATTTATCCGGGCACAAATCGTACAGGCCTGGACGAAGTTCGAGACATCTTTCTGGGAGATTAGTTGGAGAGACTTTAGCACCCCTGGATGACCGGCAAAAGGGGAGGCGTGGCCCCACTTGAGAATTCGCAGCCGCTGACGTGGAGGTACGTAGGATTTGCCAGGAGGAAGAAGGCGCAGGTCCACGGGAGCGACTGTAATAAGGCGTTCTGGAGGGATAATATATCGAGGTGTTAACTCGTCGCCCACCACATCAGAGGAGCGAGACAGAGCATCTGCCCTAATGTTCTTACAAGCCGGACGGAAATGGATCTCAAAGTTAAAGCGGGCGAAGAACTGAGACCAACGAGCCTGACGGGGATTTAATCTCTGAGCAGACTGGAGATAAGCCAGGTTCTTGTGGTCCGTGAAGATGTACACAGGATGTGTGGCGCCCTCGAGTAAATGTCTCCATTCCTCCAGTGCCAATTTAATAGCCAGCAGTTCCCTGTCCCCAATTGAGTAATTTCTCTCTGCGGAGGAGAATGTTTTAGAAAAGAAGCCACAAGTTGAAGTCTTGCCCCGGGAAGACTTCTGGGTGAGGACAGCTCCGGCTCCCACCGAGGAGGCATCCACTTCAAGAGAGAAGGGCTTGGTGGAATCTGGTCTAGAGAGAACAGGTGCAGAGGCAAAGGCGGATTTCAGGGACTGGAAAGCTTCCTCGGCTTGGGAAGGCCAGGATTTGGGGTTAGCTCCTTTTCTAGTGAGGGCCACGATAGGAGCTACCAGAGTGGAATAGTGAGGGATGAATTGCCTGTAGTAATTCGCAAAGCCCAGAAATCTTTGTATGGCTCGGAGACCAGAGGGACGTGGCCAATCCAGAACCGCCGAGAGTTTGGCTGGGTCCATTTGAAGTCCTTGGGCTGAGATAATGTATCCCAGGAAAGGCAGGGAGGTCAGTTCAAAACGACATTTTTCAAGTTCAGCGTACAGGCGATTTCTCCTAAGACGAGTAAGAACTTGTTGCACATGGACCCGGTGTTGATCCAAATTGGAGGAAAAGATGAGGATATCATCCAGGTATACGACCACGCAGGTGTAAAGTAAGTCCCTGAAAATATCATTGACGAATTCCTGGAAGACAGCAGGTGCGTTGCAGAGGCCGAAGGGCATCACCAAATACTCAAAATGGCCGTCCCTTGTGTTAAAGGCGGTCTTCCATTCGTCTCCCTCATGGATACGGATCAGATTATAGGCCCCTCGAAGGTCCAATTTAGTGAAGATCTTAGCCCCTTGGAGACGATCAAATAGCTCAGAGATTAGAGGCAGATGGTAACGGTTCTTGATGGTAATTTTATTAAGACCTCTGTAGTCAATGCAGGGGCGGAGGGAGCTGTCTTTTTTAGTTACGAAGAAAAAAACGGCCCCAGCAGGAGAAGAAGAAGATTTTCTTATGAATCCTCTCTGTAGGTTCTCACGTATATAGTCGGACATGGCAAGAGTCTCAGGAGGTGAGAGAGGATAAATTCTGCCCCGAGGTGGAGTAGAACTGAGTATCAGGTCGATCGGGCAATCATAGGATCGGTGAGGAGGAAGAACCTCAGCTTGTTTCTTGCAGAAGACATCCGTGAAGGAATGGTATGGCTTGGGCATCCCAGAAGGCGGAGAAACTTGCGGGTTCTGTTTGACCAGAGCAGGCTTGAGACAGCGGTCCGAACAGGAGGAGCCCCAACGCAGGATCTCACCGGTGGACCAATTCAGGACAGGGCTATGACGTTGAAGCCACGGCAGACCCAGGAGGAGTTCGGAGGAACAGAAGGGAAGGACAAAGAACTCTAAAGTCTCGGTATGAAATATTCCGATGTCCATCTGCAGAGGCTGGGTACGGAACTGCACGGTGGCTGAGAGTCTCTCACCGTTAACAGTAGAGATGAAAAACGGCTTGAGTAGATGGATTACTGGAATACGGTACTTGTCAACCAAGGAGGCGTGAATGAAGTTGCCAGCTGAACCGGAATCGAAGAAGGCGGCTGCGGAGAAAGAGGACTTGGAAGAGATGATCAACTGCATGGGTATGATGAGACATGGAGAGGAAGAATCCACACCTAGCAACGCCTCTCCCACGCTTACTAGGTGCGAGCGTTTCCCGAACGCGGTGGACGGAGAGGACAATCTCTAAGGAAGTGCTCGGTACTGGCACAGTACAGACACAGGTTCTCATTTCTGCGGCGGCTTCGTTCTTGCGGAGTCAAGCGTGACCAATCCACCTGCATGGCTTCCACGGCGGAAAACCCAGTAGCGGGTTGAGGTGGATGCGGAAAAACGGGAGCCAGACGAGGAAAGCGTCTAGGACGAGCTTTTTCCTTTTCAAGGAGGAGTTCCTCTTGTCTTTCGGCGAAACGTTTGTCTATCCTAGTGGCCAGCAAGATGAGGTCACTAAGAGTGGAAGGAAGCTCACGTGCAGCCATAACGTCCTTTACTTCACTGTTAAGTCCTTTCTTGAAGGTGGCGCAAAGGGCTTCATTGTTCCAGTTCAGCTCAGAGGCCAGGGTGCGGAACTGAATGGCATAGTCACGCACGGAAGAACCTCCTTGGGTCAAATTTAGTAAGGCAGTCTCTGCGGAGGTAACCCGGGCAGGCTCCTCAAAAACATTCCGGAACTCTAGGCAGAAGCTCTGGACGGAAGCGGTGGCAGGATCTGTGCGGTCCCATAGTGGTGTAGCCCAGGCCAGGGCCTTCCCGGACAGTAAACTGAGTATAAAGGCTACCTTGGCTCGCTCAGAAGGAAACTGGTTGGACAGAAACTCGAGGTGGAAAGAGCACGGCGACAAGAACCCACGGCACTGCTTAGGATCTCCGTCATATTTGTCTGGTAAGGACAAACGGATTCTGGAACCGGTGGTAGGTGATGCAGCAGGAGCAGACGGAGGAGCTGGCTGTTGCAGAGAAGGCAGGAGCTGCTGCAACATAGCGGTCAACTGGGCCAGCTGTTGACCCTGCTGGGCCACAATGGTGGTGAGGTCCTCCAGGCTTGGCAGGGGAACATCAGCGGGATTCATGGCCGGATCTTACTGTCACGAACCGGGGGGACAGGTAGTGAATCCTCTGGACCAGAGAGGCGATAGCGCGGGTAGTACTAGAGGACCGGTTCTAAGCAGTTACTGGTCTTCACCAGAGCCCGCCGCAAGGCGGGGTGGATTTGCCGCGGCGGTAACTACCAGGTCGTGTCCCCTAGTAACAACTCGACCTCTCTAGCAGCTGATAAGGCGTGGTACACAGGGAGAAGGTAAGAGCGTAGTCGGACGTAGCAGCGGTCAGGGCAGGCGGCAAAGGTTCAAAGGCGAGTGGACGATAGCAACGGGTACAGCAACAGGTAAGGCAAACTAACATCGTAGGGAACGCTTTCTCTGAGGCACAAGGCACAAAGATCCGGCAGAAAGCTGTGGGAGGAGAAGGTATAAATGGGCAGTGCACAGGTGCAGCCTAATTAAGTCAGCACTGCCTCTCACAACCTTAACCCTTAATAACCCCTTTGGACCAGGCACCAATCACTGGTGCACTGGTCCTTTGAATCTAAGAGTCCCGGCGCGCGCGTGCCCTAGAGAGCGAGGACGCACACGCCGAGACGCTGGAGTGCTGCCTGGGGGCATACGCTGTGAGCGCTCCGAGGCCAGCAGGGGACCCGGAGAACTCAGCGTAACACTGAGCTGCGATACTGCTCACAGCCAATGTACAGAATTGTGCTTCCTGAGCTGAGAGAAATCCATGACACTACTGTAAGTGACGGTGCCTTCTTAAACAACTGATAGCCAGGGGTCCCAGGTGTCGGACCCTCACCAGTGAGATACTGATGATCTATTCAGAGGATAGGAAAACCCCTTTAACTTCATAGCAAGCCAAAATAACCCAACATTACATTATAATAGTGTGGGAGTTGCACAGATGCAATGGGAGAACACCCCAAAAAGATAGCCCTGGCTGCAAGGAACAACACTAGTCAGTAAGCTGCCCTATACTCTATCTCACACTATAGAATGGAAGTCTTTGTTCTCCTGTTTGAATAGAGCAGCAGACAAGTTGGAGGTTGCAGACTGCGAGCGACAGGGTCTCCATCAGTCCATTCTAAGGACAGGAAAGCTGTGGTGTCGATCAAGTCTGTTTATGGAAACCACATGAATTCAGCTATACAAAAAATTTGCTACAATATAAAAGGATATATTATACAAAGAAAGAATTTTGACAAGTTGTGGGAACACTGGATTAACACCCATTGATTGGGAAAAATGTGTGATTTTTTTTTTTAGAGGTAGGGCAGTAAAAGAATGAAGATGGAGTTAAATAAGGCAGTGGTCTCCCTGCAAATGGGTTTAAATTGAAATTTTAATTTATGTATGTGTATTTATGCATTTTCTGTGTACCATGCAGTTAAGAGTTAATAGGCCTCAGCAACCAGTTGCTAGGTTTGGGCTTTGTCACTCACCTTATAAGGAGTAGTCAAAGCATTTAGTGTAGAGACAGTGGGTGTCTGTGTCATGTATGCCCTGACAAAAAAATAGCTCACAAAAGAAAGCTTATACATCAACTAAAGTGAAGAGAAAAGAAGTTATATATTTGAAAAGTATACCAGTGTCAAGAAAAGGTGCGAGTCGAAGCCCTGTGGATATAAACTGCTTAACAAGAAGCTTAGAGACTGTATAGCAGACATTGTGCTGACAGAGAGAGGCTCTCACAAGCGGTCCAAAACAGATCAGCTTTGCCCTAATGCATTCTGAATAGAAAAGGATCCGCTCAGAATGCATCCGTTTTCCTCCATTCAGTCACCATTCTGCTCTGCAGGCGGACACCAAAACACTGCATGCAGCGCTTTGGTGTCCGCCTGACGAAGCGGAGCCAAATGGATCCGTCCTGGCACACAATTTAAGCCAATGGAGACGGATCCGTTTTCTCTGACACAGTCTGGCACAATAGAAAACTGATCCGTCCCCCATTGACTTCCAATGGTGTTCAAGACGGATCCGTCATGGCTATAGAAGACATAATACACCCGGATCCGTTCATGACGGATGCATGCGGTTGTATTATTGTAACTGAAGTGTTTTTGCAGATCCATGATGGATCCGCAAAAAACGCTAGTGTGAAAGTAGCCTAAATCTGACGTTGAGGTCCACCCCTTGGCTGCAAAGTGAAAAGTGTTAGACCCGTATTTTGCATGCAAAAGTCAGCTACAAAACTGCAGTGTCAGAAAAATTGCTGTAAGGAGACATATTGGCCTATTTACTGTTACTGTAGCCACGTAATCTTTGAGAACTTTGGATATTGCACATTGTGTAAGAACTGACAGTCCATGCATGCTGAGAACTGCAGCTGATGGGGCTACAGCAAATCTGCCTCACAATTGCCTCCAGTGCTGCAGGGGACCCTGTCTTGCACTTCACAATTCATCACCATTAAGGGCACCCCAACCCACCATCCGCAGGAGAATCCCCAATACTGAGGTGTGCCCTGAAGGGAATAAAGGTGTGCTCTTCCCATTACTGTCCAAGGGAGTGTCAAAGTGAGTAACTACAACCACCATTTTTGCTACCATCACTACTATCCTCTCCCCTTCCGGGCTTAGGCATGTATACCTACTGTAATTTGAATAAAGATTTAAAAAACTATACAAAACAAGTAATTTCTGTGTATGATATCTCCTTAAGATTTCATCATGCACAGCAGTTTGTGACTCCAGCGGGTGTATAATCCTGTATTTTACCTATAAGATTTAATGACCTTTTGCATGGTTTGTTTATCACCATGCATAACTGAAAAATGACAATTTATTCAGTAATTACATCAGCCACTGAAGTGCATAATTACAGATTATGCAAAATGGCTTTTTGTACTTGGAAGCTGAAAAAATCCTAACAGTTATTAACAGATCCTCTTACCCACAGAAAAAATAAGTACATCTCCCCTCCAGCCGAGGTCAACAGCCATTTGACTGCCACAGTTCTAGCAGACTAGGTCACCCATGTTTCCATAGTGCCCTACAATGGTACCAGACCTAGTACCTTAATAAAAGAGCCAGGTACAGTGTTACCATAATTAAGACAGACAGTGCTCTTACAATAAAACAAGCCATAATGGCCCATAATTTGGAGACATGAAGAATAATGGGGCTAAGGCATGAACAGAAATGTAACTAGGCTGTCCTTTGCCTAGGGCAAAGGTTCATTTCACTACCATCACCCCATATCCAAATACCCTAGAACAGGAAATGTGCCTTATTGTTTCACCCTCCTGGCAACCAGCACTCCGGGCACATACCCAAGTTGACCCTCTGGTCATGAATATCACAAGAACTAATAAAGAAGAAGAGAGCTGGTAGTGTAGGATCAAAGTGTAAATGGGTGAGGGGGAAAAGAAAGCCTCTCACCTGGCGATGTTGTGCTGGGGGCACAACCGCCAAACATGCATGTATTAAAGCAAACAGTTGCTGTTCTACACCCTCCTGCCGGTACTGAAGTGCCGGTGATCACACTAGAGAGTCAGAGAAAATAAGACGGCGATATCGGCAGCACTGTAAGGAGTGTGGAGGAGCATTTTGACTTTATTGATGTGATACAACGTGTTTCGAGGTTGGATGATCCCTTCTTCAGGTAAACACATCAACAGTGCATGTGTGACATGTACGACTTCAATAAAGTTGATTTCTTCATCATACAAGTGCTCCTCCAGACTCCTTGCAGCGCCACCGATCTCTCTGTCTTCTTTTCTCTGACTGTCATGAATATAAGAAGCCCATTATCATAAACAAGGATAGGGAGTCATTGCTTGGTGGAGTCCAAGGCTGGTAGCTATAGTGTGGATGCCCCTGGGACACAACGCTCTATACATAGGCCCTACATCATGCTTTCTGGGAGGTATTGACATCATCTATATTGTTTAAATTCATAGTACTTCCTCTACTGTTTCATGTTTATTCTTTTATGTTCGTCAGCAATCAGAAGCTTCATCATCACAAGCTTTTAACGCCTGCAGAGATTCTTCTGTGTCTAGCAGCAGGAAAACACTTTGTTACAGCAACAGCCAATTAGTCTCTAATGGTGAAACAGGGGATGTTTGTATTTGCAGACAACATACGATTAAGACAGGTTCAGGGAGGAGAGCGGGGTAAGAATCATTACAATTATGGATGAAATCACTGGGAGACAGCAGAGAAGCAGGATTTACCTTCAAATAGAGATGTCAGTGGGATAGCTCTTGTGGAAAACATTTAACATCACTTTCAATGCAGCCAAAACAGACGTACGCAATGGTCCTCACCTAACTGGCCTTAGGGTGCTAATATACATGCTACTTTTTCTATGTGAAAGTTTTGCACTATTGCTTGTCTTGGGTGATACTGTCAGACAGATATATTATAAATGCCAGTCTTAGTATAAAGTCTGTCAGCGCAAAATGAGCTAGCGTCGATTTGAACTATAATTTGTGCCAGTTGCTGGCGTAAATTATAGTAAACCTGACGGGTTGCACAGGCCACACCGCCTCATGTTAAGCACCACCCATTTTTCTGCCACTTTTGAAAAGTGTTGAGTTTAAAATGTTGCATTTTGCAAATTATGGTACAATTATGGAGTGCCCCATAATTTGTAACTTTTTATGCCACAAAAGTATAGTAAAAAGCTTAACAAATGTGCCCCAGTGTATCTAAGTTGATCTTGTGTCAGGAGATAAAAGCTTGCATGAACATCCAGGCTTTTGAAAGATGAAAATGTGAATTGGCTAGGTTGGAAATTTTCAGCCATGGTCATCCGAAATGATATGTGTATGACTTGATCAGCTGAATTCAACCATTTATTTACCATTTTGCTCCTGGACCTGGGAGTCAGTTTTTTCTTTATAAAACAAAAACTGACTTCCTGGTTGGTCAGTTCCACCCCCCCCCCCTTCCCCTTCCCACACCACCACCAAATTCTTGCACAAACTCTTTAATTCTGGCAGAACACAACCAACCACAACAGAAGAGAAGAGCCATAGTTATTCATGTGTTCCTCCTCTTATTTAAAAGCCTGAAAGAGTTGACCTTCTTAAAAAACAAAAGCCATAGTGTGCGTGGACCCCCAAACTGGCAGCTGATTGAACCAGGAATACATTTGTCTTAGGTTTTATCTTTTTGATTTATTATTTTATGATTTTTATTAAAGATTTGTATTGTGATATATTGATATACCATTTTTTTTGTAATATATTAGACAATACTTGGGGATATATTAGATTTGATATAATAAAAAAACAAACTTCCAGACATTGCAACTTGATGCAGTCATTTCAAATATATATTTTTTTTTGACTGTTTGTTAGGTATACAGTAGACTGTGCGCTTGTAACAACTGTCAACCACATTTATCTGAATCATGATATAAATTGTAGTGAAGGTTATCTTTTAAATGATCCAATAAAGCAGCATGCACCTCGACCAATCATTCCAAATACTGCGAGTCCACTCCAATATTATCCACAATTTATATTAATCACAAATTTAACACATAGGCTGAAACATACTTTCTTTCCGGAAGCTACTTGCTGTTCACAGTTCTTTTTTAGAATTTCTTAATTTAATGATCTCTCTTTCCAGCAATAGCAAATCCAATTTTGAGTACTGAAGGTCTTTACATCGCTGACCCTCCGCAACGTATCACGCCTCTGCACAAATTGATCAATAAATTAAGAGATTCTAGCGACAAACTGAGAACAGTGAGTAGTTTTGTGGAAAGAAAGCATGCTTCAGCCTATGTGTTAACCCTCCAGTAAATACAAACTGTGAATCTTTTTACTGATGGCTTCAGTTATGAGATATCCACTCCCTTCTTATCCTGAGCGGTGTCATGTGACCGACACCCTGATTCCCCAGCTGACACAGAGTCTTTCGTGTGGACAGGAAGTCAGTTTCTCTATTCATTCCTATAAGACTGACCTCGAGGCTGTCATAGAAATGAATGGAGAAACTGACTTTCTGTTCACGCATAAGATGCTGTGTCAGTTGAGGAATCAGGCTGTTGGTCACATGACACAGCTGAGGACCAGAATAAGGGTCCATTGACACGTCCGTGGTGTATTGCGGATCCGCAATACACCGGGCCGCACATGGCCAGCACTAAATAGAGAAGTCCTATTCTTAGGACATGCTCTATTTTCTTGCGGAGCTGCGGACCGGAAGTTCGGGGCCACGCTCCAGAAATGTGGATGCGGAGAGCACATAATGTGCTCTCCGCATCCATTCCGTCCCCATAGAGAACGATTGGGTCCGCACCCGTTTCGCACAATTGCGGAACAGATGCGGACCACACTTGCGGACGTGTGAATGGAGCCTAAAGTAGATAAGGCACAAATACGGTCATCGCTAAAAAGATTACCTTTAGTATAATTTATATCATGTACCTTTGCAAAAGTCCAGAGAATAAACATATTTGTGGGAGTGCTTTTTTAAACTGTAAGTAGTGATGGACGAACATCGGCCGGGATGATTCGCGAACGCGATCACGCGAACAAATGTTCGCGAACCGCAAGTTCGCGGCGGGCCCCATTCACTTTAATGGCAGGCGAACCTGAAAAAACGTTGTAATATTTGCAGCCACCAAATACTTACTAGAAGTGCACAAATCGTCCCACAACATGGACAGTGACATACCAGAGGGGGATCAGTTGCAAAAATTCCAGTTTTAATCAGGGGCCATTTTTATGCGTCTTGAAGGGGAACTCTAAAAAATGTGCCCTGCTGAAGCCTATAAAAATGTTATTTTAGATCACGGGAGTACAGGCCCCAAACATTTGGCATTCACCGGATAGAAAACATCAAGTGATTATGTGGCTGGAGGTATATTAGACGGTCATTGGATATCTATTTTACTGCAGGCTAGTGGAGTACAGGCCCCAAATATTAGGCAATCGCCGGACAGAAAACATCAAGTGATTATGTGGCTAAAGGTATATTGGAAGGTCAATGGATATCAATTTTACTGCAGGCCAGTGGACTACAGGTCCCAAAAAAAAATTCATTCGCCGTACAGAAAAGAACAATTGATAATGTTGCTGGAGGTACATTAGGCGGTCACCGTATACCAATTTTACTGTTGGCCAGTTAGATTACAGGCCCCAAAAATTATTTATGCATTCACCGGACAGAAAAGATAAAGTGATTATGTAGCTGGAAGTATATTAGACGGTCGATGGATATCAATTTTACTGCAGTCCAGTGGACTACAGGCCCCAAAAATTATGCATTTACCGTACAGAAAAGAACAATTGATAATGTGGCTGGAGGTACATTAGGCAGTCACCGTATAACAATTTTACTGTTGGCCAGTGGACTACAGGCCCCAAAAATTATTAATTCACCAGACAGAAAACATCAAGTGATTATGTGGCTGTAGGTATATTAGACGGTCATTGGATATCAATTTTAATACAGGCCAGTGGAGTACAGGCCCCAAACATTATGCATTCACCGTACAGAAAAGATCAAGTGATTATGTGGCTGGAGGTATATTAGACGGTCGATGGATATCAATTTTACTGCAGGCCAGTGGACTATAGGCCCCAAAAATTATTCATTCACCAGACAGAAAAGAACAATTGATTATGTAGCTGGAGGTACATTAGGTGGTCACCGTATAACAATTTTACAGTTGGCCAGTTAGATTACAGGCCACAAAAATTATGCATTCACCGTACAGAAAAGATCAAGTGATTATGTGGCTGAAGGTATATTAGACGGTCATAGGATATCAATTTTACTGTAGGCCAGTGGACTATAGGCCACAAAAATTATTCATTCACCGGACAGAAAAGATCAAGTGATTATGTGGCTGGAGGTTATATTATAGGGTCAATGGATATAAATTTTACTGTAGGCCAGTGGACTATAGGCCCCAAAAATTATTAATTCACCGTACAGAAAAAAGCAATTGATTATGTAGCTGGAGGTACATTAGGTGGTCATACTATAACAATTTTACTGTTGGCCAGTTAGATTAC
This sequence comes from Bufo bufo, assembly GCF_905171765.1. NCBI lineage: Eukaryota > Metazoa > Chordata > Amphibia > Anura > Bufonidae > Bufo > Bufo bufo. Next base: position 129,785,432 of record NC_053394.1, on the reverse strand, counting down.
AGGCCCCAAAAGTTATGCATTCAACGTACATAAAAGATCAAGTGATTATGTGGCTGGAGGTATATTAGACAGTCATTGGATATCTATTTTACTGCAGGCCAGTACAAATATATGTCAAATACATTTATATATATATATATATATATATATATATATATGAACAAAATATAAAATTGGATTAAAAACATGACTAACGAAATCCCCCCTCTTTTATGCCCCTAAATTTACATAAGACAGGGACCATTATTTGTTCTAGGTGGTGGCGGATATGTGTGGGCTGGCATAAGGAAATTCAATTAAACGTGGTCGTCACAAGTGTTGAATTACTCAGAGATCCATGCCTCATTCATTTTTAGAAATGTGAGGTAGTCCACACTGTCGTGAGCTAGGCAAGTGCGCTTATCAGTCACGATCCCCCCTGCTGCGCTGAACGTCCTTTCAGACAGGACACCCGACGAGGGGCAAGCCAAGAGTTCCATGGCAAATTGTGCCAGCTCTGGCCACAGGTCAAGCCTGCACACCCAGTAGTCAAGGGGTTCCTCGCTTCTCAGAACGTCCACATTGGCCGTTAACCCGATGTAGTCGGACACCTGCCGGTCTAGGTGTTCCCTGAAGCTGGATCCGGAGGACGGCTGTCAATGGGTTGGCTGCAAGAATGATCTCATATCCGAAGTGACCAACACATCGTCAAACCGCCCTCTTCTTGCATGCGCTGTAGGATTGGTACCCGCAACTGTTTCTCTGTGGGTGGAAATTCCTCTGCCAGCGCCCGCAACAGTAGAATGCAGCATCTCTCGAAGCAAGGCCTGGAAATTCTGCATTCTGACAGCCCTCTGTGATGCTGGTAACATGTATGCCATTTTGTGTTTGTACCGGGGGTCTAAGTACGTTGCCACCCAGTACATGCTCTTTATGCTTTTTATACGGGGTCCCTATTCAAACACTGGAGCATAAAGGCCCCCCCTGGCTCCTGCTCATAGCCCAAGAGAATGTTGTTCTCGGTCTCCACCCCCCATCCATGGACAACACCAGGAATCCCAGAAAAGTTTAAAGCCTGCTCTTCTTGCTCCTCCTCCCCCCAGGCACCATCCTCCTCTGACTCATCTTCAGACTCCTGCTGACTTGTCTCAGATGGAGTAGCCCCCCCTGGGAATTCATTCAGCATTGCGATTTCCTCATCTTCCTGCTCCTACTCCTCGACGGCTCTAGAAAGAAGGCGTAAGGTACAATGTCATTGATAGCGCCCTGGCTGCGACTGACTAGTTTGATGATCTCATCAAATGGCCGCAGAAGTCTGCATGTGTCGCACATGAGCAGCCACTGGCACGGTGAACAAAAAAACAAGCTCCCGAGAACCTGTCCTGCCACAGAGTTCATACAGGTAGTCGTTAACGGCATGTTTCTGCTGGAGCAGCCTATCAAGCATATACATGGTGGAGTTCCAGCGCATCGGGCAGTCACAAATCAAACATCTCTCGGGCAGGTGGTGTCGCTGCTGAACGTCAGCAAGGCGAGCCATGGCCGTGTAAGATCTTCTAAAATGGCCAGAGATTTTTCTGGCCTGCCGCAAGACGTCCTGGACCCTGGGGTATTTGGCAACAAATCGCTGCACGACTAAGTTCAGGACGTGTACCATACATGGCACGTGTGTCATTTTGACCTCTTTTAGCGCGCTCAGCAGATTGGCACCGTTGTTGCACACCACTTTACCAACTGTCAAATTGAGCGGGGTTTGCCACTGATCGGCATGTGACCGCAGAGCTGAAAAAAGTGCAGGACCGGTGTGGCTCTTGGCTTCCAGGCACAACAGCCGCAGCACAGCATGGCAACGTCTCACATGGCACATCGAATAGGTTCTCGGGAGCTGGGGGGTGCAGCGGAATAGGCGGTAGCAGTGTAGGATAGAGTAGGAGAGGAGCAGAAAAGGCAGGCTTGCATGCAATCCGTGTAGGTAACACCAAATCCACACAGGTGCCACAGGTTGCATACTTGACAGCCGTCAGAAGGTTCACCAAGTGGCAGTAAAAGTTATGTACCTTCTCTGCCTGTGTTTGCTAGACCATGTGTCTGTGGTGAGATGTATCTGGGCACCAACACTTTGTGCCAGAGATACAGTCACTTGCCGCTGAACATGGCCATATAGCTCTAGGATTCCCTTTCTAGGAGAAATATTTCCTTCTGGGGACCTTCCATTGTGGTGTGCCAATGGCCACAAATTTTCTAAAGGCCGTTGGGAAAGAGAGTTATCCTGCGTCATCAACATTTTAGCCACGGAAGCTTGCCTTTTGCCAGATGAACACGACGACGGCACGGTGGAAGGTGGAGTGGAGGACAAATGGGAGGAGAGAGGAGAAGGAGAAGAGGCAGGACGTGGAGCGCCTGGAGTGTGGCTTTGTGGGTTCTGACGGTGTTGCTCCCACTGGGCTTGGTGATGGAAGGCCAGGTGCCTTCTTAAGGCGGTCGTCCCTAGGTGAGTGTTGGGCTTACCGTGACTTATGCGTTGACAGCACAGGCTGCAGATGGCAACACTATTGTCAGCAGCTGACACATTAAAAAAGCCTACACTGCGGAGTCATGTGCTGGCGTCCTGGGAGTGCCAGATGTGACTGTGCATGGTGGATGGCTCGCTCCAGATACATTTGCAGTCTGCTTTTTGTCTCCTGTGCACTGTAAGTTCTGCCTGCTTCTCCTCCCTATCTGCTGCTCCGTCTCTCCCTCTGAACTCCCCTCCTCTTCCTCTATTGTGGGCACCCATGTGAAGTCCATCGACACATCATCATCGTCACCTTGACCACCGCTGACATTAGAGATCTCGGAGTAGGCAGCAACAGTGGGGACCACCCTCCTTGGGCTGATCTGGGTACTGTCATCAGACTGCTGGGTGGTGACCTCCTCTTCCTGATCAGATGCCAAGAATGGCTGCACATCGGTATGGTCTTGCAATGGATGAGAAAATAATTGGTGGTGTCTTTGGGGGTGCACACAGCAGAGAGTGAAGAGGGTGCAGATAGAGAGGATGAGGAGGGTGCAAAAGCGAAAGCTGAATGAGCCACTCAACCAAGTTTGGTGCGTCCTTTGATGTAATCGCACGCACCTTCTGCAATTTCCCACTTAGCCTCTGGCCTGGTGCACCTGCCCGATCCCTACCACCCCTGCGAAATGGCCTGCCTCTTCCTCTGCCTGTCATTTTTAAAATAACCCTGTGACAAAGTCTCTATAGAAGAGCAGTATTTGTGGAAGCAGGTATATCGCAGGCCTCAATCAATTTTTGGTGGAAGCCGGTATATCAATACCCTGTATCAGTATTTTTTGGAAACAGGTATATAGAACCCAATAATGAGTATTTGCTGGAAGCCGGCAAAACAAACCCCTTAATCGATATTTGGTAAAAGCTGGTGTATCGCAGGCCTCAATCAATATTTGGTGGAAGCTGATGTATCGCAGGCCTCAATCAATATTTGGTGGAAGCCGGTATAACAATACCCTGTATCAGTATTTTGTGGAAACTGGTATATAGATCCTAATAAATTAATAATGAGTATTTGCTGGAAGCCGGCAAATCAAACCCCTTAATCGATATTTGGTGGAAGCTGGTGTATCGCAGGCCTCAATCAATATTTGGTTGAAGCCGGTATATTAATACCCTGTATAAGTATTTTGTGGAAACAGGTATATAGAACCCAATAATGAGTATTTGCTGGAAGCTGATATATCAAACCCCTTAATCAATTTTTGGTGGAAGCTGGTGTATCGCAGGCCTCAATCTATATTAGATGGAAGCCGGTGTATCACACCCCTCAATCAGTATTTTGTGGAAGCAGGTATATCGCACCCCTTAATCTTTTTTTTGGGGGGGAACAGGTATATCACACCAGTTGCAATTAGTTATTCGAATAGCGTTCGTCCCTCTATTTAGTTGCAGTATCGCAGCAGAACCGCACACAACTGCTGCACAATACAAAAGCACTATAATATACTTTCTATGTTAGAAAGTATATTATAAGTATATCACACCCCTCTGTATGTCACACCTATCGATAGCACACCTATACCAGTCCTTAAAAGGACTTTTGTGACAGTCTGTCCCTGCTTCACACAGCAACCTCACTTACAAATCCTACGCTACTGTACGTGTGACATACTTTCAAGCATATATAACATTTAATATCAAGAAGGCGAGCAGAAATGGACAGGGAAGTGGCCGTGATGCTGATGGTACACGCAGAGGCCGTGGCCCTAGGCGCGTTGAAACTGTGCCTGCTGCCAGAGCACAAAAAAAACAATCATCCACGATACCTAGCTTCATGTCCCAGTTTGCAGGGCGGCGCAGGACTACGGTCTCAAAGTCATACCAGTGCGACCAGGTGGTCAGTTGGATTGCAGCAGATAATGCTTCCAGTCGGTTAAGCACCACCCTGTCTTCCACTAAGTCCAGTCTCAGTAGCCAAGAGTCTGGTCAACACAATCCTCACCCTGATCTTCCTTCCTCCCACCATGGAGAGTCTTGCCAAACAAATGATCCCACACTCGGATATTCCGAGGAGCTCTTTTCAGCACCATTCCTTAATTTGGGCCTCTCGACAAGCCTGCTTGAAGAGGAACAATAGATATTGTGCCCTGATTCCCAAACTCTTGAGCATCCACAGTCACAAGAAGAAGACGGTGGGGAACGGCAATTAGTGTTTCACAAGGTGGATGATGAAGAGGAGACACAGTTGCCAATAAGTCAATGGCAATTAGTGTCTCAAGAGGTTGATGATGAGGATGAGACACAGTTGTCAGTAACTGAGGTTGTTAGGTCAACAAGTCAGGAGGATGAGCAGAGTGAGGAAGTGGAAGAGGAGGTGGTGGACGATGAAGTCACTGACCCAACCTGGGAAAGTAGCAAACCGAGCGAGGACAGCAGTACAGAGGGGGAGGAATCCGCAGCACAGGTTGGAAGAGGCAGTGTGGTGGCAAAAGGGAGAAGGCGGGCAACACCAAACAGGCCCGCAACTGTTTTTCGGAGCACACCCTTGCGGAAATTTCCCTTGCCAAGGGGTAGGTGTTCTGCAGTCTGGCACTTTTTTAAGGAAAGTGCGGACGACAAAAGAATTGTAATTTGTAACCTGTGCCATACAAAAATGAGCAGGGGCGTGAACGCTAGCAACCTCACCACCACCAGCATGACCCACCACATGGCATCAAAGCACCGTAATAGGTAGGTCGAACGCCTGGGTCCACAATCTGTGTCTACGGGTCACACCACTGCCTCATCTTCCCCTGTGTTACGTGCTGGCCAATCCACTGTTGAAGGCGCAGGCCCGGATGCCTCCTGCCCTGCACCTTCACAAGAACCATCAATGACCACATCCACTTCTGTGTCCCAGCACAGCGTACAAATGTCCTTACCCCAGGCATTTGAACGCAAGCGCAAATATCCAGCCACCCACCCACAGGTTATAGCACTAAATGCACAACTTTCCAAATTACTGGCCCTGGAAATGTTGCCATTTAGGCTTGTGAACACTGAGGCCTTCTGTAGCCTGATGTCGGCGGCCGTCCCTCGTTACGCAGTCCTCAGCTGCCACTATTTTTCACGGTGTGCCATACTCGCCGCCATACACCAGCATGTGTTCCGTAACATCACCCGTGCCCTGACCATCGCAGTTACTGGGAAGGTCCACTTAACCACTGACACATGGACAAGTGCTTTCGGCCAGGGACGCTACATTTCCCTGACGGCACACTGGGTGAACGTTATGGTGGCCGGGAGCGAGTCGTACACTGGGATGGCACAGGTGCTACCGACGTCAAGGATTGCGGGCCCTAATTCCATCAGGGTTTCCGCCACCACCTATGTTAGTGGCTCCAACCCCTACTTCTCCTCCTCCTCCTCCACTTCCACCTCAGAATTATCCTATTGCAGCACCAGTCAGCCATCAGTTGGTAGCTGGAAGCAGTGTAGCACTGCAGTGGGGAAGCATCAACAGGCCGTGCTTAAGCTGATCTGCTTAGGTGACAAACAGCACACAGAGCTGTGGCAGGGGATAAGAGACCAGACTGAGCTGTGGCTCTCGCCACTCAACCTAGAACCAAGCATTGTTGTGTCTGATAATGGCCGTAACTTGTTGGCTGCTTTGGAGCTCGGGAAGCTCACACACATCCCATGCCTAGCCCACATCCTCAACTTAGTGGTTCACCGGTTTCCTAAAACCTACCCCAATTTGCCTGAGCTACTGGTGAAGGTGCGCTGCGTGTGTGCCCATTTCCGCAAGTCATTGACAGCTTCCGTCGGTCTGTCAACGCTGCAGCAGCGCTTACAATTGCCAACTCACCGACTGTTGTGCGATGTGAGCACGTGCTGGAACTCGATGTTTCACATGTTGGCCAGGCTTTGTGTGGAACAGAGGGCAGTAGTGGAATACCAGCTGCAACATGGTTGTCGCCTTTCCAGTCAGCTTCTGCTTTTCACAAGCGAGGAGTGGACATGGATGTCTGACCTCTGTGAAGAAACTTTGGGGAATCAACACAGATGGTGAGTGGCGATAACACTTTTATCAGCGGCACCATCCCACTTCTGTGTCTACTCAAACGCTCGCTGCTCATAATTAAGGCCGACGCTTTGCATGTGGTAGAGGTGGAAATGAGGGAAGACATTTCACAGGGTGATAGCCAGACCACCCTCATTTAGTCTTCTCAGCGCAAATTGGATGATGATAAGGAGGAGCAGAAGACGGTTGCCTTCGCTACAGAGGGTAGTACCCATGGAAGTTTAATTCCATCTGTTCAGCGTGGATTGGAAGAAGAGGAGGAAGAAGATGAGGAGATTGAGAGTCATCCTCCTGATGACGACAATGAAGTATTGCCTGTTGGGACTCTGGCACACATGGCTGACTTTATGTTAGGCTGCCTTTCCCGTGAGCAACACGTTTTACACATTTTGGACAACACGGATTACTGGTTGTTCACCCTTCTCAACCGCCGCTACAAAGAGAACTTCTCCTTCCTCATTCCAGTGGTGGAGAGGACGAGCAAAATGGTGCAATACCAGAAGGTCCTTGTGGAAAAATTGCTCCAAAAATTTCCAGCTGACAATATTGGTGGCAGAGTACATAGTTCCTTGGGCAACTGAGAAGGGGAGACGAGGCGAACACACAGCAGTTCCAACAGAGGCAGGGCAACACTCTCCAAAGCCTGGGACAGTTTCATGAGACCCCGCCAGCACCCTCACCGTGATGCGTGGCCTAGTGTCACAAGGAGGGAAATATTTTGGAAGATGGTGAAGGAGTACGTAGCAGACCGTGTCAGCGTCCTCAATGATCCCTCTGTGCCTTACAAATACTGGGTGTCCAAGCTGGACACGTGGCATGAACTGGCGCTCTACGCCTTGGATGTGCTGTCCTGCCCTGCCGCCAGCGTTTTGTCAGAGCGGGTATTTAGTGCTGCTGGGGGCATTATAACTGATAAGCGCATCCGCCTGTCAACTGAAACAAGGCCTGGATTCTCTACTCCACCAGAGGAAAGCGGCTGAACATAAAGGCACTTTAAATTTATTTTTTATAATGTACTGAATACACTGTATTCCCATGCACCCCTTCCACCACGAAAAAGGGTATATGGTTCAATCTTCTTTTCTCGTCCTCCTCCTCTTCCATCATATCAACATGCTTATTAGTCTGCCCTCGCTCCTAATGTTGTAGATGGTCAGCTCACCAGAAGGCCCTCACATATAATGTTTTAGAGGGTCAGCTCACCAGCAGGTCCTCACCTACAATCTTTTAGAGGGCCAGCTTACCTGTAGGCCTTCGCATGTAATGTTTTAGAGGGTCAGCTCACCAGCAGGCCCTCACCTACAATCTTTTAGAGGGTCAGCTCACCTGTAGGCCCTTGCATATGTTTTAGAGGGTCAGCTCACCAGCAGGCCCTCACCTACAATCTTTTAGAGGGCCAGTTGACCTGCAGGCCCTCGCATGTAATGTTTTAGAGGGTCAGCTCACCTGTAGGTCCTCGCATATAATGTTTTAGAGGGTCATCTCACCAGCAGGCCCTCGCCTATAATCTTTTAGAGGACCAGCTCACCTGCAGGCCCTCGCATATAATGTTTTAGAGGGTCAGCTCACCAGCAGGCCCTAACCTACAATCTTTTAGAGGGTCAGCTCACCTGCAGGCCCTCGCATATAATGTTTTTGAGGGTCAGCTCACCAGCAGACCCTCAGCCATGTTTTAAAGGGTCAGCTCACCTGCAGGCCCTCACATGTAATGTTTTAGAGGGTCAACTCACCAGCAGGCCCTCGCCTACAATCTTTTAGAGAGTCAGCTCACCTGCAGGCCCTCTCATATAATGTTTTTGAGGGTCAGCTCACCATCAGGCCCTCAACCATAATGTTTTACAGGGTCAGCTCATCAGCAGGCCCTCGCACATAATTTTTTTAATGGTTAGCTAAGCAGCAGGCACTCGTCTGTAATTTTTCAATGATCAGCTCAGCAGCAGGCACTCACCCATAATTTTTTCGATGCTCAGATCAGCAGCAGGCACTCCACTCTAATGTTTTAGAGAGTCAGCTCTGCAGCAGACCCTCACGCCTAATGTTTTAGATTATCAGCTCAGCATCAGGCCCTCGCACTTAATGTTTTAGATAATCACCAGCAGGCCATAAGTCATAATTTTTTCAAGGGTGTATGATGCCCTCCTTTATGTGTAATAAAGGGTGTATTGGAGTGTCGGTTCCTTGTAATTTTGGAAGCCCTTTCACTTAGTGCATAGGCTTCATGAGTGTAGGAGTCCCACTACCTGAACAATTGTACCACAATGTGAATGAGGCCCTCCATTATGTGATATACAGGTTGTATTGGAGTGCCTCTTCCTTGTAATTTTTGGCAGCACTTGCACTTTATATACATGTAAATATACAGGAAAGAATGTTTCCTAACAATTTTTCCTCTAAAATCAATTTTATCTTTGGTTTTGTGCGTATTATTGTCAGTCTGTAAAAGTGGCGTAGTACTCGAACAACATCGTTCCCAGCAGCGACTTGGAAGTCCAAGATGCATCCAGACATTCTCACCATGCTGTTCCCAAACCATTTTGGTGAGGTTTCCATGAATTTCTGACCTTTTCCTATGAACCAGACACCCTCCCCTCTTCAGAGCAGGGGGTGCCTGGTTTAATGCTCGGGTTCTCTCATTGACTTCTATTGTGCTCGGAAGCTCGGTAGAGCACCCGAGCATCCAGAGGTGTTCAACCCGAGCACTTTGGTGCTTGATCAACACTATTCATTAGCCCATAATAGGCATCAAATACATTAAAGGATATGGACTTTAAAAGGATATGGATTTTTTTTACACTAATTAATTTATTTTGTGGAGAAAATCATTTCTCCAAATGGTTCTATTTATCTATCTTTTTTCCTTTTTGTTCTACAGCCTGCTGTGCTTCCTATGGAGGTGAACATGTTGGATATGGAGGTCCTGGGCTGGTGTGGTTACACGTGGTCTGCGGTTGTGAGACCGGTTAGATGTACTGTCAAATTCTCTGAAACACCTTTGGAGACGGCTTATAGAGAAATGAACATTCATTGCACGGGCAACAGCTTTGGTAGGCATTCCTGTAGTTAGCATGCCAATTGCACGCTCCCTCAAACGTTGCAACATCTGTGGCATTGTGCTGTGTGATCAAACTGCACATTTCAGAGTGGCATTTTATTGTCGGAAGTCTAAAGCACACCTGTGCAATATTCATGCTGTCTAATCAGCACCTTGATATGCCACACCTGTGAAGTGGGATGGATTATCTGGGCAAAGGAGAAGTGCTCAGTAACACAGATTTAGACAGATTTGTGAACAATATTTGAGAGTAATGGGTCTTTTGTGTATGTAGAAAATGTTTCCGATTTTTGAGTTCAGTTCATGCAAAATTGGAGCAAAGCCAAAATTGTTGCGTTTATATTTTTGCTCAGTGTAGTAAACTACAATGGGCATGTGTATGTAATATGTATATAGCAGCGTCAGATGGGCCCTGTGTATGGCAGCGTCAGGTGGGCCCTGTGTATGGCAGCGTCAGGTGGGCCCTGTGTATGGCAGCGTCAGGTGGGCCCTGTGTATGGCAGCATCAGGTGGGCCCTGTGTATGGCAGCGTCAGGTGGGCCCTGTGTATGGCAGCGTCAGGTGGGCCCTGTGTATGGCAGCGTCAGGTGGGCCCTGTGTATGGCAGCAGTGGTCTTATGTTTAGTGTATGATGTTGGATAAATGTAAAATTGTCTACATTTATTTCTGCATGGGAGACTGGTAATGTCAGAAATATCAGCCTCATAACGTTATGTGGGCCTATGCATTACATATGTGAATTACCGCAAAATTTGTACTCCTCCTCGGCTAAAAATACTCCTCAAAATTGTTGAGAAGTATTTTTACTCTTCTGGAAAAAAATGTATTGCGACCTCTGCTGTCAGCTGTAACATACAGCTGGCAGTCTGCTTCAAACTGCAGACATAACCATGGTCCTTAGGGACCGCTGTATGGAAGGGGCTAACCATCGGGCCGCTGACGTTCCTCTCCTGCCCCCTTCCCCCACCATGTAGGATGGCCGTCCTCACCCCCATACAAGCCATCACCCTCCTTCGATTGTTACCATGGCACAGGCATCCGGATTGCCTCGGTATAGCTGAGCCTGATCAGGCTTACTGTGAATGACAAAACACTGCAGTACACTATACAGTGTACTGCAGTGTATTGTAGAGGCATCAGACCCACTGGATCTTTAAGAACCAAGTGGGTCTGAGTCAGAAAAGTGTAAAAAAAAAAGTTAAAAAAGTTTAAAAAAAAAGTTAAAAAAAATTAACTTTTTCCTATATCCACACATATAACTGGTTAGAAATGTAAAAAATAAAAAACACTAAACATGTTTGGTATCGCAGCGTCCGTAATGACCTGATCTATAAAAGGATCATGTACTTTTACTGCACGGCGAACGCCATAAAAAAATAAAGAAAAACTATGATGGAATTGCAATTTTGCCCGCCGCACTTTCCACAAAATGGTATAAAAAGTGATCAAAAGAGTCATATGTACCATAAAATAGTACCAATGAAACAGTCATCTCATCCTGCAAAAAATGAGCCTCTACCTAAGACAATCACCCAAAAATTAAAAAATATATGGCTTTCAGAAAATGGAGACACTAAAACATGATTTTTTTTGTTTCAAAAATGCTCTTATTGTGTAAAACCAAAATATATTAAAAAAAACTGACATATTAGGCCCCTTTCAGACGAGCGAGAATTCCGCGTGGGTGAAATGCGTGATGCAAACACATAGCACCCGCACGGAATCCGGACCCATTCATTTAAATGAGTGTGTGTACATGAGCGGTGGTTTTTACGCATCACTTTTGCGTTGTATCAAAATCGCAGCATGTTCTATATTTTGCGATTTTTCACGCAACGCTGGCCCGATAGAAGTGAATGGGGCTGCGTGAAAAATCGCATCCGCAAGCTTCATTGGAAAATGAAAGGAGGACTCTGATTGGCTGCTATGGGCAACTAAGCCAGTTCTGATAAATCTCACCCACCGTGTACTTATATGTGTACATAGCTGTCACGGGGTTCCGAAGGTGCACTCGGTCCCCCATTGCCCGCAGAACTGTTGCTTAGCTTTTGGAATGAGGTTCTGTGTTTGACCTCATTCCCAGGGCGGCTTTACTAGCTGGGTGGCTCCTTGCTCCTAAGTCTGCCTTGAGCGCCGAGCTGATCACTCGGTGCTCGACTGGTTGGTCTGTCGGTCATGTGACGCTGGCCACGTCACATGACCCTCACTCCCCACTATAAATACAGGCAGCCTGCTGGCTACAGGTTGCCTGTTAATTTCTAGGTTCCTGGTATTTGTTGGACTGCTGAATACTTATCTGCTCTCCTGGTATTTATGACCCCGGCTTCTCCTGACAATTCTCTGCTTGCTCCATTTGTACTTTGCAGCTTTCCTGGTTATTGACTCGGTCCGTTCACGTCCTGTTGTTTGTCTGTCTGTCATCCCTGCACTTACTCCAAGTTAGGGATTGCCGTCCAGTTGTCCCCTGTCATTAGGACTCGCGAGGCAAGTAGGCAGGGCCAGGGGTAAGGGTGGAGCGCAGTGGTCACTTCCCTTCCCCCTGTGTGTGTGTGTACGCGACCGTTACAGATTAACAGGAAAGCTGCAAAGTACAAATGGAGCAAGCAGAGAATTGTCAGGAGAAGCCGGGGTCATAAATACCAGGAGAGCAGAGAAGTACAAGAGGAGTCCTAAGAGAGTAGTCAGGTGGGAGCCGAGGTCACAATACCAGGACGGATGCGCAGTACAGGAGGATCAGGCAAAAGGATGGTCAAGGAACAGGATCAGGTAAGTATTCAGCAGTCCAACAAATACCAGGAACCTAGAAATTAACAGGCAACCTGTAGCCAGCAGGCTGCCTGTATTTATAGTGGGGAGTGAGGGTCATGTGACGTGGCCAGCGTCACATGACCGACAGACCAACCAGTCGAGCACCGAGTGATCAGCTCGGCGCTCAAGGCAGACTTAGGAGCAAGGAGCCACCCAGCTAGTAAAGCCGCCCTGGGAATGAGATCAAACACAGAACCTCATTCCAAAAGCTAAGCAACAGTTCTGCGGGCAATGGGGGACCGAGTGCACCTTCGGAACCCCGTGACAATAGCATTGTGTGTCGTCACACTATACAAATCTGTGTGGGACAAGTGACCACTCACTGTGCGGACTCCACACAAATACTGTATTCAGAAGAGAGTGCATGTAGTGAGAGCTTTCAGTAATGAGATCTATATCCTGCTTATAACGCCATGGTTCTGACTGTAGATAGCTGCACTAACGTTATCAGCAGAAATATCTATTGTGTCTACAAATAATTGACTTTCTACAGAATGGAAAGTGAGAAATAGATCTGCTGATTACAGGCTGTAGCATACTGTAAGACTCACCATGTTGTGGATTGGAATGAAATCTTACAAGTTCCAGCAGCCTATATGTAAGTGGATGAGAGCTGTGCTGTGTAACAGGATGTGGGGGTGGGGCAGCAGAGCTGTGATGGTGCATGTGAAATTCACAGGAACTCCCACAGACCCTCAAAGGAGATGACAGCAGTCAGCAAAATGAATAACAGAGCATTTCCGAAAGCATGTGTGAAGCAAAGCTGATACCAAGTTTAATTTTATTAGGTGCTGCATTACAGTAAGATATGGGGTTATTGGTTTTTAGTGCACAAAGGTGTCTATAGGCTTTAACTGGTCTGCATAATAGAAGAGGTACCGACCTAGAGGTTCCCACTAAGGTCTTGCAACTAGAAATGTTGTTCTCATCTGCTTTCCTCTGAAGGGCTTTTGTCCTGAAGGGGCTACTTGTAAGTGTGAATCGCTTCTCAGACTTGGGCTCAGATCTGGTGGTGGAAACTCTGCTGGGTCTGGGTCAAGCCCTTGTGGGGGCCCTAGGTGAACAAGATGGCATCTTTTTGGAGTGGCAAGATGATATCTCTTAATGAGAGACCTATATATAGCCCAAAATCAAAGTCCAGGACCCACACCTGACTATGTCATAAAAACCAACATAATTTTTATTGAAAATCACATGGAGACATGATTGACACAAATCACAATAAACAATTAACACAAGCACAATACATTTAAAATATTAAAACCAAGAGGACCGATGGTGGGCTGTGTATATATAAAAAAAAAAAAGGTGCAAGTGCAATAATCGTGGTTGGTCGCTAATAGAGAGGTTAATTAAATCACACCACTATGGCTCAATAATACATGATAACAAGATTCATCTACAAGTACACTGCTCAAAAAAATAAAGGGAACACAAAAATAACACATCCTAGATCTGAGTTAATTAAATATTCTTCTGAAATACTTTGTTCTTTACATAGTTGAATGTGCTAACAACAAAATCACACAAAAATAAAAAAATGGAAATCTAATTTTCAACCCATGGAGGTCTGGATTTGGAGTCACACTCAAAATTAAAGTGGAAAAACACACTACAGGCTGATCCAACTTTAATGTAATGTCCTTAAAACAAGTCAAAATGAGGCTCAGAAGTGTGTGTGTGGCCTCCATGTGCCTGTATGACCTCCCTACAACGCCTGTGCATGCTCCTGATGAGGTGGCGGACGCTCTCCTGAGGGATCTCCTCCCAGACCTGGACTAAAGCATCTGCCAACTCCTGGACAGTCTGTGGTGCAACGTGACGTTGGTGGATAGAGCGAGACATGATGTCCCAGATGTGCTCAATTGGCTTCAGGTCTGGGGAACGGGCGGGCCAGTCCACAGCATCAATGCCTTCGTCTTGCAGGAACTGCTGACACACTCCAGCCACATGAGGTCTAGCATTGTCTTGCATTAGGAGGAACCCAGGGCCAACCGCACAAGCATATGGTCTCACAAGGGGTCTGAGGATCTCATCTCGGTACCTAATGGCAGTCAGGCTACTTCTGGCGAGCACATGGAGGGCTGTGCGGCCCTCCAAAGAAATGCCACCCCACACCATTACTGACCCAATGCCAAACCGGTCATGCTGGAGGATGTTGCAGGCAGCAGAACGTTCTCCACGGCGTCTCCAGACTCTGTCACGTCTGTCACATGTGCTCAAGTGAACCTGCTTTCATCTGTGAAGAGCACAGGGTGCCAGTGGCGAATTTGCCAATCTTGGTGTTCTCTGGCAAATGCCAAATGTCCTGCACGGTGTTGGGCTGTAAGCACAACCCCCACCTGTGGACGTTGGGCCCTCATATCACCCTCATGGAGTCTGTTTCTGACCGTTTGAGCAGACACATGCACATTTGTGGCCTGCTGGAGGTCATTTTGCAGGGCTCTGGCAGTGCTCCTCCTGTTCCTCCTTGCACAAAGGCGGAGGTAGCGGTCCTGCTGCTGGGTTGTTGCCCTCCTACGGCCTCCTCCACATCTCCTGATGTACTGGCCTGTCTCCTGGTAGCGCCTCCATGCTCTGGACACTACGCTGACAGACACAGCAAACCTTCTTGCCACAGCTCGCATTGATGTGCCATCCTGGATAAGCTGCACTACCTGAGCCACTTGTGTGGGTTGTAGACTCCGTCTCATGCTACCACTAGAGTGAAAGCACCACCAGCATTCAAAAGTGACCAAAACATCAGCCAGGAAGCATAGGAACTGAGAAGTGATCTGTGGTCACCACCGAATTGGATGTGGGAGTCCAATTAGCCCATCTGTTTTGCGTGAGGTGGATTCTGAAGATGGCAAAACACCTGGTTAGATAAGTGGTAGGAAATCTACTGTTGATGAGGAACGGGTGTGGTCAGAAAGTGGAGCACAAAAAAACCCTTAAATATGAGCATGTAAATAGGTTTGAAGTTTTTTCTTCCTTTTCAGGGGACAACTTTGACGAAAATTCTCAGGGTTCACCTGGTATGGAATATCTAGAAAAGGAAGAGGTAGAAAGGTTGAAAAGAACCAGTCATTTTAAGTAGGGATTTCAAACAATTGAAAAATATGAAAGCTGATCTTTTTTTGTCTGCAGGAATGTGTCATAAATATAGCACCTTTGGAATCAGAATGGAAGTATGGTAAGTTCTATTGGTCTCCCGTGGTGATAATGTGAATAAAGGACTTTGAATTTTGATTAAAAATAATGAAATTATTGTTCAGAGAGGTTTATTATTTAGCAAATCGAATCAAATGAAATGATACAGGAGGTAAGATATCAGGATGCTGGTTTAAAGGGGTTGAACCCGGACATACCCACATATTCACCCAGGCAGCCCCCTGATATTAGCATTGGAGCATTTTATGCTGTGATGCTCTCCCTTGCCTTGTGCTGAATTGCACAGAGCAAGTGCTTTTTTGTTTATGTTTTTACACTGCCGGGTGGAGGCTTACACCCAGCAATGTATTCGGTGACGTCACCAGCTCTGATTTACAACCGTTTTACAGGTTAGGGCAGTGCTAAAGCCCGCCCATTAGTGCCAGTGACATCTTCCGGCTCACTGCTGGGCGGAAGCCTCCGCCTAGCAGCCCTAAGGAGAGCCTGGTACATCACCGGATCTCCTCAAAATGCATTTGCCCTTCGCGATTCAGTGCAATACTACCAAGAGGGGAGGAACAGGGTGGTTAGCCCTGTTCCTGCCAATTATTGCCAACCATACCTTGTCTAGCTGGAATATACAGCCTAACAATGCATAACATAACAATACATAATAAACATTTGCATATACCCCTAGGTCTGGGGTACTGCAGATTGTCTATCTAAGGACTGATTGCAAGAGGTCTACAGGCTGGACCATAAGCCATAAGCCTATTATGTGCGATATCGGTAGTAGCTGGAAGCAGACAGCACACATGGGTTATTGTACATAGGAGGCGTAACTTTAATTCATAGGGCCCCATAGCTAAATATAATGGAGCCCCCACTGACATGTAAGAAAATTAAAACGGCAGCATAAGTAACAATAATATTTAGCGTAATATATCAGAAAACCCACATTATACCAAAAAGCCGCATTATTGTTATTCTCCACAAAAAGGTACAATGCTCTTGCATCTAATTAGGCCCCCTCAACCTCTTCACCCGATAGCAAAAGCCATGGCAGCTATGTACAGGGTGGGCCATTTATATGGATACACCTTAATAAAATGGGAATGGTTGGTGATATTAACTTCCTGTTTGTGGCACATTAGTATATGTGAGGGGGGAAACTTTTCAATATGGGTGGTGACCATGGCGGCCATTTTGAATCCAACTTTTGTTTTTTCAACAGGAAGAGGGTCATGTGACACATCAAACTTATTGGGAATTTTACACGAAAAACAATGGTGTGCATGGTTTTAACGTAACTTTATTCTTTCATGAGTTATTTACAAGTTTCTCTTTGTTTACAGCCATTGACATGTCGCCGAGGTTAACACGTGAGGAGCGGATAGAAATTGTGTTGATGTCTGGTGAACACAGTAACCGGGTCATTGCAGCAGATTTCAATGCAAGACACCCTACAAGACCACCCATCTCCCATGCTACAGTTAGCAAATTGCTTGCTAAGTTTCGTGAAACTGGTTTAGTGTTGGATTTGCCAAAATGTGGACGCATGAAATCTGTCTCTAATGAAGAAACATCAGTGGCTGTCCTAGCTTCATTCAGCAAGAGCCCACAGCGTAGCACTCACCGCATGTCACTGGAGAGTGGCATTAGTCGAACATCCCTTACCATGGTGATGGATCATGTGATGGACCATGTGATGACCGGAGTGACGTCACCACAGGTCCTGTTCCTCCACACAGCAAAGAAAGAAGACAGAAGCGATGCCGGCTGCGCGATCAAGTGGATTAAGGTGAGTTATATTATTTTTTTTAATTTTTTTTTAACCCCTCCAGCGCTATTTTACTATGCATTCTGCATTCAGAATGCTATTATTTTCCCTTATAACCATGTTATAAGGGAAAATAATACAATCTACAGAACACCAATCCCAAACCCGAACTTCTGTGAAGAAGTTCGGGTTTGGGTACCAAACATGCATGATTTTTCTCACGCGCGTGCAAAACGCATTACAAGGTTTTGCATTCGCTCGGAAAAATTGCACATTTTCCCGCAACATACCCGCACCTTTTCCCGCAACACCTGTCTGAAAGAGGCCTTAGTCTGTAAAAAGACTTCTCTGTATGAGCCTCAAATAAATCTTTACAAACAGAACCACTCTAGGAGTGCTGTCTTCATATATCATGCATGATACCGTCTCAGAAATACACAGCAGCAGCTCCTTACAGGGCAACCCATGGTTACATGATTACGGATCATCACGGCTTTGTTGGATGGTTATAAGAGAGAGGTCTTGAGGGTAAATTGAAACACTGAATCTAGCCGGAGCTGTAGCCATTTGTAATTACATGCTGGCAGTAGACGTCAATCAGTATATATGTATATTGTCATATGGACTGAGCTATAATATCTATATAGGGAATAAAAGACACCTGTGGGTGTAAAATAACAGGAACAATGAGGATTCCACTTGTGATATATAATTAAATGTTATGAGCAGCGGGTGCACAAGTCTAAGGTCAGCAGCTTAATCTAATTTTTTGCTTTCAAGGTTAATTGTTCTGTTTATTGTGCGAGTCACAGATCAGATCATTTACTGATGGTTCGGGCATCTATTAGCCAAATTGTTTACAGTTTTATAGAAATGGACCCATAGCTGACTTTACTGATTATGTTTTTGCAATGAGGCAGACTGACTAATTTACTTTGCTGCAGTTCCTCTCAATTCTGTCTGCTGTCAGTAAACAGCAACAATCATATCTGCATCCAGAGGATGAAATCTGCATAGAGCTAACACTGGTTTGCTACAATTGTACCCAGTAGCAAAGTATTAGGCCCCAAATACCACTTTGTACTACTGATGTGCATAGTTTAAAGGGTGAGTCCAACAACTGAGTTTTAAATAACCCCCCCCCCCCATTGACCCAATGGGATCTGTCAAGGGAAACATACTTACCTATCTTAACAGTGCTTTGGTACCCACATGTGCAGTCTGGGGGATCCCTTGCCCCTTAGGAGGTTTCTACGAAATATGTCCCTCTTATAGAGCAAGTAAACGTGACGCCAGTTGCAGTTAAGCAACGAGGACATAAGAGTCACCTTTGTAGATGGTAATGTTGGTACCCAGGGTAGGATTGCCAGAGTGGTGCAGAGTGGCCTACAGTCTCTGTAGATGTTGTATACACGTGTGAAGGTGTTCCTACCTGGATATCCTTGGATCCCGGACGTGTTGTAGTCCGAAGCAAGTGCAAAAAGGGTAGTTGAACTTGATGAGTAAATAGAATAAATGGAGTCCAGACTTGTAGTAACATTGAACACAGCTTTACTTGGCATAAACGGTAATCCTAACAGTTTCCAAACGGTATCTTGGACATCACAGGTATTGGCTTGATCTGGCAGGCAAATACTTCTCTGCAACAATCTCAGCTCTGCTATGCTAGCTGGAGTAAATAGGAACTTTCCTCTTCTGCTGGAACTTAGGTTAGCTGTCTGTAGTCTGTCTCTTACTTCAATCCTATGAACTTCTTAACCTGGCTTTGGAGTACCTCAAGCTCTAGCTTCAACTTGGATGAAGGCAATGCAAGCCCAGGAGGGGACAAGCACCCATGTAGACTTCAGAGGCAGGGCCTCTGGGCCTAGCAGAGCAAGCAGTGCTCTGCTAGCCAGCACACAACCTCTCCCTAAGGAGGGTGGACTAGACACTGACTAACTAACTCCTCCCTCTTTAGAGAGGGCTAGAAGGGAACCAGAAGGTTCCTCTCCAGAGAAACTCTCTCTGCTCAGATCTGCTGCCACCCTCTGGTGAACAAGGCACATTATATGTAAACATAACGGTTTTACATGAATAATTACACACATGGTGAAGATAAATAAACTACTGCATTAGATGACACTTATGCAGCATGTCGGGGCTCCCTATGGAGGATGCACGCATGATCGTAATAGTGATAAGGTGTCCAGGATAGTAGTACTCACGGTTTAGTTGTCCCTTGGGGCCAGCAGAGCAGTGGATGGGAAGACAGCACAAAATCCTCCAGGGCACTCTTGGTTGCAGGGAACACCAGCCAGATGTTGGTTGAGGTGCTCTTGATGGTAATTGGTGTAAGGTTCTTTTGCGGCTGGGCCCTTGCTTTGTGACGCCAGCACCGTTAGGTACAAATGTTAAGAGTAGTATAAAGAATGAGGAGTCGTTTGTTATAAACCAGTTAAACATTTACTGCAAATCAATAGTCTCTGGACAGTTGGTACAATTCATCAATGGAAAGCGTTTTAAATAGTACAATTAATAATAAGTTCAATGGTAATCCTATTATCAGGTAGTGGCAGTTGTCAATGGAGGGATTCTTCTAATGCTGATACTTTACAGGCAAGGATCCAGGTGGTAATCCTAAATTCACTCTTTACAGCACTCTGGCACTAAAGATGCTATTAACTATTTATTTAGTAGCTATCCTTTAAGAGCGTTCCCCTCACGGCAGGCAAACACATCTGCTTCATTCTTTGGCATCAAACTCTTTTAGAAAGGTTTTTGTTTCTCACTACTATCTGGAAGGTTTAGTTAGTGATAAAGACAATTCTGTGCATCAATTATTCATTTGTGTCCAGGTACTGCTGGTCACTTGTGCTCTTGAGGTCCCTAAGCTATAGTTAGCTGTTACCTTCACTAGTCTCTCTACATCTTAGTGTATAGACTTACTGTCTGGTGCTTGGTTTCTGTAGTTATCTTCTCCAGACTTGATCAGGGCCCAGAGGAAAGGAACACATCTACATGGTGACATTAGCCTGTTTCTCTCCTCCATGAACTTGCTTCTCTTACTAACTCATCTCTTTCTCTACATTGTCCTCTACTCTGCTATAAGCTAGATCCCACCCCCACTATATATATATATATATATATATATATATATATATATTTATTTATTTATTTATTATGTGGTGCCAGCACTACCTAGGGGCGAATGGATGTTAATGAAATTGCCAGCCAGATAATAGAGAATACCATAAAAATGCTAATAAACACATGTATACATTAAGATGTTTGAAGTGTCCCATTTACACACATGTGGGATGCTGCACTTATGTTAGCCTATAGAAGTGATAGCGAGGTGCCAAGGAGTGGTAATGGCACTCTAGGACATTACACATGTAAACTTCCAGCTTGGACATGCAATGTTTGGCTGCAGTCGTGGGGCCTCCCCCAAGCAGGACGTGAGAGCAGTGACGTGCTGCTTATGGAAACATCACCGCTGCATTGTAGTGAGTGACCCCTGTCCATGCCAGATGTTTACTAGTGATGGACGAACATCGACCGGGACGGTGCGCAAACGTGATCAAATGTTCGCGAACCACAAGTTCGCTGTGGGCCCTATTCACTTTAATAGGAAGCGAACCTGAAAAACCTTGAACTCATATTTGCAGCCACCAAATAGTTAGTAGAAGTGCACAAATAGTCCCACAACATGGACAGTGACATACTAGAGGGGGATCAATGACAAGTGTCTTAATCAGGGGACATTTTTATGCATCTTAAAAAGGGAAATTCTCTGAAATGTGCCCTGTCAGAACCTAGAAAATATTTTTTAGGCCATGGGAGTACGGGCCTTAAAAATTAGGCATTCACCTGACATAAAAGAAATTCTGATTATGTGGCTCGAGGTACATTATGCGGTCAATGAATACAAATTTTACTGTAGGCCACTGAACTACAGGCCCTAAACATTAGGCATTAACCGGACAGCAAAGAACAAGTGATTATGTGGCAGGAGGTATATTAAATGGTCAATGGATATCAATTTTACTGCAGGCCAGTACAAATAAATATGTTTAAAAGAACTAAAAATATAAAATTGGATTAAAAACATGGCTAACGAAATCCCCCCTCTTGAAAAAAAACCCTAATGATAATAGTTGAAATTCGATAACACGTGGTCGTCACTGGTGTTGAATTCCTCTAAGGCCCCAACAATTATTCATTCAGCGTACAGAAAAGAACAAGCAAGTATAGATTACACGATCATTGGATATCAATTTTACAGCAGGCCAGTGTACTACAGGCCCCAAAAATTATGCATTCAGCGTACAGAAAAGAATGAGTAAGTATGTGGCTGGAGGTAGATTACACAGTCATTGGATATCAATTTTACAGCAGGCCAGTGTATTACAGGCCCCAAAAATTATGCATTCACTGTACAGAAAAGATCAAGTGATTATGTGGGTGGAGGCCTATTAGACGGTCAATGGATATCAATTTTACTGAAGGCCAGTACAAATACAGGTCAAATACATATGGTTTAAAAGAACTAAAAAATATAAAATTGGATTAAAAACATGGCTAACAAAATCCCCCCCTCTTGAAAAAACCCTAATAATAGATTAAACACGTGGACGTCACAGGTTTTGAATTCCTTTGAGGCTGAAACATTAGGCATTCACTGGACAGAAAAGCCTTTTTATGCCGCTGTATTTACCCAAGACAGGGACCATTATTTGTTCTGGGTGGTGGTGGTGGATATTTGTGGGCTGTCATGAGGAAATTCAGTTAAATGTGGTCGTCACATCTGTTGATTTCCTCTGAGATTCATGCCTCATTCATTTTTAGAAAGGTGAGGTAGTCCATGCTGTCGTGAGTTAGGCGAGTGTACTTATAGAACACGATCCCCCATGGTGCGCTAAACGTCCTTTCAGGCAGGACACTTGACGAGGGGAAAGCCAAGAGTTCTATGGAAAATTGTGCCAGCTCTTGCCACAGGTCAAGCCTGCACACCCGGTAGTCCAAGGGTTCCTTGCTTCTCAGAGCGTCCACATCGGCCGTTAACCTCATGTAGTCGGACACCTGTAGGTCTAGACATTCCCTGAGGCTGGATCCAGAGGGCGGCTATCGATGGGTTGGCTGCAAGAATGTTCTCATATCCGAAGCGACCAACACATCTTCAAACAGCCCTCTTCTTGCATGCGCTGTTGGATTGGCACCTGCAACTGTTTCTTTGCGAGTGGAAATTCCTCTGCCAGCGTCCACAAAAGCAGATCAGCATTTCTCAAAGCAAGGCCTGGAAGTGCTGCATTCTGACCGCCCTCTGTGATGCTGGTAACATGTCTGCCATTTTGTGTTTGTGCCAGGGGTCTAAGTACGTTGCCACCGAGTACAGGTCCTTGCCCTTTATACTTTTTATACGGGGGTCCCTCTTCAAACACTGGAGCATGAAGCCCCCAATTTGCGGTGGAGTGGCCTGGCTCCTGCTCATCGTCCAGGATAATGTCGTCCTCGGTCTCCTCCCCCCAGCCACGGACAACACCAGGGATCCCAGAAAAGTTTAAAGCATGCTCTTCTTGCTCCTCCTCCGCCCCGGCACCTTCCTCCTCTGGACACCTCTTCAGACTCCTGTTAACTTGTCTCAGATTGAGTAGCCCCCCCTGGGAATTCATCCAGCATTGCTACTTCCTCATCTTCCTGCTCCTGCTCCTCGATGGCTTGATCAATGACACGACGCAATGCACGCTCTAGAAAGAAGGCGTAAGGTATGATGTCACTGATGGCGCTCTGGCTGCAACTGACCAGTTTGGTGATCTCATCAAATGGCCGCAGAAAAAAAAAAAAACAAGCTCCCCAGAACCCCTCCTGCCGCAGAGTTCGTACAGGTAGTCGTTAACTGCACGTTTCTGCTGGAGCAGCCTATCAAACATATACAAGGTGGAGTTCCAGCGCGTCTGGCAGTCACAAATAAGACGTCTGACGGGCAGGTGGTGTTGCTGCTGAATGTCAGCAAGGCGAGCCATGGCCGTGTAATATCTTCTAAAATGGCCAGAGATTTTCGTGGCCTGCCGCAAGACGTCCTGTACCCCGGGGTGTTCGGCAGCGAATCACTGCACAACTAAGTTCAGGACGTGTGCAATTCATGGCACGTGTCATTTTGTCCTGTTTCAGCAAGCTCAGCATATTTGCACCATTGTCGCATACCACTTTACCAACTGTCAAATTGAGTGGGGTTAGACACTGATCAGTCTGTGGCCGCAAAGCTAAAAGGAGTGCAGGACCAGTGTGGCTCTTGGCTTCCAGGCACAACAGCCGCAGCACAGCATGGCAACGTCTCACAGGTTCTGTGGAGCTTGGGGGATGCAGCGGAAGAGGCGGTAGCAGTGGAAAAGGAGGAGTGAGCCGAGGAGGAAATGGAGGATGGAGTAAGAGGAGGAGAAGAAGAGGCTGGCCTCCGTGGTGATAACACCAAATCCACACGGGTGCCACGGGTTGCATGCTTGATGGCCATCAGAAGGTTTACCCAGTGGGCAGTAAAAGTTATGTACCTTCCCTGCCCGTGTTTGCTAGACCATGTGTCTGGTCAGATGTACCATAACACCTTTTGGCACATGCTTTTGCGAGACTTCAGGTGTGTTTTTGCAAAATGTAGGCTTGGATGTTTTTCTTCGTAAGAAAAGGCTTTCGTCTTGCCACTGTACCCCATAACCCAGACATATGAAGAATACGGGAGATTGTTGTCACATGTACCACACAGCCAGTACTTGCCAGATATTCCTTCAGCTCCTTTAATGTTGCTGTAGGCCTCTTGGTAGCCTCCCAGACCAGTTTTCTTCTCGTCTTTTCATCAATTTTGGAGGGATGTCCAGTTCTTGGTAATGTCACTGTTGTGCCATATTTTCTCCACTTGATGATGACTGTCTTCACTGTGTTCTATGGTATATATAATGCCTTGGAAAAAATGTTGTACCCTTCTCCTGACTGATACCTTTTAACAATGAGATCACTCTAATGCTTTGGAAGCTGAACTTTATTTGGGGTTAATCAGAGGCACTTTAAATGATGGCAGGTGTATGCTGACTCCTATTTAACATGATTTTGAATGTGATTGCTTAATTCTGAACACAGCTACATCACCAGTTATAAGAGGGTGTGCACACAGCATTATTTTAGTTTTATTTGTTTTCTTCCCTCCACCTAAAATATGTCAGTTTGTTTTTCAATTGAGTTGCACAGTTTATAGGTCACATTAAAAGGTGGAAAAAGTTCTGAAATGATTTAACTTTGTCTCATTTTTTTACAGAACAGAAATCTGACATTTTAACAGGGGTGTGCAGACTTTTTATATCCACTGTAGCACCGGGATGCCCTTCTGGGAGAAATATTTCCTTCTGCGGACCTTCCATTGTGGTGTACCAATGGCCACAAGTTTTGTAAAGGCCTCCAAGTCCACCAGTTTATATGGCAGTAGTTGGCGGGCTAGCAGTTCCAACAAGCCAGCAATCAGCCGTTGGGCAAGAGGGTTACCCAGCGTCATCATCTTTTTTCACTCGAGTATTTGGGCCACGGAAGCTTGCCTTTTGCCAGATGAATGCGATGACGGCATGGTGGAAGGTGGAGTGGAGGACAGATTGGAGGAGAAGGAGAAAAGGCAGGACGGGGAGCGCCGGGAGTGTGGTTTTGTGGGTTCTGACAGTGTTGCTCCCTCTGGGATCGGTGATGGGAGGCCAGGTGCCTTCTTAAGGCAGTCGTCCCTAGGCAAGTGTTGGGCTTACTGTGACTTATGCGTTGACAGCACAGGCTGCAGATGGCAACACTATTGATAGCAGCGGACACGTTAAAAAAAGCCCACACATGTGCTGGCGTCCTGGGAGCACCAGATGTGACCGTGCATGGTGGATGGCTCGTTCCAGATACATTAGCAGTCTGCTTTTTGCCTCCTGTGCACTGTAAGTTCTGCCTGCTTCTCCTCCCTATCTGCTGCTCTGTCTCTCCCTCTGAACTCCCCTCCTCTTCCTCTCTTGTGGACACCCACGTGACGTCCATCAACACGTCATCGTCACCTTCACCACCACTGACATTAGAGATCTTGGAGTAGGCAGCAACAGCGGGGACCACCCTCCTTGGGCTGATCTGGGTACTGTTGTCAGACTGCTGGGTGTCGACCGTTGATACCTCCTCTTCCTGATCTGATGCCAAGAATGGCTGCGCATAGGTCTTGCAATGGATGGGAAAATAATTCCTCTGACTCAAGCGGAGGGGCTATGGTGGTGGTGTCTTTGGGGGTGCACACAGCAGAGAGTGAAGAGGGTGCAGATAGAGAGCATGAGGAGGGTGCAGAAGCGGAAGGCTGAATGAGCCACTCAACCAGGTCTGGTGCGTCCTTTGACGTAATCGCACGCTCCTTCTGCAACTTCCCACTTAGGCTCCAGCCTGGTGCACCTGCCCGACCCCTACCACCCCTGCGGAATGGCCTGTCTCTTCCTCTGCCTGACATTTTCAAAGTGACCCTTTGACAAAAGTCCCTATAAAAGAGCAGTATTTGTGGAAGACGGTATATCACACCCCTACCTCAATCATTTTTTTTTGGGGGGGGCAACTGTTAGATCACACCAGTAGAAATTATTTGTTTCAATAGAGTTTGTCACTCTGTTTAGCTGCGGTAACGCAGCAAAACCGCAAACAAATGCTGCACTACCTAAATGCACTATATAGAAAGTATATTATTGGTATATAACACCCCTGCTTCAATCAGTTTTTTTGGGGGGGCAACTGGTATTTTACACCAGTTGAAATTATTTGTTCGATACAGGGATTTGTCTTTTATAGATACTAGTCTGTGCTACTGCACAGCCTAGTATCAGAGAATATGGATCGAGCTGCTCTCAGCAGCATAGGGAAAAAGGAAGCAGTCTCTCCCTCCTCCCTGTGCTGCTGCCGCTGCCTCCAATGAGCGCAGAAGGGAGGGTCTGTGGCCACTGCGCCACCAATGATGTCTAACGTTTAATATACAACTACAGCGGGCGGCAGAAACACATTGCCGACACCCTGCCTCTGACAGGGCGCTGCGATCCGCAGCAGTTAAGCCCTCAGGTTAACTGCCGTGGATCTGTGCAACCTGCCCCCCCCTCCCCAGTATTAAAAACATTGGTGGCAGTGGCCACAGAGTCCCCTCACCTCCTATCATTGTTGGTGTAGTGGCAGCATCTGATTGGAGCCCCAGCTACTGAAGCCCTGGCTGCCATGGTCAGCTCCCTGCTGCTGTGTGTACTATGCACAGGGCAGCAGGGAGAATGTAAAGTCCTATTCACCCTAATAGAGCTTTGGGGTGAATAGACAAGGGATTAGAAGATCCCAGGTTCTAGCCCCTAAGGGGAGAAATAGTTATTAAATAAACTGTAAAAAAATAAAAAATAAAGTAAAAAAAACCACACCAGATCATTAAGTATAAATCACCCTTTCCCAATTTTACATATAAAATATATAAACAATTAAATAAAATATTACATAGCGCCATGTCCGAAAAGTCCAAACTGTTAAAATATTAAAAGAAAATCTCCTTTGTAGTGAATGAAGTAAAAGAAAAACTGCACGATTCACCATTTTTTTTTTAGTCATCTTGTTACCCCAAAAAATAGGATAGGACTGTTCGATTATGAACCGGACGTTCCATAAAATGCGGAATGCACGCAGATTTTTTTGGCTTTTTTTTCCGCGTGGTATCGAATGGTATTGAGTATCGCAATACTTTATGGTATCGAAACCAAATCAACATTTTTATATTGAAACAACCCTAGTTCTAATAGCGTTTGGCACGCTGTGTAGTTGCAGTATCGCACACAACTGCTGCACAATACAAATGCACTATAATATACTTTCTATGTTAGAAACTATAAGTATATTACACCCCTCAGTAAGTCACACCTATCGATAGCACACATATACCAGTCCTTAAAAGGACTTTTGTGGCCCTATTAGCTAGCGTTTGGTGTCCCTAACAGTCTGTCCCTGCTCCACACAGCAACCTCTCCCTACACTGGCAAAAAACTGAATGTAAAATGGCGGCCAGATGGGGATTATTTATAAGGTAGGGGGTGTGTCCATGTGCTGAAATGTCTCCATTGGCTGTTCTGTACCACCTGATGGATGTGTCATGGGTCAAAGTTCTTCATAATGTAAAAGAATATGGCGCCGGAGGACTTCGCTATATGTTCTACCAGGGGCGTAGCTAGAAATGCATGGCCCCATAGCAAAAAAATAAAATAATTATGGGCCCCCC
Source organism: Bufo bufo (assembly GCF_905171765.1). NCBI lineage: Eukaryota > Metazoa > Chordata > Amphibia > Anura > Bufonidae > Bufo > Bufo bufo. The sequence goes on along the minus strand of NC_053394.1, from coordinate 129,757,869 downwards.
ACCTCCCCGTGCCATCCACAGATCCCCCTCCCCTAAATAGTGCCATCCACAAATCCCCCTCCCCTAAATAGTGCCATCCATAGATCCCCCTCCCCTAAACAGTGGGATATCTTACTCTGTCTTAGCTCCGGTAACAGCAGGCAGTGCGGGAGGGCGGCGCTCACTCACTGACATCACGCGCCTGCTCCTCCCACTAGGCGGCACAGGCGCGTGACGTCAGTGAGTGAGCGCCGCCCTTCTGCACTGCCTGCTGTTACCGGAGCTAAGACAGAGTAAGATATCCCAGTAAAGAGATCAGCAATGTCAATGATTAAAGTTAAAGTAGTTAGTTACTGATTAGTTTATAAATATACTCCTGTGAGCAGCGTGGCCCTTGTATAGTCTAACCCCCAGGCAAGCGTCCCTGTCACCATGGGAATGCCTGGGGGTTAGAATATACCATCGGATTTGAGTTTTTACAATCTCACTGAGCTCGTGAAAACTCAGATCTGATGGTATATTCTAACCCCCAGGCAAGCGTCCCCGTCACCATGGGAAAGCCTGGGGGTTAGAATATACCATTGGATCTTCTGTTACTCAGTGGCCTGGCTGGAGCCTCCCCAGCCTCTGTGTCGGCCCAGCCCTGCGTGCGCCCTGCTCCAGTCCCGACTCCTTCCCAGCCAGGCCCGAGCCCCGCTCACTACACTAGTGTAGTGTAGTGGGCGGGCAGTCCGCGGCTCGGGCCTGGCTGCCTGTGTGTGGTGTGTATGTAAATAAAAAATAAATTAAAAAAACTGAAGGCGGCCCGGACGGGCCCCCAGTGGCATAGGGCCTCATAGCCACTGCTATGGCGATCCCTACGCCACTGTGTTCTACCCATTGGGCGAACCGCAAGGCCATCTCTTATGTTTACATGTGGGGATGGAAGTGCAGTGAAGACAGTGGTGAACCCTTAGAGCTAGAATCCTGTTTTGTGAATGCTTCCCTTTGTGGCAGGTGCAGCACTATGAACTGCCTTTTGCGCTGTGTCATTGGAAGAATTTTGATATCTGACTTTTAGTCTAATCAGGCTGTCTGTTACTCTTTAATTCCTCTAGCGCCGTTCTATGGAAACAGTAGGTTTAACCACCTCCGGACTGCTGTACGCACAGACGCGTCCTGGAGGTGGTTGATTCATTCCGAGTGGACGCATATACGCGTCATCTCGCGAGACGCGAGATTTCCTGTGAACGCGCGCACACAGGCGCGCGCGCTCACAGGAACGGAAGGTAAGAGAGTTGATCTCCAGCCTGCCAGCGGCGATCGTTCGCTGGCAGGCTGGAGATGTGTTTTTTTTAACCCCTAACAGGTATATTAGACGCTGTTTTGATAACAGCGTCTAATATACCTGCTACCCGGTCCTCTGGTGGTCCCCTTTGTTTGGATCGACCACCAGAGGACACAGGTAGCTCAGTAAAGTAGCACCAAGCACCACTACACTACACTACACCCCCCCCCCCCCGTCACTTATTAACCCCTTATTAGCCCCTGATCACCCCATATAGACTCCCTGATCACCCCATATAGACTCCCTGATCACCCCCCTGTCATTGATTACCCCCCTGTCATTGATCAACCCCCTGTAAAGCTCCATTCAGATGTCCGCATGATTTTTACGGATCCACTGATAGATGGATCGGATCCGCAAAACGCATCCGGACGTCTGAATGAAGCCTTACAGGGGCATGATCAATGACTGTGGTTATCACCCCATATAGACTCCCTGATCACCCCCCTGTCATTGATCACCCCCCTGTCATTGATTACCCCCCTGTAAAGCTCCATTCAGACGTCCGCATGATTTTTACGGATCCACTGATAGATTGATCGGATCCGCAAAACGCATCCGGACGTCTGAATGAAGCCTTACAGGGGCATGATCAATGACTGTGGTGATCACCCCATATAGACTCCCTGATCACCCCCCTGTAAAGCTCCATTCAGATGTCCGCATGATTTTTACGGATCCACTGATAGATGGATCGGATCCGCAAAACGCATCCGGACGTCTGAATGAAGCCTTACAGGGGCATGATCAATGACTGTGGTTATCACCCCATATAGACTCCCTGATCACCCCCCTGTCATTGATCACCCCCCTGTCATTGATTACCCCCCTGTAAAGCTCCATTCAGACGTCCGCATGATTTTTACGGATCCACTGATAGATGGATCGGATCCGCAAAACGCATCCGGACGTCTGAATGAAGCCTTACAGGGGCATGATCAATGACTGTGGTGATCACCCCATATAGACTCCCTGATCACCCCCCTGTAAAGCTCCATTCAGATGTCCGCATGATTTTTACGGATCCACTGATAGATGGATCGGATCCGCAAAACGCATCCGGACGTCTGAATGAAGCCTTACAGGGGCATGATCAATGACTGTGGTTATCACCCCATATAGACTCCCTGATCACCCCCCTGTCATTGATCACCCCCCTGTCATTGATTACCCCCCTGTAAAGCTCCATTCAGACGTCCGCATGATTTTTACGGATCCACTGATAGATGGATCGGATCCGCAAAACGCATCCGGACGTCTGAATGAAGCCTTACAGGGGCATGATCAATGACTGTGGTGATCACCCCATATAGACTCCCTGATCACCCCCCTGTAAAGCTCCATTCAGATGTCCGCATGATTTTTACGGATCCACTGATAGATGGATCGGATCCGCAAAACGCATCCGGACGTCTGAATGAAGCCTTACAGGGGCATGATCAATGACTGTGGTTATCACCCCATATAGACTCCCTGATCACCCCCCTGTCATTGATTACCCCCCTGTAAAGCTCCATTCAGACGTCCGCATGATTTTTACGGATCCACTGATAGATGGATCGGATCCGCAAAACGCATCCGGACGTCTGAATGAAGCCTTACAGGGGCATGATCAATGACTGTGGTGATCACCCCATATAGACTCCCTGATCACCCCCCTGTCATTGATTAACCCCCTGTCATTGATCACCCCCCTGTCATTGATCACCACCCCTGTCATTGATCACCCCCCCTGTCATTGATCACCCCCCCTGTCATTGATCACCCCCCCTGTCATTGATCCCCCCCCCTGTCATTGATCACCCCCCCTGTCATTGATCACCCCCCCTGTCATTGATCACCCCCCCTGTCATTGATCACCCCCCTGTCATTGATCAACCCCCCTGTCATTGATCAACCCCCCTGTCATTGATCACCCCCCTGTAAGGCTCCATTCAGACATTTTTTTGGCCCAAGTTAGCGGAATTATTATTTTTTTTTCTTACAAAGTCTCATATTCCACTAACTTGTGACAAAAAATAAAATCTCACATGAACTCACCATACCCCTCACGGAATCCAAATGCGTAAAATTTTTTTAGACATTTATATTCCAGACTTCTTCTCACGCTTTAGGGCCCCTAGAATGCCAGGGCAGTATAAATACCCCACATGTGACCCCATTTCGGAAAGAAGACACCCCCAGGTATTCCGTGAGGGGCATATTGAGTCCATGAAAGATTGAAATTTTTGTCCCAAGTTAGCGGAACGGGAGACTTTGTGAGAAAAAAATAAAAAATATCAATTTCCGCTAACTTGTGCCAAAAAAAATAAATTTCTATGAACTCGCCATGCCCCTCATTGAATACCTTGGGGTGTCTTCTTTCCAAAATGGGGTCACATGTGGGGTATTTATACTGCCCTGGCATTCTAGGGGCCCCAAAGCGTGAGAAGAAGTCTGGTATCCAAATGTCTAAAAATGCCCTCCTAAAAGGAATTTGGGCCCCTTTGCGCATCTAGGCTGCAAAAAAGTGTCACACATCTGGTATCGCCGTACTCAGGAGAAGTTGGGGAATGTGTTTTGGGGTGTCATTTTACATATACCCATGCTGGGTGAGATAAATATCTTGGTCAAATGCCAACTTTGTATAAAAAAATGGGAAAAGTTGTCTTTTGCCAAGATATTTCTCTCACCCAGCATGGGTATATGTAAAAAGACACCCCAAAACACATTCCCCAACTTCTCCCGAGTACGGAGATACCAGATGTGTGACACTTTTTTGCAGCCTAGGTGGGCAAAGGGGCCCATATTCCAAAGAGCACCTTTCGGATTTCACTGGTCATTTACCTACTTACCACACATTAGGGCCCCTGGAAAATGCCAGGGCAGTATAACTACCCCACAAGTGACCCCATTTTGGAAAGAAGACACCCCAAGGTATTCCGTGAGGGGCATGGCGAGTTCCTAGAATTTTTTATTTTTTGTCACAAGTTAGTGGAAAATGATGATTTTTTTTTTTTTTTTTTTCATACAAAGTCTCATATTCCACTAACTTGTGACAAAAAATAAAAACTTCCATGAACTCACTATGCCCATCAGCGAATACCTTGGGGTCTATTCTTTCCAAAATGGGGTCACTTGTGGGGTAGGTATAATGCCCTGGTATTTTAGGGGCCCAAATGTGTGGTAAGGAGTTTGAAATCAAATTCTGTAAAAAATGACGAGTGAAATCCGAAAGGTGCTCTTTGGAATATGGGCCCCTTTGCCCACCTAGGCTGCAAAAAAGTGTCACACATCTGGTATCTCCGTACTCAGGAGAAGGTGGAGAATGTGTTTTGGGGTGTCATTTTACATATACCCATGCTGGGTGAGATAAATATCTTGGTCAAATGCCAACTTTGTATAAAAAAATGGGAAAAGTTGTCTTTTGCCAAGATATTTCTCTCACCCAGCATGGGTATATGTAAAAAGACACCCCAAAACACATTCCCCAACTTCTCCTGAGTACGGAGATACCACATGTGTGGCACTTTTTTGCAGCCTAGGTGGGCAAAGGGGCCCATATTCCAAAGAGCACCTTTTGGATTTCACTGGTCATTTACCTACTTACCACACATTAGGGCCCCTGGAAAATGCCAGGGCAGTATAACTACCCCACAAGTGACCCCATTTTGGAAAGAAGACACCCCAAGGTATTCCGTGAGGGGCATGGCGAGTTCCTAGAATTTTTTATTTTTTGTCACAAGTTAGTGGAAAATGATGATTTTTTTTTTTTTTTTTTTCATACAAAGTCTCATATTCCACTAACTTGTGACAAAAAATAAAAACTTCCATGAACTCACTATGCCCATCAGCGAATACCTTGGGGTCTCTTCTTTCCAAAATGGGGTCACTTGTGGGGTAGTTATACTGCCCTGGCATTCTAGGGGCCCAAATGTGTGGTAAGGAGTTTGAAATCAAATTCTGTAAAAAATGACGAGTGAAATCCGAAAGGTGCTCTTTGGAATATGGGCCCCTTTGCCCACCTAGGCTGCAAAAAAGTGTCACACATCTGGTATCTCCGTATTCAGGAGAAGTTGGGGAATGTGTTTTGGGGTGTCTTTTTACATATACCCATGCTGGGTGAGAGAAATATCTTGGCAAAAGACAACTTTTCCCATTTTTTTATACAAAGTTGGCATTTGACCAAGATATTTATCTCACCCAGCATGGGTATATGTAAAATGACACCCCAAACCACATTCCCCAACTTCTACTGAATACGGAGATACCAGATGTGTGACACTTTTTTGCAGCCTAGGTGGGCAAAGGGGCCCACATTCCAAAGAGCACCTTTCGGATTTCACTCGTCATTTTTTACAGAATTTGATTTCAAACTCCTTACCACACATTTGGGCCCCTAGAATGCCAGGGCAGTATAACTACCCCACAAGTGACCCCATTTTGGAAAGAAGAGACCCCAAGGTATTTCGTGATGGGCATAGTGAGTTCATGGAAGTTTTTATTTTTTGTCACAAGTTAGTGGAATATGAGACTTTGTAAGAAAAAAAAAAAAAAAAATCATCATTTTCCGCTAACTTGTGACAAAAAATAAAAAGTTCTATGAACTCACTATGCCCATCAGCGAATACCTTAGGGTGTGTACTTTCCGAAATGGGGTCATTTGTGGGGTGTTTGTACTGTCTGGGCATTGTAGAACCTCAGGAAACATGACAGGTGCTCAGAAAGTCAGAGCTGCTTCAAAAAGCGGAAATTCACATTTTTGTACCATAGTTTGTAAACGCTATAACTTTTACCCAAACCATTTTTTTTTTACCCAAACATTTTTTTTTTATCAAAGACATGTAGAACAATAAATTTAGAGCAAAATTTATATATGGATGTCGTTTTTTTTTGCAAAATTTTACAACTGAAAGTGAAAAATGTCATTTTTTTTCAAAAAAATCGTTAAATTTCGATTAATAACAAAAAAAGTAAAAATGTCAGCAGCAATGAAATACCACCAAATGAAAGCTCTATTAGTGAGAAGAAAAGGAGGTAAAATTCATTTGGGTGGTAAGTTGCATGACCGAGCAATAAATGGTGAAAGTAGTGTAGGTCAGAAGTGTAAAAAGTGGCCTGGTCTTTCAGGGTGTTTAAGCACTGGGGGCTGAGGTGGTTAAAGAGCACACCAAATGCTTGAAAATAACTTCTTTATTAACTTTAACTTTTCTTCATATATAACACTGCCACCTCCGCAGCAGATAGTCCAATTACAAAACACGTGTTGAAAAAAATATCACAAAATGGCGGTATGCAGTTAGCAGTAACTATTTGCAGATTGGTTGAGTATGATCTGGTATGGTTGTATGCAATTTGGATTGCAATAGGTTTGGATGGTATTTGTAGTAGTTCACAGTTTGCAACTGTAGCTTGCAATTTGTATTTGTACTTTGCAATTGGTGGAACTGTAAGTAAACACACATAACTGGTTCAATATACAGTTCCGATCACAATACTAACAGGAACATTGTATAAGTGTTTTAAATACCTATTTTGGCCTCTCCTGCTTCCATAAAAACACAGCTCTGTGGAGTGAATGTCTCTTCCGCTCCTGTCTCTGGTGAATAATGATTCTAGCAGCTCCTGCTAGGGAAATTCCCAGACAGACTGTGTGTGAGGCTGGCTGTAATTAGTGAAAATTCTTGCTGTGTGAGAAGCTGGCTGTGATTGGTCTAGACTTCTGCCCAGCAACAACAGATTAACACTATACTTTCTGTTGTTTCTGCTATGTCACAGAGCTTACCTTACATTACAAAATGAATCTTAAAGGCATATTATCTTTTTCTGCTTCTGTGAACACAAAATATAACAGTTATATGACATCCAAAACATGATGTCACAGTAAATAACTCTGCTTTTGTCTTTAACACATAAACATAGGAACTGTATTAAGGTTATTAGCAGGTTTAGCTGTATACACATATAAGCTATATTAGCAACCTAGGACAGGTCATAGCTGGCCAGCTACACCCTTTACAGGTCGCACTAGGTGTTTTTTTTTTTTTTAAACCTACTTAGAAGTTAGACATGGATACATGTCATGAGAAAAATGTAGCAGCAAAATTTGTTTTGTTACCCCCAAAACATTTTTTTTTTAAAAGGACCAAAACACTATCCAAAGTGAAATTAAAGGGAGTCTGTCACCACAATTTGACATTATAGACCATTTGCATAGCGCTGTAGCAGGGGCAGACACAGGCAGCAAAGGGCCCCTGTGCAAAGGATGTACCTGCCCCCCCCCCCAAACCACACATACAAATATAAACATATATCTGCAAATAAAAAACATCATGTGAATATGTATATATATTCTTTTCATACTAGGTCACGCCTCTAACTCTGCCCAAAGCATAACTATACACACCCAGTACCCTTAATGCCCCCACATAGTAATTATTCCCCGTTTGTGCCAGTACATAGTAGTTATGTCCATATATTTCCCGCCTCACATTAGTAATGGTCAGATATGTGCCCCCTTCACAGAAAGTTAAAAAAAATATACTCACCTAGTTCCCCATGATCACAGTTCAGCCGCTGGCGCTCCACAGCAGTAGCAGGATATAGTGTCACACATTGCTCTGCTGGTCTGTGTAAGAGGAGGAGCACAGCAGATTCCCGGCCGCACCGCTCCTCCTCATACACAGACCAGCAGTGTGAAGTGTGACACTACATCCTGCTACTGCTGTGGAGCCAGGTCCATATTTAGATTTGATGCTGCCCTAGGCACTTTAGTGCCAGCTTTCTCCCCCTAATGAAGTCCATAGCTGATTGTAAAATGCTCCCTAGGCCTTCAGCTATCCCTCAGGACTCCCTCATACACTTAGACAATTAAAGGACTGACCTGTTACGTGTGCGCTTGTCTGTGTTGGTCCCATGTTCTTATGTGCCTGCATTGCTGAGAAAAATGATGTTTTATTATATACAAACGGGGTCGTTACCATTACACCTAGAGGCTCCACTCTCTCTCTGTAACTGCCGCGCCCTCTGCACTTTAACATGGCCCCACGGGATGACATTTTCACTGCTAGGCACTGTCAAAGTAGACAGGGGCGCCAGTTACAGAGAACAGCAGAACCTCTAGGTGTAATGGTAACGCTCCCTTTGCTCGCAAAGGATCATTTGCATATATTCAAATATTCATTTTTTTTCTCTCAATAATGCAGGAATATATGAACATGGGCCCAACACTGATGGGTGGCTTTAGCGCTGCCCTAGCCATTTTACAGGCTAAGGCATGTCCATTAGTGCCAGTGACATCACCAGGCTCACTGCCAGGCGAAAGCCACCCCCAAATAGTATCCCCAGTGGTAATAAGGCTCCCTACAGTGCCCTCAGTACTAATAAGACCTCCCTATAGGGCACCTCTTATAATCTATAAGGCACTTCTATAGAGCCCTCAGTATTAGTAATGCCCTCCACCACCGCCCACAGTATTAATAATGTTCCCTGCAGTGCTCCCTGTAATTATAATACTGTAACAATCCTACAGGCTCACCTGAGTCAGAGGACAGCTGGCTGGAGGTAGGAGTGGAGCCCAGTGGCAAGGACCGCAGGCAGGTAGTAGGTGCAGGAAGTCTGGCAGAGGCGTAGTCGGTTGGCAGGCGGTGGGTCAGGGCAGGCGGCAGTAAGCGTGGTCAGACAATCCGGATGGGCAACGGTGGTAGCAGTTCAGTAGGTAGGGACAAAGCAGAAGAGTAGTCGGTAGTCATTTCCTGGTCAGCAGTGGACTTACAGTAGCAGCAAGAGCAGCAGATGAGGAGAAGCTTGATCAAGGCTCAGGAGCTCAATAATCAACAAGCTGGAGTGCAAGGGGCTGGACTTATATAGGGAAGTACAAGGTGTGGGGAATCAAGGGTGATGAGCAAGGCTTGGCAAGACTGAGGTTAAATAATAGGCTTCAGGGAGGAATGTCCTGTGGGGACAGTAGCCTAGTAAGCAGGGCTACCTCCTGGGATGTGGCTGGTCACGGGTTCAAATCCCAACAAATACCTTCTGCCGTATCCCCGGAGTTATAATCATCTCTGTAGTGCCCCCATAAGTTATAATGCCCGTCCTCTCCCTCCAGTCTTCTATACCATGCAGTCTAGGGTTGTTTCGATACCAAAATTTAAATTCGGTTTCGATACCATAAAAAAGTATTGCGATATTTGATACCACGCGAAAAAATTAAAACACCAAAAAAAGCCGCGTGCATTCTGCATTTTATGGAACGTCCGGCCCATAATAGAACAGTCCGATCCTATTTTTTGGGGGGACAAGGTGACAAAAAAAATGGCGAATTGCGCGGTTTTTCTTTTTTCTTTTACAGCGTTCACCGGACGTGGCGATATGTAATATGTTTATTTATTTATTGTTTATATATTTTATATGTAAAATTGGGAAAGGGGAAGATTTATACTTATATTTCGGTTTTTTTCTCCCAGGCTGTGAGCTTTGCACTGCGATTGGCCAGCGCTACAGCCTGGGAGAAGGAGACGCCCAGGAGAACAAGGGCAGTCTCCGCCCAGTATAACCAAGTCCCCGAAGATACTGGAGGACATAGCAGCAGAACGGAGCGGCGCCCAAGGATAATAGTAAGTGCAGTGAGATCCCAGGGCGCCGCTGTATATATCATGATACTTAGTTCAGAATTTTTTGCTAGATGAAAGGTCCTACATTTACTTTCATTGGTGGCGCAGTGCACCCGCCCCTCTCTCCTCATTGGTGGCAGCGGCAGCAGCGGCACGGGGGGGAGGGAGAGACTGCTTCCTTCTCCCCTGTGCTGCTGAGGAGAACACGGAGCTTGCTGAGAGCACCGCGCTCATGTTCTCTGATATTAGACTGTGCAATAGCAAAGCCTAGTATCGAAAAAAGGCAAATCCTGGTATCAAGGTCGATACCAGGCAAAAGTATTGATTGGGTATCGAAAATTCGATACCCGAAACAACCCTAATGAAGTCCCATGGTAAATAAAACCAGTCGTCTCCCACCAGTCTTCCATATGATACAGTCCCATGTAAATAGCCTATCTTCCTTACAGTCTTCTATACCATGCAGTCCATGTAAATAACTTCACTCCTCTCCCTTCAGTCTTCTATACCATGCAGTCCCATGTAAATAACACCAGTCCTCTCCCTCCAGTCCCATGTAAATAACTTCTCTTCCTTACAGTTCTTTATACAAGGGCAGACTCCGCCTACTATAACCAAGTCCCCTAAGTCTCCGCCTACTATAACCAAGTCCCCGAACATACCGGAGGACATAACGGGAGAACTGAGCGGCGCCCAGGGATAATAGTAAGTGCAGTGAGATCCCCGGGCGCCGCTGTATATGTCATGATACTTAGTTCACAATGTCAGGATCGGTGAAAGGTCCTCTTTAATATTACTCTGATAGGCAGCTCATTGTAGACTTTTAGCATGTTATCCTTTGCTGCCATCTACTGAACAAAGTGAGACATTGCAGCAATTATACAATTTACACATGCAGAGTAATACATTTAAGGTCCCTTGCCCCACATCCTTACACATGTATAGTTATTATGCTACAGCGCTATGTCAGTGGTCTATAATGTCAAATTGTGGTGACAGACTCCCTTTAAGAAAAAGGTCCCTACTGGGTCTGGTACACCCTACCACACTGTCTTCTCATTCAAAGAAGAGGAAAATATTGTGCCACCCATACTAGCTAGATCTATTTTTCTCCTCCCCTGTTTCAAGGGGAGACTGCCAATAGACTGTATTGGAAATCTTCCTGGTTGGCCAATACCGAGGGGTCTCTCACTTCACAGCTGCTCCCAGGATAAATGAATGCTGTGTATGATGTATGTGCCCTCCTGAATTCAGCTGTATCGCTGTCCTCAGGATGGCAATACAGTTGAATACGGTGGCAGGGTATAGGAGCTAAAGGATCCCTCTCTACTGTTCACCCTCACAGGCCATTAAGCCTGAAGCTTATAATGTCGTGTACGAACAGCACAGGTGGTTGCAAAGCAATGACATCCTCACAACTGCCTGTGATGAAACACAGGTTATGTAATGGTGGCACCAACGGTGATGTGCTCGTTTGACAGGTGATCACTTCTTTCATGCAAGACCAATAATCTTAGCTTGAAATCAGCATATTGTGTAAACACGGATTGTACTGTTGGCACCAGTTTGCGCAGTACCTCAGAGCAGGGGGTATCTGCAAAAGATTTTTTCTTTATTGGAATGTTATGTATGTATTGGCATGCCATTTATTGCAACCAGAATAGCCAGATGTGGATTGCACAGTTTGATAATCCTTGCTCAGCCCTTGCAGGTTGCTAGGTGGGTGCCTGGCTCCACTCCTGGCTCTTGAGAGTGGAAAGTGAGAGCTCAGAGAGGAAGGAAGCTGTGCCATGTATTCTCTCTTCGTAAGATCCGCAGAAGGAGAGAGACATAAATAGAAGGAGAGAAAAGGAGACTCTGCATGGCCAAGCATAGCAGTCAGTAAGGTAATCGTTGACTACATCCTTTCAGACCTAACTGCTGTGAAGGACACTGTTAAAACACTCTTCACACTTGGACATATCCTCGTCGGATGTACCTTCAAAACCCTGTATCCCGCAGTGGACACTACAGCCATTATTACCAAGGTACTGTGCCAGGTATAGGTTCTTCTGAGAGAGGCTTTAGCACAGAGAGGGCCATAACTGCCATACTTGCCTAAATTCATCCACTACTATCTGGAAGAGAATTGCACTGTGTACAGTTGGAACTGTGACTGCTATAGCTGGGTGCACTACAACCCCTTTTTTTCAGTACAATAAAGACAGACACTTATTCTTTTACCACAAGCCTAGTTTTCTGACTCTTACACCATACTCTGGCCATTGCACTCTACACACCCTGCTTTGCATGCATCCAAACACCTACCATCAGGGGCACCCCAGCTACCATCAGACAGGAGCTCCAGAATCAGGGTGTGCCCCAAGGGAAGAGAGGGTGCTCCCTCATTTCACTGCATGGATAAGGAGCAACAGTGTGAGGATAGCTGCCATGATTGACTGTGACAGCCAGAGCCACTACCACTCCCACCCTACGTTCCAGCTCCTCGTGGGCTACATTTGCATTGTGTATGTGTATATTGTTGATCGTGCTCGTTCGGGGCTGAAATTGCCCCATCTAAATGGACCATTTGATGTTAGGAAGAGAGGACAAATCAAGAATGTGAAAATGTCACCCAAAATGATGTTACCGTTTTAGTCCTGGGCTGGAGGCATTAAATTGCAAAGGCATTTGTACGGCACTGACATCATAAGGCAATGCAGAGAAATCTCCTCTCTTTTTATAATATCATCTCAATACTTATCTAACTACTTCTTCCTCTTATTTTCCATGTAACACCTTTTCTTCTTCAGAGCTCCCCCGGTAATTGCAGGGTAAATTGTTTAACGATTTTCACCTGTCATGTTCTGTGAAATGATCATACATAATTCGCAGACTCTTTGTCTTTCTCGCTTTCTTCCTCTTTATCTACTTCTAGACAAGTGCTAAATCTCTTCTACCGCATCACAGAAGGCAGCCTGCAATAGTAAACCATTGAAGTTTATTCAGCCTAACCCCAGGACGTGTTTGCATATTTTGCTAATTATTTATCCTACCATTTAGACATACTGGAATTTTTCCACACCACTAAGCCGTAGGCCACGTTCCTTTTCATGGTGCACCACACCCCCACAATTCTGGTTTGAGTCTTATGACACTATTTTTTGGCACCACAAAGGGCTGTTTTGCTGGAGAAACTGGACCTCTATACAGAACTTGGGAGATTTGCCAACTCTACCAGGAGTCCAGGAAGTCTCTACTTTTTTTTTTTCTGGGAGCCTCCTAGATGTTTTTGGGAGAATTAGCAAGTATGCATTTAAGGGATGCATCGTAAATTAGGAATTTATAAGTTTACCAACATCCTGTCCATGTCACTTTGAAACTTCCTTGGTGCATCTTTTCCACAGTCTGGGAGATTTACTAGGCTAAATGCACCAAAATTAGGGCTCAGTTTACAATAAAAACGGACATACATGCTTTGCGCCACATTTCTTGACTGAAACATGCAGCACAGAGCAATGGACACCACAATAGAATGCTGAAGGACCCCATTATAAGTCAATGGGGCCTATTGGGATCAACTGTTGGTGCCATCATTTGATGAATCAAGCACTGTGTCATGGGTTCCAGCCAGAAATGGGGAACAAAAAGCGGCATGCTAAGTGTGTCAAGCAAAATTTCTTTCAAATGCTCCACTGACACACCTCAGCCTACGGCATTTGACTCACACATGGTAGAACCCCAAATCACTAGTATCCGAATTAAGTTAATTTCAATAACATAATCGTAAAAGGAAAATGTGTATGTCTCTCACTGAAACACAACAGCATCACATCAAACTGCTCAAAAGAAGTTGCACAAAATTGCCATATTGCCTTGTCTAATCCACACCTCTGGGTGCCACGTCAGCATCCACAATCGGCATGTGTCTGTAAACTCATGCAATATGGGCATTTAATCCTGACTGTAACAATTTAGTTGCCATAGTTTGGAATTTGAAGATATCAGCACACTCCGTAGAAGTCACTTACAACATATTACTGACCTTGATAAATAAATACCTAATAAGAGGACCTAATAGGGCCACATATAAATATACCATCTAAACCTACAAACAATATGTGTGTACCCAGATCACAAAAATGCAAGCAACCATATGTAAGCAAAAATAGAATCTTTATTGAAACAACTCAATAAAACACATATAATGGAGTCATACAAAATTCCATGGGGTAACACAAACATAAGAGAGGAACTACTGGGGAAAAAGGGGGGAGGGGCCAGTGGATATTAATATACATAGGAGGAGCAGCAGATACCATAAATATAGTTAGCATGAAGGTATGTATAATGTAATCACCCCAAATTTTCTTACAAAGAATGGGGAAAGAAAACACAGAAAAAAGTTTCCACATAATGGCCGCTAGCCATGTAAAGTGCATATCAATAGTGCCAAGGAAAACCGGAAAACACATGTACGGTAGCTACTCACTCAATCATGAAAACGTAATGACGGCCGAATCACCCATCCCAGTGTCCCTCACTTACCCTACGCGTTACAACGGATGGCTTAGGCAGAAGAAGTGAGGAGCAGTGGAATAGTTGCCCTATTTATGTAGTGTCCCACTAGGTAAATGTGGGCACTACACAAGGGTCAATTGGGCCGCATTGTTCTCCACCTCCTGTGGGACAGTGGCAGTGTATTTCACAGTACATTTTAATGCATTTTAATATGTATTTATGTGTATTTTCCCTGTGATATGTGTAGCAGGCCTATTAGGGTGTAGTTCATCATCCTAGGCACTAGAGGGAGCTAGGGAACCCCTAGTATATATAGCTAGACCCAGACAGGGAGGAGCAGTCTAGAGTCTGTGGAGTGTGGAGTGTAGAGTCAGAGGCGAGAAGACACTTTAGCCAGAGTGGGGCTGAGGTGCAGGCTCTGACATGCAACTAGACAGCCCAGGTTTCTAGTTGACACCAGGAGGCTAGCAAGTGTGGATCAGCCTGCCTGAAGATATTGAGCCAGAGTTAGCTCAGAAGATTGTCAGCAGGGGAAGAGTTGCCTCCTGAGAAACCAAGTTCCCATAAGCAGAGCAGAGCCAGTATTCCAGCTAGACAAGTAAGCTGAAGGGCAGAAGGATTCACCCAAAGCAAGGATATATACCTGAGGAAGTTTGCTACCAAGGATAAAGCCAGCATTAGGGCATACAGGCCTTGGGATACAAACAGCCAGGAGTTCTGAGGAATAGTGCACAGGATTTCTGAGGAAGAGTGCAGCCTGGTCTGTAAGTGTTGTTTTTACCCTCTGAGTATCTTGCAAAGAACATTGTACCTGCCATTGATGTGAAAGCCTGCTTTATACTGCTGCATTACCTGGAACTTTATAAAAGACTGTATAAAGTTAACTGTTTCCAGTAAAGGAAGTTTTGGTTCACCATAACAGCGTGTTCCTCACTTATTACCTCTATCAATCAGTGTGCCACCGTTACAGGCACTGGCGTCACGAACCTTAAAGGGACCTTGCCATAGGCACATTAAACATCTGCAACATCCAGGGCACCTCACCCACCATCAGACCTGGTCCCTATATACAGAGAGTGCCCCAGAGGACTTCTGTGCCAGCCTCTCCATCACTGCTGTACGCCTGCCCAGGGACTTCCTACAAACTGTGAGTAACCCATAGCAACCCTCGTTTGCCTAAGTAACCATGACCTCACATCGCAATACCCTGCAGGGCTGCGTACTGCATTTATATCCGGTGTATTATACTAGATTGCATACACCTGTGCGGCATCATTGACTCATGAGTCACATGAATACACAACATGCCTCCCAACATATGACCTAAAATCACCGCAGTTATTGGTGCGGCTAGCCTATAGTCCCTTGATACGTAATATTAGTACAATCAATAATACAGTCAGGATTAAATGGTACATTAATATGGTACATCTTATAACATCATGGTGCAACACCAGGAACTACCAGTCCTAACAAATGCAGAATGGGCATCCACCTACAAATACATTGCTGTAAAGAGGACCCCAGTGGACCAGAAATTGGGTCAGTTGAACATGTGAACCCTGAAGAGCCCTCAAAGCACATCACCCAGAGACAGACAGAGACATGTGTAGCATACCAAACCACAGGGGAAAACACGTGAGTCTCACGGTGGGCCGATAGGGGCAGTAGTTGTTTTGTACTCACAGTTAGCAGATGCCTCCCTGGGCTGACGTACAGTGGATGTGTCACGGAACCATGAACCAGACGTACAACAAGAGATAAGTGAAAATAAGAAGGCTTTATTGAAAATAAAGCTGTAAAGCAAAAGTCCAAACGGATGGCGAAACCGAAGCAGAGTCTTTGCGAAGCCAGAGGTCAGGAACCAGAAGGGTAGTCAGACGAAGCCAGGATCAGGAACCAGCAGGGTAGTCAGACGAAGCCAGGATCAGGAACCAGCAGGGTAGTCGGACGAAACCAGGATCAGGAACCAGCAGGGTAGTCGGACGAAACCAGGATCAGGAACCAGAAGCAGCAGCAGTCTAGAAGCATGTGAACACAGGAGGACCAAGCAAGGAACTGAAGCCACAGACCTCCTATATATATGAGCTATGCATCCAGCTCCTCCCAGTGGGAAGGAGGAGCCGCAGGGTGGGAGGCTACAAGAAACCCAGAAACCAAGATGGCCGCCAGCACATGTCAAACGAAGGAGAACAGCAAGAAGGTAAGACCATGACAGTACCTCCCCCTCAAGGGCCCCTCCTCCGCGGAGTAAAGAGCGGTTTCAGAGGGAAGCGTGCGTGGAAGGCTCGGAGCAAGGCAGGAGCATGGACATCTGCGGAGGGAACCCAGGAACGCTCCTCTGGACCATAACCACGCCAATGGACCAAAAACTGCACCCGACCGCGGACCAGGCGTGAGTCCAGGATATTGCTCACCTCATACTCCTCACGATTGCCCACTTGGACCGGACGAGGCCGAGGAACCGAGGAAGTGAAACGATTACACACCAGTGGCTTCAACAGGGAGACATGAAACACGTTGGAGATCCGCATGCCAGGAGGAAGCGCAAGGGCATAGGCTACCGGGTTTACCCTGCGAAGCACTCGGAAGGGACCAACAAAGCGAGGCGCCAGCTTGGGAGTGGGCACTCGAAGGTTGAGGTTGCGGGTGGACAACCATACACGGTCTCCGACCTGGTAGGAAGGAGCAGGCGCTCGTCTGCGATCAGCCTGGAGTTTCTGGCGCTGCGCAGAGACCTCAAGGGACTTCTGGATCAGTACCCAAGAAGCACGTAGGACGGAAAGGTGATCCTCCACAGCCGGAATATCCTGGGGAGAGAATACCTCCGGTAACACGGCAGGTTGGAACCCATAATTGGCCATGAAGGGAGACGTCCCAGAGGAAGAGTTCACCGCCGTGTTCCTGGCAAACTCAGCCCAAGGCAGGAGGTCAACCCAATTGTCTTGGTGATCGGAGACATAGCAACGAAGGAATTGCTCCAAGGCCTGATTGGATCGTTCTGCGGCCCCATTGGACTGAGGGTGGTAGGCCGAGGAGAAGGAGAGATGAATCCCCAACTGGGAGCAAAAGGCGCGCCAGAACCTGGACACAAACTGACTCCCCCGATCCGACACAATCTCCTTGGGCAAACCGTGCAACCGGAAGACCTCCCTGGCAAAAATCGTGGCCAACTCTTGTGCAGAGGGTAACTTCTTGAGAGGAACACAGTGGCACATTTTGGAAAACCGATCCACAATCATGAGAATGACCGTATGGCCTCGGGATGCAGGGAGGTCCACAATGAAATCCATCCCCAGGTGTGACCATGGGCGCTCCCCGGTGGCTATGGGTTGCAGAAGGCCCAACGGAAGGTGCCGAGGGGACTTACTCTGGGCACAAACGGAGCATGCCGCTACATATGCGGCGATGTCGGAACGTAGGGAAGGCCACCAGAACAGACGTGAAACAGCCCAGGACAGCTGATTCTTTCCAGGATGCCCCGCGGTCTTGGAGTTATGGTAGGTTCGCAACAACCGAGTGCGCAACTCCTCAGGCACAAAACATCTGCCGTTGGGTCTCCCAGAGGGAGCACCAGATTGAGCCGCCAAAATCTGCTCACCCAGGGGAGAGGTCAGGCTGGTGCGAATGGCGGCCAAGATCTGATTCGGAGGTATGACCGAAGTCGGAATCGACTCCTCCCTGGACAGCTCGGAGTACTGCCGTGATAAGGCATCCGCCCTGATGTTCTTGGAACCGGGTAGGTAGGAGACCACGTAATTAAAACGTGACAAGAACAGAGCCCATCTGGCCTGACGTGGTGTCAATCTCTTGGCCTCAGAAAGGTAGGTCAGATTCTTGTGGTCCGTCAGGATGAGGACCGGAACCACCGAACCCTCGAGCAAGTGCCTCCATTCTTTAAGGGCCTGCACGATGGCCAATAACTCCCTGTCACCAATCTGATAGTTGCACTCCGCGGAAGACAGTTTCCGGGAGTAAAACCCACAAGGAAGCAGAGGACCCTCTGGTGTTCTACGCTGAGACAGAAGGGCGCCTACTCCCGTCTCAGACGCGTCCACCTCGAGGACAAAGGGCAACCCAGGGTTGGGATGCGACAGAATCGGAGCCGACACAAAGGCGGACTTTAGAGCCTCAAAAGCTCGGATGGCCTCGAGCGGCCAGACCTGGGAATTACTGCCCTTCCTGGTCAGATCCGTGAGAGGCTTGGCTAGCATGGAAAAGTCCCTGATGAACTTCCGATAATAATTGGCGAAGCCCAAAAAGCGCTGCAGGGAACGAAGACCACTGTGCTGGGGCCACTGTAAGACAGCCGAAACCTTCTCAGGATCCATGGAGAACCCCTCAGCGGAAATGATGTAACCTAAGAAGGTTACCTGGGATCGGTGAAATTCGCATTTCTCAAGCTTACCGAACAGCTTGTTTTCTCGTAACCGTTGCAACACTCGTCTGACATCCAGAATGTGGGCCTCCATGGATTCAGAATATACCAAGATGTCATCAAAATAGACCACCACACACTGCTGCAACAGGTCACGGAAAACATCGTTGATGAATTCCTGAAAGACTGCGGGCGCATTGCACAACCCAAAGGGCATAACCAAGGATTCATAATGACCGGTCCTGGTGTTAAACGCGGTCTTCCACTCATCGCCCGCCTTGATCCTTACCAGGTTATATGCCGCCCTCAGGTCGAGTTTGGTAAAGACCGTGGCCCCTTTAAGGCGATCGAACAGCTCGGAAATCAAGGGTATCGGGTAAGCGTTCTTGATCGTGATGCGATTGAGACCCCTGTAATCGATGCAAGGCCTCAACTCACCGCCCTTCTTTTTCACAAAGAAAAATCCAGCCCCTGCCGGGGACGAGGATTTGCGAATGTGTCCGCGTGAAAGCGCCTCCCTCACGTACTCCTCCATGGCCTCATTCTCCGCTACCGACAGTGGATAGACTTTGCCACGAGGAGGAACGGCACCAGATTGTAACTCTATGGCACAATCGTATGGGCGGTGCGGAGGTAGGGCAACCGCGCGCACCTTATCGAATACATCCCGGTACTCTTCGTATTCAGGAGGCAACAGAGAGTCCGAGGAAGTACACAGCAACTTGACAGACCCATGGATGCAACTAGCCCCACACTGCGGTGACCACGAGAGGATCTCGGCCGATCTCCAATCGAAAGTCGGATTATGCTTCCGGAGCCAGGGGTACCCCAAGACCACCGAGTAGTGTGGAGACGAAATAACCTGGAGGCAGACCGACTCTCTGTGAACGGCACCAATGGCTATCCCCACTGGAAGGGTCTCATGAGTCACGTGTGGCGGCAGAAGGGGTCTGCCGTCTATCGCCTCAAGAGCCAGTGGGGAACCTCGAGCCTGCAGAGGAATGGAATTGGCGGCAGCGAACACACTATCAATGAACAAACCACCAGCACCAGAGTCCACCAACGCCTGGGTCGTCACCGAGCCCCCGACCCAGGAGAGGACAACAGTGATCAGTGGTTTGTCAACACGGGAAACCGGGGACGAGGAGACTCCACCCAAGATCTGCCCCCGACAGGATCTCAGGTGCGAGCGTTTCCCGGACGGTTCGGACATGCCAACCGAAAATGCCCACCGAGACCACAGTACATGCATCGGCCCTCGCGTCCCCGGAGTACCCTCTCCCCCTCGGACAGGCGAGCAAACACCAGCTGCATGGGTTCACCCCCAGACAAGTCATCCCCAGGAGGCGTGGGAGGAGAGGGAGGCACGGGTGGGACAGCAAACGTAGGCGCCAATCTGTTAGAAAACCTCCGCAGGCTCTCCTTAAAGGAAGGTCTCTCCCTGAGTCTGGTGTCAATCAAAATCAGGAAAGAAATAAGAGACTCGAGCTCCACTGGTAGGTCCTTAGCTGCAACCTCATCCTTCAAGGCATCCGAGAGACCATGAGAGAAAGCAGCGACCAGAGCCTCATTATTCCAGCCCACCTCTGCTGCCAGGGTACGAAACTCAATGGCGTATTCAGCTACGGATCGTGAACCCTGTCTGATGGACATAAGGAGCTTCGCAGCAGAGGCAGCACGAGCCGGCACATCGAATACCTTCCGAAGAGAAGCAACAAAACCGGAAAACTCGGCAACCACCGGATTGTTGTTCTCCCATAAAGGGCTGGCCCAGGCCAAGGCCTTGTCCGAGAGCAGCGAGATCAAGAAGCCCACCTTTGATCTCTCAGTAGGAAAGGCATGTGGCAGCAACTCGAAATAAATGCCCACCTGGTTAAGGAAACCTCGGCACTGAGTTGGCTCTCCCCCAAAGCGCTGTGGAAGAGGGGCAGAACCGGTCATACCCCGAAACACCGCAGGTGCAACAACAGGTGTCGGGGTAGACTCTGGCGCAACAACCGGAGCGGCAGTAGGAGCGGGCCCAGGAGCGACAACCGACCCATCGGCAACGGGAGCGAAATGAGCCGTGCGTTCAAGCAGGGTTTGCAACGCCACAGCGAACCGACCCAACAGGTGATCCTGCTGATCAAGTCTGGCAACCAGCGTGGGTAGCGAGGATGGCCCTGTACCGTCAGAATTCATGGCTTGGTCCTAATGTCACGGAACCATGAACCAGACGTACAACAAGAGATAAGTGAAAATAAGAAGGCTTTATTGAAAATAAAGCTGTAAAGCAAAAGTCCAAACGGATGGCGAAACCGAAGCAGAGTCTTTGCGAAGCCAGAGGTCAGGAACCAGAAGGGTAGTCAGACGAAGCCAGGATCAGGAACCAGCAGGGTAGTCAGACGAAGCCAGGATCAGGAACCAGCAGGGTAGTCGGACGAAACCAGGATCAGGAACCAGCAGGGTAGTCGGACGAAACCAGGATCAGGAACCAGAAGCAGCAGCAGTCTAGAAGCATGTGAACACAGGAGGACCAAGCAAGGAACTGAAGCCACAGACCTCCTATATATATGAGCTAGGCATCCAGCTCCTCCCAGTGGGAAGGAGGAGCCGCAGGGTGGGAGGCTACAAGAAACCCAGAAACCAAGAAACCAGCACATGTCAAACGAAGGAGAACAGCAAGAAGGTAAGACCATGACAGGATGAAAAGACAGCACAAAATCCTTCGGGGCACTCTCGATTACAGGGAACACCAGCCAGATGGAAGTTAAGGTGCCCTTGATGGTAATGGGTGTAAGGTGCTTTTGTGGCTGGGCCCCTGGTTCGTGACGCCAGCACCGTTAGGTGCAAATGTTGAGAGTAGCAGTAGTAAGAATGAGGAGTCATTTGTTGTAAACCAGTTGAACATTTACTGCAAACCGATAGTCTCTGGACAGTTGGTGCAGTTCATCAATGAAAAGCTTTTTGTATAGCATAAGTAATAATAAGTTCATCTGTAATCCTATTATCAGGTAGTGGCAGTTGTCACTGGAGGGATTCTTCTAATGCTGATTCTCTATAGGCAAGGATCCTGGTCGTAATCCCAAGTTCACTCTATAGCTCTCTGGTACTAAAGTATTCTGATATATTTGGTTACTATGAGCTATCCGTTAAGGGCGTTCCCCTCACGGCAGGAAAACACATCTTTTTTATTATTTTTATACTCTTCTAAATAGGTTTTTCCACTTTGACCCGGAAGGCTTGTATAGTGGATAAAGACAATTCTGCGCACTAACTGTCCATTAGTGTCCAGGCATTCGGAAATCTACTCCTGGTCACTTGTGCTAATGAGGTCCATAAGCTAAGTTTGGCTGTTACCCTCACTAGGCTATCTGCATCTTTGTACATAGACTCACTGTCTGGTGCTTGGTTGCTGTGGTAGTCTTCTCCAGGCTTGATCAGGGCCCAGAGAAAAAGGAAAACAGCTACATGTAGATTTAGGCCTGTTTCTCTCCTCCATGAACTTGCTTCTCCTCCTCTCACACTCCAACTTAAAATAACTCTGACTAACTTCCTATCTAGACACACCCAAGCTATATGTATTATGTGGTTCCAGCACCACCTAGGGGCGAGGGGGTGTAAATGGCATTGCCAGTCTGATAAAAGGAAATACCATACAATGCAAATACATAAATATTCAGATGTTTAAAGTGTCCCATTTACACACTGATGTGGGACGCTGCATACCCCCCTGCTGAAAGATAAGTCGTCCTCGATGTTTGCAGTGATTGAAGCAGTGGATCTCTACGCCGTCACCTGAAATACACCAAATATACGCCACAAAAATACAAATATGGCTCCGGCCCAGCAATGGGTTCACAACTTTTATTTCCCTCAAGTATGGTGATATAGGGACACGACAAGGTACCTTGGCTTTCTTGCAATGTCAATTGGACTAAGCGCTGTAGGCATTCTTGGCTTGTTTCTCTGATCTCCATAGGCTTTAGTGGAATCGGAAGACGCCTTTGCGATTTAACCTTTGGAGAGTCTTTAGGATCCTTGGTAACAATGGCATATTGATTTTGGCTTGGCAGAAGCTGTGGCACGTACAGTTGTGTTCAAAATAATAGCAGTCATACATCCCTAACCTGATCTATCACAGTTTTTGGTAGAAATGATATTTCTACATGGCAAATAATTTACTAGCAGGTGTAGTAGAGTAATACAAATCCAACAGACCCAACAGTCATGACATGCATGCTGCTGATTCTGTGTAATTGAATAACTAATTGAAAGGGGCATGTTCAAAATAATAGCAGTGTGGAGTTCAATGAGTGAGGTCATTCATTCTTTGAAAAACAGGTGGCAATTATTGCCCTTATTTAAGGAAGGAAGGCAGCAAATGTTGTACATGTTGGTTACAGTGCATTTCTCTCTGAAATTCTGAGGAAAATGTGTCGTTCCAGACATTGTTCAGAAGAACAGCGTACCTTGATTAAAAAGTTGATTGACGAGGGGAAAACATATAACGAAGTGCAGAAAATGATAGGCTGCTCAGATAAAATGATCGCAAATGGTTTAAAATGGCAACCAAAACCTGAAAGACGTGGAAGAAAGCGAAAAACTACCATTCGAATGGATAGAAGAATAGCCAAAATGGCAAGGACTCAGCCAACAATCAGCTCCAGAAAGATCAAAGAAGGTCTAAAGTTACCTGTGAGTACTGTTACAATTAGAAGATGCTTATGTGAAGCCAAGCTATCTGCAAGAAGCCCCCGCAAAGTCCCACTGTTGAAAAAAAGACATGTGCTGAAGAGGTTACAATTTGTGGACTGATGAATGTAAGATTGTTCTTTTTTGGTTTTGTGGCCGGAGACAGTTTGTCAGATGACCCCCAAACACTGAATTCAAGCCACAGTACACTGTGAATACACTGAAGCATGGTGGCGCAAGCATCATGATATGGGGATGTTTCACATACTACGGTGTTGGGCTTATTTATCGCTTACCATGGATCATGGATCAGTTTGAATACATCAGAATACTTGAAGAGGTCATGCTGCCTTATGCTGAAGAGGAAATGCCCTTGAAATGGGTGTTCCAACAAGACAACAACTCCAAACACCAGTAAACGTGCAACATCTTAGTTCCAGACCAAAAAGATTGACGTTATGGAGTGGCCAGCCCAATCCCCGGATCTTAAGCCAATAGAAAACTTGTGGGGTGACATCAAAAATGCTGTTTCTGAGGCAAAACCAAGAGATAGAGAAGAACTGTGGAATGTAGTCCAATCATCCTGGGCTGGAATACCTGTTCACAGGAGCCAGAAGTTGGTTGACTCCATGCAACATAGATGTACAGCAGTTCTCAGAAACAGTGGTTATACAACTAAATATTGGTTAAGTGATTCAAAGAAAAGCAAAATCTTCAAACCTTTTTCAGTTTATATAGTGAATGCTTGAGTTTGTAAAGAATACAACCACTGCTATTTTTTTAACAGTCTAATATTCACTTTTCTTCAATTTTTTTCTAGAGCAACAGCACAAATTTGATATATTTTTCTTCATGTTTTGATTTGGAATAGAATGTGTAGTGTTCCAAATGCATTTGTGTTTATGGAAATAAAAGCTATTAGAAGGATTTTGAGCTTTATTCACTTTTTTAAACACACTGCTATTTTTTTGAACACAACTGTACTTAGCATCCGGCCTCTTGGGGGCAGTAGAGGGCTCTGGCTCCTCCTCTTCTCCAGAGTCATAGTCTTGTGTAGAGTCCCCTGACGCTGTTTGTTGTCCTGGTCTGATGACAACAGTAGCATATGGGCCACGAGTTCCCTCAGCAGGGGAGAACTCCACTATCTCATTGGGGTACAAGCTGTGGAGCCAGCTAGGAAGCTCTCTACGTTTCACAGATCGGCGGTTGACATAATAATCCCTGTTAATCTCTAAATCACTGATGAACCCAAATCTGCGTTCTTTACAAAAGAAGAGAACTCGTCCCAGTCTCCTTACCGGGGTTGGGAAATTTGCTACGGGTTCCTCCATTAATTTTCGTGTAAGGTCTTCATTATATTTTTTGCAGGCGTGAGTCCTGGGTAGATGCGCCGCTTTTATCTCTGCTGATAATTTAGACCAAAGCGTTGCTTGGGAGGTAGTCGGCCATTCCGTCTGAACTTTAGCCTGATCCACAGTGGACCTTTCGGCTGTAGTGGTGACATAAGCAGGGGTTGAGGATAGCTGACCTGTAACACGACTCTTTGTGGACTGCCTAGTGGAGGCTCCATTCCTCTCTCTCGCCAGTAGCGCTTCTGTACCTCTCTGATTCGAGCTTGTAGCTCCTCATCTTCCGGGGCCGCACTGGAGACCGGCCTGATAACTATGAGGGGAGCGGTGAGTGATTCTCATCTTGCTTTCTCAATGGCGGCCTTTGGCGTGAGGTCTGCACTTTCCTCTGTTGTCGGCGTGGCGTCCTTCTTAGTGAGATCGGTAACGCTGTTCCGCTCAGCCATGCTGCTCGCTTCTCTCTGTTCAGCGTCTTTCTCTCCGGAATACTTAGTGTCAACTGCTGTGCCCAGCGTGCGTACGCACGTCACGCTCTTCTGGTGCGCGACTCTCCCACCGGGTTCCCTTTGCATAGGGGAAGCGCCGGCTCTTGGGCAGTGCAACATTGGAGGTAGGCACATTATCAATCACTTTGCATAAAATGGCGGCACAGTAGATTTTCCCGCTCTGAAGGGGGTGTAGCTCAGTTTTCCCGCCGCTAACAGGGCGTAGCTCACAGTAATGGTGCAGTAAATTAATCAGGAAGGCCTCCGGCGACTGTTATGGATGTTATGTTGGTGCACCACTTCCTGTTTCCTGTTTTCAATTTGAGGCAGTTGCGCCTGTCTTTTTATGTTATGTTACCAACATGGCTCCTGTGCAGTAATCCCGTGTGCTGCGTTTATTTAAATCACATGAAACATGGTGTCAGAAGTGGGTCTGGATCTGCACTACTTCTGCACATTTGCCGCTAAGAGCCTGCCAGCCTTGCAGCGTTATCGTGTCTCCTGTCCGTGGATTTGAGCATTTGATGCAAGCAATAGCAGCATCATGGCGGCTAACAGCATTCCGCTGCCTGAGCCAATGAGGGTAAGCGGCAACGTTTGTGATAACTGGGACACCTTAAAAACTGAGATTGATGACTACTGCCTCGCCACAGGGTTAAAGGAGAAGCCTGCAGCAGTGCCGGCAGCCACTCTGAGGAGGGTGATGGGCAGTGAATGCCTCCATGTTTACAAGCATAATCTAAACCTTACTGAGGAGCAAAAGAATGACACCAAAGCCATCCTGGATGCATTAGAAACTTTCTTCAGGCCTTCTAAAAATGTCATATACGAAAGATATATATTTGGCTGCTGCAAGCAAGAAGACGGTGAATCGATAGACAATTTTGTCACACGGCTTAGAGAAAAATCTGCAAGCTGTGAGTACGGCTCTTTGAGAGATGAACTTATTTGTGATAAACTGGTTCTGGGTATCATCAATGAAAACACACGCCGCCACTTGTTGAGAAAACACGATTTAGATTTGCAAACAGCGCTTGAGATATGTCACCTCGCAGAACTTACTAACAAGCATATGATAGCGATGGAGCAGGATAAAACGACTGACAATATCAATATAGCTTCTTCACAGCAGCACAAGTTTCAACACAATAGTCGCTCACACAACTGGATCATGCAAGTATTGTGGCAGTTTGCATTTACGTGTGAAAGAAAAGTGCCCTGCAAATGGGAAATCCTGTACTGCATGCGGTAAGCCAAATCACTTTGCAAGGGTGTGTCTCTCCCGTGACATGAAAGTAAGGAAGCTACACACAATTCAGCAAGTGCCTGATTCTGAGGAAGCACAACTGTTTAGCACCGATATGCTTTACTCCTCAGAATGCATTGGTGCTGTAAGCACAAAAGGCAAGAAATGGTTTGTAAACCTCAATTTAAATAATATAATCCAACCTTGTCAGCTGGATTCAGGTGCAAAATGTGATGCAATAAGTTTAAAGGACAAAATGAAACTGGCGCCCAAAACACCCCTTCAGCCTAGCAGCACTATATTAAAGCTGTATTCATCTCCCTGGGCCGGCATGCAGTGACGGGAATGATAGCACCGGATTCCTTCGGTACACACTCTGGGATCTCCTGCCAGATGTTGGTTGAGGTGACCTTGGTGGTATGGTTTTAGGTGCAGGAAAGGCAGGGCCCATGGTGTTTGTGACGCCAGCACCCATGGGTGCAAATGAAGTGTAAAATGAAGAGGAGTCAGTTTTTATAAAGAACTGGAACATTTACTGATAATCAGTTGCCTTGAGGTAGTTGTACAAGTTCATTGACATGGCAGTGGTAGTTATAATCCATATAAAGCACAGTTAGCTGTAATCTGTAATCCTAGTAACAGGCTCTTGGTGAGGTATAGCTTCGGGTCTAACTCAGGCTGTGGTAACTTCTGGCTGACCATCTTCCAGGTGTGGAGTATACATCAATAAACTGCTTCACATGGCTATTACACATATATCTTCCCCTCTTGGCTTACTCACAATTGTCCACACTGTCCATAGAGGAATGCGGCTCTGCATATAGCTTGTACTTCACTGTAGACCATGAACAGGCACCGTAAGCTAATTCCTATCTCACTAAGGTTGCTAGTGGGTCCATAGGCTGAGGAAAACACTCTCATCTCCACTAGGCTCACTTTATACTCTCTCATAACAAACTGGATCACGTTTGTATTCAGGCCTACCCTTGGTCTGAGCACAACTCAGAGGGGTAGCTACTTGTCAGCTTCTGCAGGTACAGCAGGGACAGCCCTAGCCTTAGTCCTCTACTTCCTTTATCTGTCCCGGTTCAGTCTGTATAAGACGTCGAACTTCCGTGGGTCTGATGCCGGAGGCAGCCTCCCTTAGCTGGGGGCTAAACATGTGCTGCCCTTGCTGCACTTCACACTGCACTCCTCTTAGGCCTCTTTCACACTTGCGTTGTTGGGATCCGGCATGCACTTCGGTTGCCGGAGGTGCCTGCCGGATCCGGAAAAACGCAAGTGTACTGAAAGCATTTGAAGACGGAACCGTCTTCCAAATGCTTTCAGTGTTACTATGGCACCCAGGACGCTATTAAAGTCCTGGTTGCCATAGTAGGAGCGGGGAGCGGGGGAGCGGTATACTTACAGTCCGTGCGGCTCCCGGGGCGCTCCAGAATGACGTCAGAGCGCCCCATGCGCATGGATGACGTGATCCATGCGATCACGTGATCCATGCGCTTGGGGCGCCCTGACGTCACTCTGGAGCGCCCCGGGAGCCGCACGGACGGTAAGTACACTGCTCCCCCGCTCCCCGCTACACTTACCATGGCTGTCAGGACTTTAGCGTCCCGGCAGCTATGGTAACCACTCTGAAAAAGCTAAATGTCGGCTCCGGCAATGCGCCGAAACGACGTTTAGCTTAAGGCCGGATCCGGATCAATGCCTTTCAATGGGCATTAATTTCCGGATCCGGCCTTGCGGCAAGTGTTCCGGATTTTTGGCCGGAGCAAAAAGCGCAGCATGCTGCGGTATTTTCTCCGGCCAACAAACGTTCCGTACCGGAACTGAAGACATCCTGATGCATCCTGAACGGATTACTCTCCATTCAGAATGCATTAGGATAATCCTGATCAGGATTCTTCCGGCATAGAGCCCCGACGACGGAACTCTATGCCGGAAGACAATAACGCAGGTGTGAAAGAGCCCTTACTCTACTCTGCTAACTCTGCACTGCTCTGCCACACCCTGTTATATATCTATGTGGTGCCAGCACCACCTAGGGGTGAATGGATGTAATGACATGTGCAGGTGTAAACAGCCTGTTAGAAGGAATTACATACATAAAATCACATGACATACTGCGTTTTTAAGACAGTATAGCTAATGATGTCACATAGGAATCATCAAGGTGTACAATAAAAAGATACAAAACAATACAAAAATAAAAAATAAAATTATTGGATAACATACCAAGAACAGTACAAATATAAGTACATGAATAAATAATGGTGTTCAGTATTTATGCAAGTCACCAGACAAGGCTAGTATATGTAGATGGTAAGATGGAACAAAGAAAAGGAAGCAAGCTATAAGGTAATACAATAGCGAAGATCAGTAGAATGGGAGGAGGACAACCAGGGCTCCCAGAACTTCTCAAAGGTCACAAAGGTATCTGTGCGGATGGCATTAAGCCTTTCGTAAAGAAGTATCCTATTGACTCTGTCCGGTACTGCCTGAAAACTAAGTGAAGTCGACCGCCATTTGAAAGCTACATGGATTCTAGCTGCTAAAAGTATATACTGTGATAGATAAAATTTTGCATAAGTTAACCAAGAGGATTTGTCCCCCAGGAGACATAAGGGCAGAAACGTAGGATAGAGGCATCCGAACACTTAGAATAATAGAGTGCATATTCGGCTCCAGAATCTCCTCACAATTGGACAGGCCCACCATCTGTGAAACATTGTGCCCTCCTCATCACATCCACAGAAGCACCGTGAAGAGACCTCAGGGTATATGCAGCGTAGTCTAGCTGGGACCATGTAGGCCGTATGCAGAATCTTTATTAATGTTTCTGCTAAAGTGGTCTGCCAAGATCCCTTAGTGAGAGTCTGGGAGCGCTAGTACCACCTAGAAGCTGAATATTCTACCTCCAAATCCTCCTCCCATTATTTCATATATGGTAGTTTAGATCCTTCCATTACACCATTAAGTGTCCCATACATCCTAGATAATAGACCTTGTTTATATAAAGAATAAGTTACAGAGCGTTCAAAGGGTGTGAAATCAAAGGAGCCGTTAGACGTCTGAAGGGAGTGTAAAAAAGAGAAGATCCGGTTAGCATTAAACATTTCCCTCGTGGGGAGGTCATATCTGTCCTTAAAGTCAGCTAACAGAATTAGTTTACCTCGGACCAGAAAATTGTGTAAAGAGCAGAGCTTATTGGATCTCCACCAATTAAATGTGTGAGCCTCACAGGGTTTCCCAAAATATATTCTAATGGGGAGTTTTTGGACTGTAGGGGTAATTTAAACCTAGCTGACCTCCAGAGAAGTAAAGAGTAGTGAGACAAGAGGGACCTTGTGCGTATAGTAGTCGGTAACGGGAGGTTAGACCAAACCAGAGCCCTCCACGTCAGTGGAATGAATAGTGACTGTTCTAGTGAGATCCACAGCGGGTGCTCTTTAGGTTCAAGGTGAGTCAGGAACAATTGCGCTAGCCTAGCTGCTTTGTAGCATTTAAGGAAGTCCGGAACTGAGAGACCCCCCTGGGACTTATGGCGACACATTGTTTGCCTAGCTATACGTGGATGTTTATCTGCCCATATAAACTTCAGGGCCTCAGTTTGTAGAGCTTTAAGATCAGAGCTAGGTACCAGTACAGGGAGAGTTCTGAATAAATATAGCAGTCTGGGGAGGACCACCATTCTGACAATACGAATTCTACCTACCCAGGATACTGGGAGGGATCTCCAGGCTTTAAGGTCCTTTCTAATTTTGCGATACAGGGGAGGGTAATTAGTTTTGTATACCCTTTCCAACCTGTTAGGCAAAGATATTCCCAGATACGGAATGAAATTATGTCTGAGTTTAAAAGGGAACTTTTGTGATAGGAGAGATGTAGTCTGGGGTGACAAAGAAGAAGCTCGGATTTGGTATGATTAATAGAAAGCCCTGATACGTCAGAGAACGAATCCAACACCTTTAATAAGGATGGGAAGGATATAACAGAGTTGGGGATGGAAAGAAGGAGGTAGTCAGCAAATGAGCTTAATTTATGCTCTAGACCTCCCACAGGGAGCCCAGTAATATCAGGGTGAGATCTGATGTGGATTGCCATGGGTTCTATAGCAAGGGCAAATAAGGCGGGATATAGGGGGCATCCCTGACGTGTGCCCCTCTGAATCAGGATAGGTGAAAAGTAAGTCACAGGAAGTTTTAAACAGGCTTCAGGAGTAGAGTAAAGGGACTGAATGGCTTGAAGAAAGGGACCCCTAATGCCCATAGCGATCATAACCTTGAAGAGATAATCCCAATCCAAGGTATCAAAAGCTTTTTCAATGTCAAGAGCCAAGATGGCCCATGGGGCATATGTCCTATTAGCCTCATGGATTATATTCAGGATTCTTCTGATGTTATCTGGCGCCTCTCTGCCTGGGATAAATCCCACCTGGTTTCTATATATGATGTCTGGTAGCAATTTGTTAAGGCGACGAGCCAAAATTTAAGTAAAAATGTTATTGTCTAGGTTGAGGACGGAAATGGGCCTGTAATTGGAGGGCAACAAAGGGTCCTTATTTGGTTTAGGTATTACAGTAATCCTAGCAGAAAGGAATTCCGAGGGAGATGTGGCACCCTGTAGAAGATGATTACAATATTGGGCAATATGTGGGGTTAAGAAAGGGGCAAATTTTTTGTAATAAAGTGCTGGGGGTCTGGAATATAATTGCTGATAGAAAGCCTGAAATGTATCATAAATGGTATCAGGGTTAGAAGTAGTATGTCTGTTTCTGGTGGGGATTTGCAAGACCTGATTAATCCTTTGCTTGGCTTTCGGTTGCCGGGCAAGCATCTTATCGGGGTTGTAAACATATTTATAGTAGTAGGAGGCAGTCCATCAGAGAGCTTTCTCTGTGCTATTGGATAGCAGCATATTCAGCTGCAATTTAGTATATTTTACAGCTTTAAGAAGGTAGAGAGAGGAGTTCCGCTGATGTGCTTGTATTAGTCTACTTAGCTTAGCCTCCAGTGCTATCTGGGCTGATTCCTGTTCCTTTTTTTAATTGGGATGCCACTCCCACAACTCTGCCCCGAATAAAAGCTTTATGAGTAAGCCATAATAACATAGGATTTACCTCAGGTGTAGCGTTCTCAGTGAAGAAGGTCTGCAGCTCAGCTTGGAGTTGATCATATATTGCTGGGCGGGTTAGAATAGACTCAGTCTCCATGAATACGGAGCATGACTAGGGCCAGTGAAGGCGAACTCCGCCAAAGCCCCATCATGATCAGACCAAGATGATACAATATGCCTAGAGTATAATAAATAGGGCAGGCTAGATGTAGAAGTATGGATCATATTAATATGGGTATATAACTGGTGTGCCGGAGAGTAGTAGGTATAACTCCTTTGTGAACCATTCTGCTCTCTCCATGTATCAGCTAGGGAGAGAGATTCAAGCACTCTGCGTATTTGGGCCAAATGAGAAATCGGGCGGGGATGATAAGGGGAGAGGAACGGTCTAAAATAGGATTGAGGACAAAATTCCCCACACCACAGAATGCTATGGTAAGTAAGGGATTCAATAATCTGCCCCACTTTGGAAAAAAAGGGGATGGGGTCTTCAGTTGGGGCATATACAGTTGCAAGAAAAAGTATGTGAACCCTTGGATTTAATAACTGGTTGAACCTCCTTTGGCAGCAATAACTTCAACCAAACGTTTCCTGTAAGTTGTAGATCAGACATGCACAACAGTCACCATTCCTCTTTACAGAACTGTTTCAGTTCAGCAATATTCTTGGGATGTCTGGTGTGAATCGCTTTCTTGAGGTCATGCCACAGCATCTCAATCGGGTTGAGGTCAGGACTCACTGGGCCACTCCAGATGGCGTATTTTCTTTTGTTTAAGTCATTCTGTTGTTGATTTACTTCTATGCTTTGGGTCGTTGTCCTGTTGCAACACCACGTTGAGCTTCGGCTGGTGGACAGATGGCTTATATTCTCCTGCAAAATGTCTTGATAAACTTGGGAATTCATTTTTCCTTCGATGATAGCAATCTGTCCAGGCCCTGATGCAGCAAAGCAGCCCCAAACCATGATGCCCCCACCACCATACTTCACAGTTGAGATGAGGTTTTGATGTTGGTGTGCTGTGCCTCTTTTTCTCCACACATAGTGTTGTGTGTTTCTTCCAAACAACTCAACTTTGGTTTCATCTGTCCACAGAATATTTTGCCAGTACTGCTGTAGAACATCTAGAACATGATTGAGAAAAATTGTACTGCTGTAGAACATGAGTGAGAAAAATTGGCAAGGAGGGAAACATGTGGAAACCATGTCTAGAGCAGAATCAAGGAAAATGTATGAGTTTGGGAGCCTTATCCCAAAAGGTCTCAATGCTGAACTGGAGATCTTCGGATGACTTAATAGGATGGAAGAATCTCCTCCAGCTACAAAAAACCTACCCTGTTCCCCTTTTAAAATAAACCACACCAACACTTACTTGCTTGGTATAATGACCATAGTGGCCAACTTTATTATTCCACGCATAACAAAACCACATCGTACACCATATAACATTAATAATAATAATAATAACAATAATAACAATAACCATAATAACATCCGACATTTTACACACATAACAAGGATCCTGGAGGGCAACCCAAACGAGCCGTATCCTCCTTCACCGCCTCACTTCAAGACTTACCCCTGGCCGCACTCACCGACCCAAGGGCACCAACTCCTTGAAGTATACTAGTATCCCCCCTGTAGGCCTTGTAGCCCAAACAGGGGACCCATCCTCGTCATTAACAAACCATCTGAGATGCAGGCTCCAACATGTCCTGCACCTCTTAACCATTGAATTGCTCCCCAGGATCCTATTTCCATCAGCCCTACTACTATCACCAATCTCAAATTAAAATCAATAAAAAAGGGGTGGGAGGGAGGGAAATTCCACGTTGGAAGGCTGCAACTGACCCAAAGCTCCGCCTCCCAGTCTTATATTTTCCCGCCTCAAAACCAACTCCTCCCCACCCAACTCAACCAACCCCTAAACATACCCCCGTCCATTTTAACCCTCTCCTAGCCTCCGGTCTTCCCCCTAAGTCAGCTCGCCCTGCGCTAAGGCTGCGCCCCCGCTCCGTTGCTTTTATGACTTAATAGGATGGAAGAATCTCCTCCAGCTACAAAAAACCTACCCTGTTCCCCTTTTAAAATAAACCACACCAACACTTACTTGCTTGGTATAATGACCATAGTGGCCAACTTTATTATTCCACGCATAACAAAACCACATCGTACACCATATAACATTAATAATAATAATAATAACAATAATAACAATAACCATAATAACATCCGACATTTTACACACATAACAAGGATCCTGGAGGGCAACCCAAACGAGCCGTATCCTCCTTCACCGCCTCACTTCAAGACTTACCCCTGGCCGCACTCACCGACCCAAGGGCACCAACTCCTTGAAGTATACTAGTATCCCCCCTGTAGGCCTTGTAGCCCAAACAGGGGACCCATCCTCGTCATTAACAAACCATCTGAGATGCAGGCTCCAACATGTCCTGCACCTCTTAACCATTGAATTGCTCCCCAGGATCCTATTTCCATCAGCCACCGACAACCACCGGTGAAACCTCACCTGTGGGCGTCCCGCCAAACCCTAATAGCCGTCTCCAAACCCTCCTGGATTCCCAAAGCCCACATATCTATGCCCACATCATTCAGATGTACACCATCATCTCTTAAGAATTGAGGCGACGCCGCCTCCAATTCCCGATGACGAACAACAATCCCACCTTGCCTGCGCACAAACCGCCCCACTTCCTTATTCAATTTCGCCCGGGCTTTGTTAATCCGCTCCACCGACCTAGCAAACCGCCAGCAACGCCGCGCCACCACCTCTGACCACACCAGCAACAGATCCGGAAACTCCGACAATAAGCGTAGCACATCCAATTTGATATCCCGAATAACATCCCGGGAACGCCGCACCCCCAAATCGTTGCCTCCAACATGAAGCACCAATATATCAGGTGGCCGATCTAAAGTGGCATTCGTGTGAATTTCAGGCAGAACCCGCCCCCAAAGTAGCCCCCTCAAACCAATCCAACGAACTAGCAATTCCTCCACCGGGAAACCCAACTGGCGTCCATTCCTTCTAACATCGGCGCGTAAGGCCCCCCAGTAGACGTAGGAATGCCCGAAGATCCATGCGAGACACGGCGCCGCCCCTAAAACAAAATAACATAGTTGTGACAACAGATCCAACACACTGAATCCCGTAAACAACGCCACCCACCCCACAATCACAACAAATGAGGCCGAATATAAGAGTGAAAACAATCCGACTCCCAACGCCCAATCCTTTTAATCACTTCTTCACCGAGCCCCCACTTGGCCGCCTCCGTCGCAGCCCCTATCCTAAAAGAATGAGACGCATATTCATTAACAGGGAGCCCAGCTGCGCCCAGACATTTTTTAAATACTGCAACAAATTGAAAACGCGACAACCGCGAACCGTCCCGGTGAATCAACAAAGAACCCATACCATCAGGCCGCACCTCCAAATACTCAGTCACACAACGCACCGGACAAAGCGCAGACCCCACCAAAGGCCTGAGCCACAAAACTGCACCCTTACCTAACTGATCTGTTTTTGACCTGCGTATCACACACCGTAAACCGCCCTCTCCTAACCAAACATCCTCCCTCAACAAACCACCATCACCAGACCGACTGGCAGAAACCAATTCTGAAATCCGAAAGGCTCCGAAAAAGGCCAACGAAAACGCCGCCCTAAACAAAAGCCCTTCAAATTCAGACACACAAACCACACCTGCTTTCTCCCACAAGACTTGTAACACATCAAAAGAAACCGGCCGTCTACCGTCCTTACGAATCGTGCCCCGCCTATAACCTTTCAGCGCCTGCCGAACCATAAAACACCGAGACACATCCGTAAGTCCCCGCACCCGCAACCAGAAGGCAACAGCCGCCACCCTCTTAGACGCCACAGAAAAAGACAAACCTTCAGCATAACATGAACCTACCCAAAAAACCAACAAAGTCTGAAGCTCCGCAACCGAACTATACCCCCCAACCCGCTCTATCAACTGTTCCCACAACAACCACACTGACGAATATGCCGACCACGTACCTCTACTGAGTGACTGACCAATCAAGCCCGCTGACACCCCAAGGCCACGCTCCAGAGCCACTGGGGACAGGACAAGCCCTGAACTTCGGCGCCTGGCGCCAGACTGCGGAAACGATCCCACTGAAAACGAGAAAGGGAATCTGCGAGTGAGTTATCTACACCTGGAACATGTACCGCGACAAAACATGCATTCAAGCGCAGCCCCCGCAACACCAAATGCCTGAGTAAATTTAACACCGGCGGAGAATTAGCCGTCTGGCTATTAATCGCCTGCACTACCCCCATGTTGTCACAATAAAACCGAACTCGCCGATTCCTGAGCCAATCCCCCCACAACTCAGTAGCCAAAACTATGGGAAAAAGCTCCAACAGAACCAAGTTGCTAAGGAAACCAGCCCGCTCCCACTCCACAGGCCACGCACCCGCACTCCATTGTCCCTGGCAAAAAAACCCCATATCCACACGAACCCGCGGCATCAGAAAACAACTCCAAATCCACACTACTAATCGCTTCCTCCATCCACATTGACCGCCCATTATATTCCCCCAGAAAATTCTCCCACACCACCAAATCCTCCTTTACCGCAACCGGCAATCGCAAATAATGAAAAGGGGCGACCACCCCAGCCGTAGCTAACGCTAAACGCCGACAAAAAACCCTACCCATTGGCAAAATACGACACGCAAAATTCAATTTTCCCAATACAGACTGAACCCGCTTAAGCTGAACCTTCTTAGCTTTCCTCAGAAAAACAACCTCCTCCAACAAATCAGACACCTTATTGTCCGGTAACCGACATTCCATGGCCATGCTGTCGATTTCTATCCCCAAAAACGTAATGACCGTGGACGGCCCTTCCGTTTTTTCCCCGGCTAAAGGAATACCAAACCTCCCTGCAACTCGCTCCATCGTGCGCAACAACACCGGACACACCCTGGATCCGGCCGGACCTAAGAACAAGAAATCATCTAAATAATGTAGCACCGAGTTCCATCCAGACTCCTGCTTCACCACCCACTCCAGAAAAGAACTAAACGATTCAAACAGTGAACAAGAAATCGCGCAGCCCATAGGCAAACAACAATCCACATAATAACAACCATCCCATTGAAATCCCAGCAAATGCAAACTATCCGGGTGAATGGGCAACAACCGAAAAGCAGCCTCAATGTCCGTCTTAGCAAGCAAGGCGCCCTGCCCAAAACGCCTAACCCATCGCACCGCCGCATCAAAGGACGTATAAGACACAGAGCACAACTCATCCGCTATTCCATCATTCACAGACCCCCCTTGCGGATAAGACAAATGATGAATAAGTCTAAACTTATTGGGTTCCTTCTTGGGAACCAATCCCAACGGGGACACCCACAAGTCGGGCAAGGGGAGCTCAACAAAGGGGCCTACAACCCTGCCCATAGCGACCTCCTTCTCAATCTTCTCCCTCACCACATCCGGATGACGCAACGCTGATGGCAAATTCCGCACCGACAAACACGGCACAACTGAACTACACGGGATCACAAAACCCTTAGTAAACCCCGCCAGCAAAAACCGCCCAACCTCCTTATTTGGATAACTCTTTAAATAGGGCTCCATCTCTCCCACCCTCACCGGAGTCACCCCTCTTCTGCACAACCTCGGGTCCCTTACCCTTCCCTCGCTTGAAGCAGCGCGACAAACTATGGGAACCGCCGCAACCGGAACACTCGTGCTTGTACCTGCAATCCGACAAGAACCTACAATGTCCCTCATTGTATTGCCAACAACAGCCTTTTCTACCTCCTCCCTGTGATTCATAAGCCGAGGGACCCCCGGCCGGTCCCCGAAAAGGCTGCGGGCCACTCCTAGGTGCCGCCATCAATCGCATCCAGAGACCGATGTCTTTATGGTCCCACCTTATATTAGGCCTAACCGCCTTCCGTTGCCGGAACTGCTCATCATACCTGAGCCACGCCACGCCCCCATACGTCCGATGAGCCTCCCCTATCGCATCCATATAACAGAACAGCGAAGAGCAATGTTCAGGCGATTTTTCCCCAACCACGCTGGCCAAAATCGCAAATGCCTGCAGCCAATTCTGAAACGTACGTGGGATCAACCTGTACCGCCTCCTTTCCTCATCCTCCTTTTTACTGTCATCTGGCCTTCCACGATCCAAATTAAATTTTTCTAAAGGAAGCAAGGAAAATATTTCTACATATTCATCCCTCCATATCTTCTCCCTGATTTCTTGCTTTAAATGAGACCCCAATGGCCCTTCAAAGCACACGTAAATTTCACCTTTTGCTGCATCCGACAACCGAACGCCATCCCCCACTTCACTTCTACCCCCCGCCGCAGAGGCCTGCACACCACCGGTGCCCACGCTATCCCCAACACCCGCCGTACCTTGCACCGTCACTTGCCCTAGGGTCCCGCCCGCCTGCACGGGCGCCCAGACCGACGCCGGAGATGAAGGTGCTCCTGACCCCAACCGTGACAACAAAGACAACATCCCTGACAGAACCTCCCGCGCCAAATTATCTGAACCCCCCCCACTATACTGAACATCACTCCCAGCTAACATCTGCCCCGTCGTCATCTCACCTGGCCGTCCCCGGACAGATCCTCCGGCAGCCGCCTCTTCCCTCAGAGAAGTCCCCGCCGGCGAGCTCGCTCCACATGGCACGGCCAGTTCCAGAGTTGCGTCATCTCTTCCGCCTGCCGCGACATCCTCTCCCGATTCCAGCTCTCCTTCCTCCATAATCGCAGCCTCCCCCTCAGAACGCCGTCGTGAGGGGAGGGTAACCGTCCGCACCCCAGCCGGGCAGGCCTCATCCTCTGGCCGCTGTTCCACAATCGCTCCTGCTCCCCCAGTTACCGGCTCAGCTGCGGTCCTGCAGCCAGCCGCCACACCATGCCGCCGTTCCGTGTATATGACCCCAGCTTCCTCCCTGACGTTAATCTGGCTGCCATGCCGCCGACCCACCGCCAGGGGTCGCGGCGTACCTGCATCAGATCCAGCCGCTGCGCACCGATCCTCCTCACACTGAAGCTGCCGGCCAGAAACCCTCTGCCGCAGCGCCGGAGACGCCAGCTCTTCACTCACCGGTAGGCCCAAGCCCGCAGACAGCCCAGCCGCGACACTTCTTCTCTCCACAGGTGATGTCCTCCTGGCTCGACCCCGACGCGGAGCTTCTCGCGGGGACGTCGCCGCCTGGGAACGATCCCTCCCCCGTGCTGAAAGGGAGACTGGTCTAGGGGAAGCCTGACCCTCTCCCGCCGGCCCGCCACGCGATGCTGAATTCCTCCCGCTGCGTCTGGGGGTCCGGTTGGCCAAAGACACCCCAGACCTCAGCGGAGGGTCCCTGGCGGGGCTTCTAATGCGTCGGCGGACCCGGGGGGTAGCTTCTGGGCTCAAGCGCTCAGGGGGGACAGATCTCCTGGCCCTGACAGCGCGAGCTACCGCAACCGGAGGGGCGGGAGGGAGGAGGGCAGCCTGGATGGATTGCTGCATAAAATCCACTCCATGTACCTGCACCGCGTCCCTCAATGCCGCCAGCAACTCGTCCAGGGAGGCCATGTCTAAATTCCACGTTGGAAGGCTGCAACTGACCCAAAGCTCCGCCTCCCAGTCTTATATTTTCCCGCCTCAAAACCAACTCCTCCCCACCCAACTCAACCAACCCCTAAACATACCCCCGTCCATTTTAACCCTCTCCTAGCCTCCGGTCTTCCCCCTAAGTCAGCTCGCCCTGCGCTAAGGCTGCGCCCCCGCTCCGTTGCTTTTATTCCTGTAGATATTCTGCCCCTCTGCAGATGAGGAGTCGCATGTCTGGCTGTCTATCAGCACTGCGACCCCTCTTCTGCGATGGGCTCGCCCACCACCCAACGTAAACATGTGATCTACATCATACTACAAATTCACCATTTCTTGAGAACAGTGGTGTACGAGACACAAATATTATTTATGTAACATAGATATTATGTTGAACACATCTATTTTCACTCTGTTTTTCACTTTATATTTAATTATGTTATCATTTTTATGTATTTATATATTATTTATTTAGGATATAACGTATATATTTTATAGTAATAGGAATATGATTGTAGAGAAACATAGAACATACTATCTTACAGGATACTTTTTGAAAAATGTCCTTTATAGAGTAGATGAATGAGACCATTGGGCATAACATACCCAAAAAACGCATGTTCCCGAAAAAACGCATGAAAAACGCATACCAATCGAAATTGCGATTTTTCTAATTCCAGACCAGATTTTGTATGTCTCCTGAAAAGGATATAAAATGGATCACAGGAACTTGGGATGTGACCACTGAGGAAGGGGAAGAGAGATCCCCGAAACGCGTTTGGTGCTAACTAAATACATCCACAACAGGATACCCTCATTGGAAGGCCGTGCGCTTATACTTCGAGACACATATATGAAAATTGGAGCGCCCCAATAAAGAAAGTAAAGGTTCGGGAGACCAGCTACCTAAATCGGTCAGTACGAGCACACTTCTTTTGATCACATACCTTGGTCACATGACCAGATCCGAGACTTTTGTATAAGAATCGAGTGGCAGCTGTGGCGCACAGGCCAAGAGGGACACCGAACATTTGGATCGCGGGAATTACGAGAGTTACCGTGAGTAAAAATCGCACGAACAAAGAGGGACGCTGAACATTTGGATCGCGGGTAAAACTAAAGTTTCTGTGAATAAAAACCAGATGCTTTGTTCTTAAAACCGGATATTTATCGAACATTGGAAAACGATTTTCCTGCCACATTATTCATGACAAAATTAAGCCCAATATATGGCCAAAGGAGACCAATAGAAATACAGGAAATATATTGATTGGACAAATCATATTACAGCCTCGGGGCATATTTGATGTTTATGCAAGAACATTTATTTCTTATTCAGGACGTATGGTTCCCCCTCCTCTTGGATATTTGATTTTATCAAATTTTTTGGGGATTTTTTAGTTATTTTTTATAACATTTTTGCTGCAGCAATTTTGGGTCTTAATATATGTTTGTATTTTAAGAGTGTACCTTATTTTTAAGATTGTATCTTATTTTTAGATTGTATCTTATGTGATATATTAAATCTTGTGAACTATTCAGACAATTACTGGCACGATTGATATTTATTCCATACAGAGGAGTGCCAGTCTCAAATTACATTATTTATACTCCCCTTGGTTTGATTTGAGTGAATCAATCGAGACTAGAGCACCCATTCCAGAATTGTCAGAGGGGTGAGCTTTTTGTCTATACTATATACTGCTGTAGAACATCTAGGTGCTCTTGTGCAAACTGTAAAGTTTTTTTTTGGGATAGCAGTGGCTTCCTCTGTGGTATCCTCCCATGAAATCCATTCTTGTTTAGTGTTTTACGTACCGTAGATTCGCTAACAGGGATGTTAGCATATGCCAGAGACTTTTGTAAGTCTTTATCTGACACTCTAGGATTCTTCTTCACCTCATTGAGCAGTCTGCGCTGTGCTCTTGCAGTCATATTTACAGGACGGCCACTCCTAGGGAGAGTAGCAGCAGTGCTGAACTTTCTCCATTTATAGACAATTTTTCTTACCGTGGACTGATGAACAGCAAGGCTTTTGGACATACTTTTATAACCCTTTCCAGCTTCATGCAAGTCAACAATTCTTAATCGTAGGTCTTGGGGAGAGCTCTTTTGTGCGAGGCATCATTCACACCAGGCAATTCTTCTTGTGAAAACCAAACACAGAACTAGTGTGTGTTTTCTATAGGGCAGCTGTAACCAACACCTCCAATCTCATCTCATTGATTGGACTCCAGTTGGCTGACACCTCACTCCAATTAGCTCTTGGAGATGTCATTAGTCTAGGGGTTCACATACTTTTTCCACCTGCAGTGTGAATGTTTACATGGTGTGTTCAATAAAAACATGGTAACATTTAATTCTTTGTGTGTTATTAGTTTAAGCAGACTGTGATTGTCTATTGTTGACTTAGATAAAGATCAGATCACATTTTATAACCAATTTGTGCAGAAATCCATATAATTCCAAAGGGTTC
This sequence comes from Bufo bufo, assembly GCF_905171765.1. Taxonomy (NCBI): domain Eukaryota; kingdom Metazoa; phylum Chordata; class Amphibia; order Anura; family Bufonidae; genus Bufo; species Bufo bufo. Next base: position 129,716,128 of record NC_053394.1, on the reverse strand, counting down.
ACATACTTTTTCTTGCAACTGGACACTTCGGGGTCAATAATAGTTTGAGATACAGTAAATGAGAATGAGTTTTTAAGCATAGTGATCACTCCCCTAATTTTAGAATGATATGTGGAAAAGAAGAATCTAGTGTATTGAGGGTGTATATATTTTGGGTGAGAGGTGGGAGTGAAGTGCTACTCCTGCAGGCAGAGGACGTTGGGCGCATGTTTTAGGTAAGTGGAAAAAGCCATTTTACGTTTCTGTGGGGAGTTAAATCCCCTTACATTATAAGTGAGGATTTTAAATATAGTATATTAATATATAGAAGAGCTTGGATGTGGAGGGGCGCCCGCCGACATCTCCCACAAGAGCCCACCTGTAGACAACCCCCATCCGTGACCTGCGATTATTTAAAGGAACATACAGAATGTACCTCTGGTTTACAGTAGAACAATAAAACATTAACATAGTGAGCATAAACACTAAACAATTAGGTAAGCAGTTATGCCAGTCTAGGCCAGCAAGAAAGAGTGTGCCAAATGGAGGGAGGCCAGGAGCATCACAAGCCACCCAAACCCCCCAGATGGCCTCAGAGTAGAGAGCAACATGAAATATAGGAATAAGTTAGAAAGAGGAAAGGAAAGAAGTGGATAGGTCCCATGAGGTAGAAGAAAAAGGAAGAGACTTGCTTCAGGCCATGTATGCTTAGTCCGCTCTTTATCCTTGTAGGTTTGGTGAAGTGTGCAATGATCTTCAAGGGTCACCGCTCAGGAAACAGGAGAACGGGATGACGAAGAGTTGGTAACTAGTACTTTGGTCCAGACTCTGGCTGGGCGTTGAGGTTTAGGCGGTGCTGTAAATAAAGGTGGGTGCTCCAGTGGGATCCCCGCACACTGAAGTACTTTGCATCCCTCCGATGGAGAGTGCACCGTATGGGTGCAAGAGTTCAGTTGAAAGGTGAGGACAAAAGGGAACCCCCACATGTAGCACACTTGTTAGAGATGGCCTTGCGGTTCGCCCGGTGGTGGTTTCACAGCGAACTTTGCTAGTTCGCGGTTTGCCAAACAGGCAAACATATGGCGATGTCCGCCGGCGCTATATTCTTTTGCATTGTGACGAACTTTGACCCATGACACATCCATCAGGTGGGACAGGACAGCCAATTGAGACGTTTCAGCACATGTACACACCCCCTACCTTATAAATAAACTTAATCTGGCCGCCATTTTACATTCAGTCTGTGGAGCAGGGACAGACTGTTAGAGACACCAAACGCTAGCTGATAGAGCCACAAAAGTCCTTTTAAGGACTGGTATAGGTGTGCTATCGATAGGTGTGACAAATTTAGGAGTGTGATATACTTATAATATACTTTCTAACATGGAAAGTATATTATAGTGCATTTGTATTGTGCAGCAGCTGTGTGCGGTTCTGCTGCGATACTGCAGCTAGATAGAGGGACAAAGACTACTGGAACTACTAATTTCAACTGGTGTGATATACCAGTTGCCCCCCCCAAAATACTGATTGAGGCAGGGGTGTGATATACCTATAATATAATTTCTATATAGTGCATTTGTATTGTGCAGCATTTGTGTGGGGTTCTGCTGAGATACCGCAGCTATGCTATATATTGTGCAGCAGCTGTGTGCGGTTCTGCTGCGATACTGCAGCTAGATAGAGGGACAAACGCTACTGGAACAACTAATTTCAACTGGTGTGATAAACCAGTTGCTCCTCAAAAAAACTGATTGAGGCAGGGGTGTGATATACCTATAATATAATTTCTATATAGTGCATTTGTATTGTGCAGCATTTGTGTGGGGTTCTGCTGAGATACCGCAGCTATGCTATATATTGTGCAGCAGCTGTGTGCGGTTCTGCTGCGATACTGCAGCTAGATAGAGGGACAAACGCTACTGGAACAACTAATTTCAACTGGTGTGATAAACCAGTTGCTCCTCAAAAAAACTGATTAAGGCATGGGTGTGATATACAGTCAGGTCCATAAATATTGGGACATGGACACAATTGTAACATTTTTGGCTCTATACACCACCACAATGGATGTGAAATGAAACGGACAAGATGTGCTTTACCTGCAGACTGTCAGCTTTAATTTGAGGGTATTTACATCCAAATCAGGTGAACGGTGCAGGAATTACAAAAGTTTGCATATGTGCCTCCCACTTGTTAAGGGACCAAAAGTAATGGGACAGAATAATAATCATAAATCAAACTTTCACTTTTTAATACTTTGTTGCAAATCCTTTGCAGTCAATTACAGCCTGAAGTCTGGAAGGCATAGACATCCCCAGACGCTGGGTTTCATCCCTGGTGATGCTCTGCCAGGCCTCTACTGTAACTGTCTTCAGTTCCTGCTTGTTCTTGGGGCATTTTCCCTTCAGTTTTGTCTTCAGCAAGTGAAATGCATGCTCAATCGGATTCAGGTCCGGTGATTGACTTGGCCATTGCAGAACATTCCACTTCTTTCCCTTAAAAAACTCTTTGGTTGCTTTTGCAGTATGCTTTGGGTCATTGTCCATCTGTACTGTGAAGCGCCGTCCAATGAGTTCTGAAGCATTTGGCTGAATATGAGCAGATAATATTGCCCGAAACACTTCAGAATTCATCCTGCTGCTTTTGTCAGCAGTCACATCATCAATAAATACAAGAGAAGCAGTTCCATTGGCAGCCATACATGCCCACAACATGACACTACCACCACCATGCTTCACTGATGAGGCGGTATGCTTAGGATCATGAGCAGCTCATTTCCTTCTCCATACTCTTCTCTTCCCATCACTCTGGTACAAATTGATCTTGGTCTCATCTGTCCATAGGATGTTGTTCCAGAACTGTGAAGGCTTTTTTAGATGTCGTTTGGCAAACTCTAATCTGGCCTTCCTGTTTTTGAGGCTCACCAATGGTTTACATCTTGTGGTGAACCCCCTGTATTCACTCTGGTGAAGTCTTCTATTGATTGTTGACTTTGACACACATACACCTACCTCCTGGAGAGTGTTCTTGATCTGGCCAACTGAAGGATGTTTTCTTCACCAGGGAAAGAATTCTTCGCTCATCCACCACAGTTGTTTTCCGTGGTCTTCTGGGTCTTTTGGTGTTGCTGAGCTCACCGGTGCGTTCCTTCTTTTTAAGAATGTTCCAAACAGTTGTTTTGGCCAGGCCTAATGTTTTTGCTATCTCTCTGATGGGTTTGTTGTGTTTTTTTCAGCCTAATGGTGGCTTGCTTCACTGATAATGACAGCTCTTTGGATCTCATCTTGAGAGTTGACAGCAACAGATTCCAAATGCAAATAGCAGACTGGAAATGACCTCTGGACCTTTTATCTGCTCATTGTAATTGGGATAATGGGGGAATAACACACACCCGGCCATGGAACAGCCGAGAAGCCAATTGTCCCATTACTTTTGGTCCCTTAACAATTGGGAGGCACATATGCAAACTGCTGTAATTCCTGCACCGTTCACCTGATTTGGATGTAAATACCCTCAGATTAAAGCTGACAGTCTGCAGGTAACGCACATCTTGTTCGTTTCATTTCAAATCCATTGTGGTAGTGTATAGAGCCAAAAATGTTAGAATTGTGTCGATGTCCCAATATTTATGGACCTGACTGTACCTATAATATAATTTATATACACTCACCTAAAGAATTATTAGGAACACTTGTTCTATTTCTCATTAATGCAATTATCTAGTCAACCAATCACATGGCAGTTGCTTCAATGCATTTAGGGGGGTGATCCTGGTCAAGACAATCTCCTGAACTCCAAACTGAATGTCAGAATGGGAAAGAAAGGTGATTTAAGCAATTTTGAGCGTGGCATGGTTGTTGGTGCCAGACGGGCCGGTCTGAGTATTACACAATCTGCTCAGTTACTGGGATTTTCACGCACAACCATTTCTAGGGTTTACAAAGAATGGTGTGAAAAGGGAAAAACATCCAGTATGCGGCAGTCCTGTGGGCAAAAATGCCTTGTGGATGCTAGAGGTCAGAGGAGAATGGGCCGACTGATTCAAGCTGATAGAAGAGCAACGTTGACTGAAATAACCACTCGTTACAACCGAGGCATGCAGCAAAGCATTTGTGAAGCCACAACACGCACAACCTTGAGGCGGATGGGCTACAACAGCAGAAGACCCCACCGGGTACCACTCATCTCCACTACAAATAGGAAAAAGAGGCTACAATTTGCACGAGCTCACCAAAATTGGACTGTTGAAGACTGGAAAAATGTTGCCTGGTCTGATGAGTCTCGATTTCTGTTGAGACATTCAAATGGTAGAGTCCAAATTTGGCGTAAACAGACTGAGAACATGTATCCATCCTCTGATGGCTACTTCCAGCAGGATAATGCACCATGTCACAAAGCTCGAATCATTTCAAATTGGTTTCTTGAACATGACAATGAGTTCACTGTACTAAAATGGCCCCCACAGTCACCAGATCTCAACCCAATAGAGCATCTTTGGGATGTGGTGGAACGGGAGCTTCTTGCCCTGGATGAGCATCCCTCAAATCTCCATCAACTGCAAGATGCTATCCTATCAATATGGGCCAACATTTCTAAAGAATGCTATCAGCACCTTGTTGAATCAATGCCACGTAGAATTAAGGCAGTTCTGAAGGCAAAAGGGGGTCCAACACCGTATTAGTATGGTGTTCCTAATAATTCTTTAGGTGAGTGTATACTGCGTATGCAGCATTTGTGTGCGGTTCTGCTAAGATACCGCAGCTATACAGAGGGACAAACGCTATCGGAACAACTAATTGCAACTGTTGTAATATACTAGTTGCCCCCAAAAAACTGATTGGGGCAGGGGTGTGATATACCTATAATATAATTTATATATAGTGCATGTGCAGCTTTTGTGTGTGGTTCTGCTGAGATACCGCAGTTATACAGAGGGACAAACGCTACTGTAACTACTAATTTCAACTGGTGTGATATACCAGTTGCCCCTAAAAAAAACTGAGGCAGGGGTGTGATATACCTATAATATAATTTCTATATAGTGCATTTGTATTGTGCAGCATTTGTGTGCAGTTCTGCTGAGATACCACAGCTATACAAAGGGACAAACACTATTGGAATAACTAATTGCAACTGGTGTGATATACCTGTTGTTGCACCAAAATAAACTGATTAAGGGGTTTGATATACCTGCTTCCAGAAAATACTCATTAAGGGGTTCTATATACCGTCTTCCACAAATACTGCTCTTCTATAGGGACTTTGTCACAGGTTCATTTTGAAAATGACAGGCAGAGGAAGAGGCAGGCCATTCCGCAGGGATGGTAGGGGTCGGGCAGGTGCACCAGGCTGGAGCCTAAGTGGGAAGTTGGCGATTATGTCAAAGGAGGCATCAGAGTTGGTTGAGTGGCTCACTCAGCCTTCCGCTTCTGCACCCTCCTCATCCTCAGTATCAGCACCCTCCTCACTCTCTGCTGTGTGCACCCCCAAAGACACCACCACCATCACCATAGCCCCTCCACTCGAGTCAGAGGAATTATTTTCCCATCAATTTCCAGACCATACCGATGCGCAGCCATTCTTGGCATCGGATGAGGAAGAGGAGGTAGCAACGGCCGCCACCCAGCAGTCTGATGACAGTACCCAGATCAGCCCAAGGAGGGTGGTCCCCGCTGTTGCTGCCTACTCCTAGATCTCTAATGTCAATGTTGGTGAAGGTGACAATGATGACGTGTCGATGGACGTCACATGGGTGCCCACAAGAGAGGAAGAGGAGGGGAGTTCAGAGGGAGAGACAGGGCAGGATAGATAGGAGAAGGAAGAGAAGCAGGCAGAACTCACGTTGCACAGTAGGAAAAATGCAGACTGCAAATGTATCTGGAGCGAGCCATCCACCATGCACAGTCACACCTGGCGCTCCCAGGACGCCGCACATGGCTCCGCAGTGTGGGCTTTTTTTAACGTGTCAGCTGCTGACAATAGTGTTGCCATCTGCAGCCTGTGCTGTCAACGCATAAGTCGCTGTAAGCCCAACACTCACCTAGGTACGACTGCCTTAAGAAGGCACCTGGCCTCCCATCACTGAGCACAGTGGGAGCAACACCATCAGAACCCACAAAGCCCTACTCCCGGCGCTCCACGCCCTGCCTCTTCTCCTTCTCCTCCCATTTGTCCTCCACTCCACCTTCCACCGTGCCGTTGTCGCTTTCATCTGGCAAAAAGCAGGCTTCAGTGGCCCAAATGTTCGAATGTAAAAAGTTGATGACGCCGGATAACCCTCTTGCCCAATGGCTGACCGCCGGCTTGTCGGAACTGCTAGCCGACCAACTACTGCCATATAAACTGGTGGACTTGGAGGCCTTTAGAAAATTTGTGGCCATTAGCACACCGCAGTGGAAGGTCCCTGTAGGGAAATATTTCTCCCAGAAGGGCATCCCAGAGCTTTATGGCCATGTTCAGCGGCAAGTGAATGTATCTCTGGCACACAGTGTCGGTGCCAAGATACATCTGACCACAGACACATGGTCCAGCAAACACATACAGGGAAGGTACATAACTTTTACTGCCCACTGGGTGAACCTTCTGACGGCCGTCAAGCATGTAACCCGTGGCACCCGTGTGGATTTGGTGTTACCGCCGCGGATTGCATGCAGGTCTGCCTCTTCTTCTCGTTCGTCTCCTCCTCGACTGACTCCTCTTTTTCCACTGCTACCGCCTCTTCCGCTGCTCCCCCCAAGCTCCCCAGAACCTATTCGACGTGCCAGGTGAGACGTTGCCATGCTGTGTTGCAGCTGTTGTGCCTGGAAGCCAAGAGCCACACCAGTCCTGCACTCCTTTCATGTCTGCGGTCACAGGCCGATTAGAAGCTAACCCCGCTCAATTTGACAGTTGATAAAGTGGTTTGCGACAAAGGTGCCAATCTGCTAAATGCACTGAAACAGGGCAAAATGACACATGTGCCGTGCAGGGCACATGTCCTGAACTTAGTCGTGCAGCGATTCGTTGCCAAATACCCCGGGTCCAGGATGTCTTGCTGCAGGCCAGGAAAATCTCTGCCCATTTTAGAAGATCTTGCATGGCCATGGCTCGCCTTGCTGACGTTCAGAGGCAACACCACCTGCCTTCAGATGTCTGATTTGTGACTGCCCGACGCGCTGGAACATTCTCTTGTATATGCTTGATAGACTGCTCCAGCAGAAATGTTCCGTTAACGACTACCTGTACGAACTCTGCGGCAGGACAGGTTCTGGGGAGCTTGGTTTTCTTTTCACCGCGCCAGTGGCTGCTCATGCGCGATGCATGCAGACTTCTGCGGCCATTTGATAAGATCACCAAACTGGTCAGTCGCAGCCAGGGGGCCATCAGTGACATCGTACTTTACACCTTCTTTCTGGAGTGTGCATTGCGTCGTGTCATTTATCAAGCTATCGAGGAGCAGGAAGATGAGGAAGTCGCAATGCTTAGTGAATTTTCAGGGGGGGCTACTCCATATGAGACAAGTCAACAGGAGTCTGAAGAGGAGTCAGAGGTGGATGGTGCCTAGGGGTAGGGTGAGGAGCAAGAAGAGCAGACTTTAAACTTTTCTGGGATCCCTGGTGTTGTCCGTGGATGGGGGGAGGAGACTGAGCACGACATTCTACTGGGCGATGTGCAGGAGCCAGGCCGCTCCACCGCTTCCAATTTAGCGCAAATGGGGGCCTTCATGCTCCAGTGTTTGAATAGGGACCCCCGTATAAAAAGCTTAAAGGGCAAGGACTAGTACTGGTTGGCAACGTACTTAGATCCCCGGTACAAACACAAAATGGCATACATGTTACCAGCATCACAGAGGGCTGTCAGAATGCAGCATTTCCAGGCCTTGCTGCGAGAGATGCTGCATTCTGCTGTTGCGGGTACTGGCAGAGGAACTTCCATCCACAGAGAAACAGTTGCGAGTACCAATCCAACAGCGCATGCAAGAAGAGGGCGGTTTGAAGATGTGTTGGTCACTTCGGATATAAGATCATTCTTGCAGCCAACCCATCGACAGCCGCCCTCGGATTCAGCTTTAGGGAACACCTAGACCGATAGGTGTCCGACTACATCGTGTTAATGGCCGATGTGGATTCTCTGAGAATGGAGGAACCCCTTGACTACTGGGTGTGCAGGCTTGACCTGTGGCCAGAGCTGGCACAATTTGCCATGGAATTCTTGGTTTTCCCCTCGTCGAGTGTCCTGTCTGAAATGACGTTTAGTGCAGCAGGGGGGATCATGACCGATAAGCGCACTCGCCTAGCTCACGACAGTGTGGACTACCTCACATTTCTAAAAATGAATAAGGTATGGATCTTGGAGGAATTCAACACCTGTCACCACCACGTTTAATTGAATTTCCCCATGCTAGCCCACACACTCCGCCACCACCCAGAACAAATATTGGTCCCTGTCTTATTTAAATATAGCGGCATAAGAGGCCTTTTCTGTATGGTGAATGCCTAATGTTTGGGACCTCGGAGGAATTCAACATCTGTGACGACCACATTTTATCGAATTTTAACTATTATCATTTGGGGGGTTTTCAAAAGGGGGGGATTTCGTTGGCCATGTTTTTAATCCAATTTTATATTTTTTGTTCTTTTAAACATATGTATTTGACCTGTATTTGTACTGGCCTGCAGTAAAATTGATATCCATTGACCGTGTAATATACCTCCGGCCACATAATCACTTGATCTTTTCTGTCCGGTGAATGCCTAATGTCTGGGGCCTGTAGTCCACTGTCCTGCAATAAAATTGATATCCAATGACCGTCTAATATATCTCCAGCCACATAATCAGTTGATCTTTTCTGTAAGGTGAATGCCTAATTGTTGGGGACTTGGAGGAATTCAACACCTGTGACGACCTTGAATGCAACCTATTATTATCATTTGGGGTTTGTTCAAGAGGGGGGATTTCGTTAGCCATGTTTTTAATCCAATTTTATATTTTTAGTTCTTTTAAACATATGTATTTGAGATCTATTTGTACTGGCCTGCAGTAAATTGATATCCAATGACTGTCTAATATACCTCCAGCCACATAATCACTTGATGTTTTCTGTCCGGTGAATGCCTAATGTTTGGGGCCTGTACTCACAAGGCCTAAAATATGGAAAAAAAAATTGAGTTTCCCTTTAAGACGCATAAAAATAGCCCCTGATTAAAACACATATTTTTGTGGGAATTTTTGCCATTGAAGGTTTTTCAGGTTCGTCTGCCATTAAAGTGAATGGGGCCCACCACAAACTTGCGGTTCACGAACATTTGATTGCGTTCGTGCGATCCTGGCCGATGTTCGTCCATCACTAGCACTTGTGCCTTTTGCAGGGCCTATGTCACCGGTTTCTTCTCCCTGTGTCTACGGAGCGTTGAGGGTGCCAGGTCAGCATAAAGATGGACTAATGATGGAAGACCTGGTAAATTAGACAAGTACCGGGCTGCCGATAAGATTTTGGTCTCTCACCTCTGGATAATGGAATTTCAGTACAACGTCTCTCGGTAGATCCGGGGAGCGGGGTTTACCCAGCGCCCTGTGAACCCTATCCATTCTCAGCTGGCCAGCTTCAGCTTGGGGAAGTAGCGCTTTAAATAATGTGAGCAGGGTGGTTGGTAGAGCAGAAAAATTTCTGGCAGGCCCCTGATTCTCAGATTTCCTCTCCATTACCTATTTTCTAGGTCATCTATTTTTAGTTGAAGGGCAGCCAGCTGGGCTGTATGGTAGTTTATATCTTCCCTGCCTGCGCCTATGGCGTCTGATATATTATCCGTCCACGTCTCCAGGTCAGACACTCTGTTCCCTATGTCTTGGATTTGGCAGGAAAATTGCCCAACTGCCTGTGAAAGTTCAGAACAGAACAGTGTGGCTATATTCTTGTATAGGTTTGCCTGAACTTGTTCCAAGGCTGCAGCCTCTGACGGGTGACCACTCTCTGTGAAGGAGGCAGGGCTAGCAGGAGACACCACTGGGTCCGCCATGATGGAGTTCCTGGTGAGTCGGAATATCTCCGGCAGCGTCTGTGAAGGAGTTGGTGTACCCGCAAGTTTTGCTTTGCCCTTGGTGTGGGTCATCCTCTGGGACACAAGCATGGGTAATAGGTGCTAATGGAGCCGTGAGGAGCTGAGCTCACAGAAGCATATCCTCCCTGCCAGCTACGCGCATGCGCCTCTGCATAACTCTTTTTGATGGTGAGTTGAAGCTCAATATAACGAAACTGAACTCTAACTACTATCAAATTATCTTAGGAAGTCATTCATCACAGAACTAGGAACATAAAACCAATGTAAAAAGGCAGTATACTTATCTTTATTGTACTATGAACTGAACACCAGCAGATTTCTTAATTCTGGTCTGGACATAGTTCAAGTTTAAGATATAAAAAAATTGGGATAAGAGATAATTAAAGCAAATTATTTATATAGTGACTCAACACTTGAAATACTAAGCACTGGAGCTTCACACCAATAAAATGCAATACCCTGTTGGGCGCCAGGCCTGTTTTAACCATAATGTTCAACATAAATTGCTATTCCACTGCAGGACATCAAACTCACCATCAGCATTAACACTTGTGTAATGTATTTTTAATTTATTTTTTATTCATTGGGGAAAATATTGCCTTTAAATGATATCTGGAAGTCGAAGACTAAGTAAGGTTTCTATATTTTACTTTATTTGAATTAAATTTTCTTGCTCTGGTTGCTGTTTTTAACTCAGATGATCTACATTAAAGGGGTTTTCCAGGATTTTACTACTGATGACCTATCCTCAGGATAGGTCACCAGTATCTGATCAATGGGGGCTCCGACGCACAGGACCCCAGTTGATCAGATGTTTGACAAGGCACCGCCGCTTCTGTGAGTGGCGCCGCCTTCTCTGTGCTTACCAAGCACAGCGCCGTACATTGTATAGTCACTGTGCTTAGTATTGTGCTCAGCCCCATTCACTTCTATGAGGCTGAGCACAACACCAAGCACAGCGACTATACAATGTACGGAGCTGTGCTTGGTAAACACAGAGAAGGCAGTGCCACTCACAGACGTGTGAATGGACCCTAAGATTTAGCAAGCAGAAGGAAAGATGAAAGAGGGTGAAAGAAAAGAAAATGAACTGAGCACCCCAGTGCCAAAGACTGAACCTCTAGAAGCTTCAATGTCGAGCCTATAATGTTGGACAAACATAGAGGATGATGACCAAGGAGCTGCACTACAGATATCATGAAGTGATGTGATGCATGTTTTCAGCCCAAAAAGCTACAGTTGATCTTGTAGAAAGGGCCCTAAGGGAGGCTGGCAGAGAAAGATCTTGAAACCTGTAATCCTCTGTAATTGCCATCCTGATCCACCTGGCAAGGGAGACTTTGGATACTGTGTAACCTTTTTTTTAATTCCAGCAAACAATACAAAAAGATTTTCTGATTTTCTAAAGCTGTTTGTTCTCTCTGTATAAACAGAAAGAGCTATTTTGACATCTAGCATGTGCCAGCTTATTTCTAGTTCATTGGTAGGTTGTGGATAAAAGGTAGGTAAGAACGGTTCTCTACTAATGTTCTGTACAGATGTCACTTTTGGTAAAAAAGAGGGTAGTGTCCTGTGCACAACTTCTTTTGGTACAAACTTTAGAAAAGATGGGTTTGCGGATAAGGCTTGCAACTCTTCGACACATCTGGCTCAGGTGATGGCTACTAGAAATATTATTTTGAAAGAAATCTACTTTAAATCTGGATGGATTAATTATTCAAATTGAGGAAACATCAATCCCTTGATCACAATACATAAATCATAGGACGACCCAAAATGTTTAATTATTGGTCTAAATTTCTTAGGGGTTTTAAAGAAACAACCAAGAAAAGGTTGCTTATGAACTTCTTGCCAATAAAGCCATTAAAGGGGTTATCAGGAAAATATATTTATGACTTATCCTCAGGATAGGTCATCAGTATCAGATCTGTGAGGTTGCTACACCCGGGACCCCCGCCAATCAGCTGTTAGAAGTAGCCTTGAGCACTGTAACTACTTCCTAGGCCAGTGACATCACTGTACATCGGTCACATAGCCTAGTTGCAATGAGGCTGAGCTACAATACCAAGCACTGCCACTAGTGATGTCCTTGCGGTTCACCCGGAGGTCGGTTCGCGGCAAACTTTGTGCGTTCATGAATATGCGAACATATGGCGATGTCCGCGTGCGCCATATTCTTTTGCATTGCTCTAAACTTTGACCCATGACAAATCCATCAGATGGGACAGGACAGCCAATTGAGATGTTTCAGCACATGGACACACCCCCAACCCTAAAACAGAACCCGATCTGGCAGCCATTTTACATTATGTGTTTTGCTAGTGTATGGAAAGGTTGCATTTTGGAGCAGGGACAGGCTGTTAGGAACTTAAGGACACCAAATGCTAGCTAATAGGGCCAAAAAGTCCTTTTAAGGACTAGTAACGTTGTGCTATCGATAGGTGTGATACACAGAGGGGTGTGATATACTTATAATATATTTTCTAACATAGAAAGTATATTATAGTGCATTTGTATGCTTCCAGAAAATACTGATTGAGGGCTACGATCTATCTGCTTCCACAAAATAGTGATAGAGGTTTTCCATATACCTGCGTCCTCAAAATTACTTCTTGAGGTTGATATACTAGCTTTAACTAACAACTAATTGAGGCCTGCCATATATCAGCTTCCACAAAATAGTGATAGAGGTTTTTCATATACCTGCATCCACAAAATTACTGCTTGAGGGTGATATACCTGCTTAAACTAACAACTGATTGAGGCCTGCATATATCAGCTTCCACAAAATAGTGATAGAGGTTTTCCATACACCTGCGTCCACAAAATTATTGCTTGAGGGTAGAGTTGAGCGGACACCTGGATGTTCGGGTTTGACGGATTCGGCCGAACTTCACAAAAAAGTTTGAGTTCGGGACCCGAATTTGACCCAAACTTGACCCCGAACCCCATTGAAGTCAATGGGGACCCGAACTTTGGAGCACTAAAATGGCTCTAAAAAAGTCATGGAAAGGGCTAGAGGGCTGCAAAGGGCAGCAAAACGTGGTTAAGACCATGGCAAGTGCTCTGCAAACAAATGTGGATAGGGAAATGACTTCAAATAACATAAAATACGTAAAAATAAAAAATAATAATCTTGATCTAGGAGGAGGAGGCCCATATGGAGTAGGAGGTTGAGGAGGAGGTGGATGCGGCGGTGTAGGTGGAAGCGGCGGTGGAGGAGGAGGAGGTAGCCAACACTGGTTTTTGTTTTTGTTTTTTATTTTATTATTTTATTTTTTATGTTCAAATTTGGGTAGATATATAACCTGTGATAACACCCTCCTGCCGTGCTAAACAAACGTTCAGACAATATACTGGCTGCAGGGCAGGCCAGCACCTCCAAGGCGTAAAGGGCAAGCTCAGGCCATGTGCCCAATTTGGAGACCCAAAAGTTGAAGGGGGCAGACCCATCATCCAGTACGTATAGGCATGTGCACACATTCTGCTCAACCATGTTGCATGTCCCCGTGATGTCCACGATCCAATTGGATATCTTCTCTATCAACTTTCGATGTTCTTTATGCGCCATGGTGATCACAGGTAACGGGGAATCATGGTTCCAGGCCGTAGAGGGAGCCTGAGAAAGGGATATCACATCCAAGGGAGGTCAATGGCTGAAATGTGATCGAGCGGAAATGTGGGACAAGTTGTTAAAGCGGAAGGATCGAATGAAAGGAGGGGGCCCGTGTCAATTAAAGACAAATTTTAGAAATTTAAGTCCCTGTCACCTATGCAGAGCAGGGGTTTGTATACGGCAAAAATTGTGAAATGTCACCTGAGAATGTAACAGACGATTTTTGTAAAGGTCCCTGTCACCTATGCAGAGCAGGAGTTTATTCAATGCAAAAATGGTAAAATGTCACCCAAGAATGTAACAGACACTTTTGCACCCTGCTCCCTCTTTTGCTGTGCTGGTGCCTCTGTGCGACCACTGCCTTTTTTCTCCAAACTGCACACGTCACTCGCATGACCTTGATTCCATGTGGGGTCTAGTACCTCATCATCCTCCACATCAGCCTTTACCCCTGCCCTCCTTGTTGGTCTGCAGACTGCAGATAGCCGCAGCAGTTGGCACCTATGTTTCGTCACCATCAGAGACATGCTGCGGTGGTCTTCGCATGTCCTCATCCTGGGGACATGGTGGGAGACAATGTGAAGGAACTGGAGGCACTGACAGCCACCCAATCTACTATCGTCTGTACTTGTTTTGGCCTCACCATTCGTACTGTCCTTAATGCAGTGTAGGTCGCAAATGTACTTTCTAGCGCAAAAGATGAGCATTTGTCACCCAACAATGTAACAGACGAATTAGTGAAATGTATTTCCTGTCCACTATGTAGAGCAGGGGTATATCACAGCCAAAAATTTGGGATATGTCACCCAACAATGCATCAGACAAATTAGTGAAATGACTTAAAATAACATAAAATACGTAAAAATAAAAAATAATAATCTTGATCTAGGAAGTGGAGTTCCATATGAAGTAGGAGGTTGAGGAGGCGGTGGACGTAGCGATGAAGGTGGAAGCAGCGGTGGAGAAGGAGAAGGTAGCCAACACTGTTTTTTGGTTTTAATAAAAAAATATTTTTGTTGTTGTTTAAATTAGGGTACACAAACTCACTGAAAAAAGTGGCCTAAACGGGTGAAAATGCTCCAAACCCAGACACTATAGCGTGTCTATAACCGGAGAAGCAATTCCTCCCCAGCAAAAAATGCGTACAATGGAGGATGCCAGGGCGGACTGCATGCACCACAAGATGTGCGTCAAACCAGCTAGTCCCAGAGCTGCTACGAGATTTCGCCCATTACCGCACACCACCAGGCCGGGCTTGTGGCTCACTGGCACAAACCACTCATCGGTTTGTTGTTCCATGTATGTCCACAGCTCCTGCGCGGTGTGGGGTTTGTCCCCGAAACAGATAAGTTTTAAAACTGCCTGCTGTCATTTACCCCTGGTTGTGCTAAAGTTGGTGGTGAAGGTGTTACGCTGACCAGATGAGGAGGTGGTAGAGGATGAGGAAGCGGAAAGCAAACTGAAGCACCTGCAATCCTCAGTGGTGGAAGGACATGTGCCAAACTGTTATCCGCCTCAGGCCCAGCCGCCACTGCATTTACCCACTCGCATGACCTTGATTCCATGTGGGGTCGAGGACCTTATTGTCCTCCACATCATCTTCCACCCAGTCTTCATCCCTGCCCTCCTTGTCGGTCTGCACACTGCAGAAAGCCACAGCAGTTGGCACCTGTGTTTCGTCATCATCCGAGACGTGCTGCGGTGGTCCTCCCATGTACTCATCTTGAAACATAAGTGGTTGGGCATCGGTGCACTCAATCTCTTCCACTTCTGGGGCAGGGCTATGTGGATGGCCCTGGAAAACCCTGCTAGAAGAGTCATCAAAAAGCAGAAGAGACTGCTGCATGACTTGGGGCTCAGACTTCTTGGCTGATTTGCAAGGGGGCGAAGTGAAAGACTGATGGACATCGGCTGCAGGTGCCAACTCTGATCTTTCAGCTGGAGACTGGGTGGGAGACAATGTGAAGGAACTGGAGGCACTGTCAGCAACCCAAACTACTATCGCCTGTACTTGTTCTAGCCTCACCATTCGTAGAGCTGCATTATGCCCGACCAAATAACGCTGAAGGTTCTGTCGCCTATTAGCACCTGAGGAATGTGCTTCACTTGTGCGTGTAGCTGGCACAGCTCAACCACGTCCTCTCCCTGCAACAGGAGCTCCACCAGCAGCACCACGACCAAGACCACGTCCCTTATTTGACGCTCTCCTCATTCTTTGCGTTCACCCACCAAACTAACAGATGGTTTATGTTAGGCAAAAAACGTAACCGTCAATACTCAACAATTAAGTTCACTCAGAGTAAGGCAGTGCCAGTGTCATAAAGAGGAAAAATTTCTTGAAGTCACACAATAGTGTGATAGGCAAATTTTCTACAATTACTTCACGGTCACAAAAATTTTTAATTTGTCAACCAACAATGAAACTGCAGTGTTTTTTTTTAAACCTAGAATATTATTGCAGTATTTCAAGCTTGTATTTCACTGTGACAAATGCAGCAAAGGCTGCAAATTTAGTATCTTGCCCAAAATGGGTGTTTTTTTTATAACAGAATATAACAGCAGTCTAGCTGCATCTAACACTTGTATTTCACTGTGACAAATGCAGCAAAGGCCCCAGATGTAGGGTCTTGCCAAAAATGGGTGTTTTTTTAAACCCAGAATATTATTTCAGTATTTCAAGCTTGTATTTCACTGTGACAAATGTAGCAAAGGCCCCAGATGTAGGGTATTGCCAAAAACTGTTGTTGTTTTTTTAAACGCTGAATATTATTGCAGTATTTCAAGCTTGCATTTCACTGTTAAAAATGCAGCAAAGACCCCAGATGTAGGGTTTTGCAAAAAATTGGTGTTTTTTTTTAATAACAGAATATAACAGCAGTATACTGTATAACGCTTGTATTGGACTGTCAGAAATGCAGCAAAGCCCGAAAATGTATTATCTTGCCCAAAATGGGTGTTTTTTAATAACAGAATATAACAGCAGTATCTAACGCTTGTATTTCACTGTGACAAATGAAGCAAAGGTCGCAAATTTAGTATCTTGCCCAAAATGGGTGTATTTTTTATAACAGAATATAACAGTAGTATCTAACGCTTGTATTTCACTTTGACAAATGCAGCAAAGGTCCCAGATGTAGGGTATTTCCAAAAATGGGTGTTTTTTTTAAACCCAGAATATTATTTCAGTATTTCAGGTTATGTGGATATACTAATACCACTAGTGTCCTTAGGACTAAATTACACCTCTTGTTCCTACACCTACTTTCTCACTAAGACTTTTAATGATATCTAACTAATATATTATACTAAAAAATAAATAAAGGTGATTGCTAAAATTGACAGCTGACCTCTCAGCTAACGCTCCTATATATTTCTTGCAATTTTCTGCTATTCCTTCTTAGCTAGGATTAATAACATTGTTTCCCTACTGGCTGCACGCTGCCAGTTACATGTATGGGTACAATGTATCTTTCACTTGCTATTCTATGTGATAGTACTGGCGCTTTGATGAATTAAAACATAAGCAACGCTGCCCCCTGACATGTTTCGCCGAGTATCGGCGTCTTCAGAGGTTAGGGCAGTGTGTGGGCGCGCTCCTTGTTCGGCAATTTGTAATCTCTGTTAATGTGTCATCACGGAAGCATGTTCACTCCCTATCCAATGAAGGTGTGTTTCGTCAGTGGACTTCAATTCTAATTGGTGACCGTGGGGTCCTTCCCCTCCGCTGTCATCACTTACCCGTCCCATCTTCTTCTATTGGTTACAGTCCGTGCGTGTCATCTGCAAGGGCCTCGCATGCGCTAAAACTTAGTCTCCTGCACTGCCGCCCGTGCTGTTAAGCATGTCTTGGGACTTAGTCTCCCTCACTCACGAACTATAACATATATTGGATACTTTATATAACTAGTATTATTTTGATTGCTTCATCATTCTGTCACGGCTGAGGATGGGGGAAATCCTCAGCCGTGTGAAGCCCGGTGATGTTACGGCTGCTTGGCCATGAAGACAGGATTAGGGAGCAGGTCACCTCCTAAACGCATCCCTAACCTGACCCTGGCTCCTAGCTACATGAGCCAACCTTGATGGTAGGAGGGCCCATGCTCCGGAACCTAAAAGTCCCTGCTAGCCCTCAAGATGACCCTCACCTAGGAGCTGAGTAAGACAAGCCCACTCCTCCTAGACACGGAGGAGCAGGAGTCTCAACGGCCAAGCTGCAGGAAAAGGGGAGACATAAACAGCTCTATGGATATGGCAGGTGAACAAAGAGTTCCACCTACCTGCCACAGCCTTGCTGACTGGATCCCTGTGTTAGCAGGGTGCAGATCACAAACGCATCCCCACACAGGGACCCAGATCCATAGCTGCACAAAATCACATATAAAACATCACACGGACATCACACATAACTAGAAATAACTTAAAGCGACATTATGGTTATGACCACAGGGGTGGCTCTTACTGGCAGGTAATAAAGACATGAGGCTGCTCTCAGCTAAGCATGGCTGAAGCGACCTGCAGGCCTGCAAAAGCAGTGAGGCTATATAGGCCAAGAAGCCACACCCCACAGTCGGACACGCCCAGTGCACACACACACTAGGAAGGAGATTAACCCTTCCAACACCAGGGAAGGGAAAACACCACTTAAAGGAGACGTGCACACAATAACATAAAAAGGAAGTGCACACATACACACATCACACAAAACCGCATGCGCAACGTAGCGAGCTGCAATGGCACAGCTCAGCCTGCTACGCTGCCAATACACACTGTTGCCAGCGGCAACCACAGGTGAGGAAAATACCACAGCCCTCACCTGTGATTGAACACCAAAGAGAACCGCTGACAACCGCATGCGGTTCAGGAGTCACGGTCATAGCCATGGCCGTGACACATTCATATGCTTCTTCATTATGCTCTAACCAAATGATAATATTGCTTCTGAATAGCCTCATGCGCCAATCATTGACTTGTTTTACTTTTGGCCATGTATATAATTTTTATACAGGTTTTTTATTTTTGTTGTAATTTATCATTATATTAATGTTTCACACTTTCTGTTAGGCAGTTGGCACCTATTGTTTGTTCTTATTTTATCTGTCATTATAGATTGGCAACTCTATGGCGCCATTCTACGATCACATACTGGTGGCGATTCAACAAAACTACACTCACAGTTTTGATATATTAATTAAGTGTATGATTAACTTATTATTTACATATGGGCCTCCATACATTAAATTGATTAGACTACTATTGGCGATCAATTCCTCTATTTCCATTAATGATACTTTCTCTCCCTTTTTTTTCTTTATTTTTTATTATGAAGAGTTTCTTCTTTTATATTTATTTGTTTATTTACTTTTTCTTTTACTTTTTTTTTACAAAAGGGTCAAATTACAGGAAGGACGAATAGGTAAAGCCTTCATTTAGGCCTTTTGTGCAGGCCTTAGAGGTACTTTACACCCAAAAATGGGAATTTGAAGCCCAAAAATGTAACAGCGGTATTTAATGGTTTTATTTGACTGACAGGAATGCAGCGTAGGCCATTATTAAACGGACGGGCGCTATGGAGTTCACTGTTAAAAGGGTGGACGCTGTGGAGTTCACTGTTAAAGGGGCGGGCACCGTGGAGTTCACTGTTAAAGGGGCGGTCACTGTTAAAAGGGCGGTCACTGTGAAAGTCACTGTTAAAGGGGTGGTCACTATTAAAGGGGCAGCCACTGTAAAAGTCACTGTTAAAGGGGCGGTCACTGTTAAATGGACGGCCACTGTGAAAGTCACTGTTAAACGGGCAGTCACCGTTAAAGGGGCGACCACTGTGAAAGTCACTGTTAAAGGGGTGACCACTGTGAAAGTCACTGTTAAAGGGGAGGTCACCGTTAAAGGGGCAGCCACTGTGAAAGTCACTGTTAAAAGGGCGGTCATGGTCAAACAGGTGGCCACTGTGAAAGTCACTGTTAAAGGGGCGGTCACCGTTAAATGGGTGGCCATTGTGAAAGTCATTGCTATTTAATATAAAATTGCAAAAAAATAAATACCCGAGCAACGCCAGGTCATCAGCTAGTAATAATTATATAATACATGGGAGCAGTATTATAGTAGTTTTAATCTTGTACATAAAAACAGTATTCAATTTTATTCCTTTTCATAAGGAGCGGTAAAACAGACATAGTCTTTTCCACAGAGGTCAATTTTATGTTAGTTACATCCTAGTTCAGAGGAGCAGAGGCAGTGCTATAGTGTTATAGTAGTTATATTCATGTAAAGGCACAGTGAACCAGTGATGTTAATTCTGTTTCAGTACTGACTGAAATTACTCTTGTAATGGTAAGCAGTTTTCAGTAAAGGTTGGTAGATAGATATTGCACAACATGTACAGTACCATGGACTCTGTTGCTGCTATGTATAACAGCTGTTGCTTCACCTTTTGCTTAAGCTCTTATGTTTTTCTGTCCAGAATTGAGTTTTTGTTTGAATAGGAGTTAAAAGCTGAGCTTGTTCTGTTTTTCTATGCTTACAAAAGTGAGGGGCCTTCTGGGCTGGTTGCTATGGCACCTGCATGTCGTAAGAGAGCAATTCCAATTCTCTATGGTATTAACATACTAATAACAGGAAAGTTTTTTTTCTGAGATATTAAAAGGGCTTTTTGGATCCCAACTCTTCAAGAGAAGGACTGTTTCTCTGATATCGCAGTTACTATTATTACTCATAAAGTGGAGTCTGCAAAACTATTCCGACTGACATATTAGATGTATCTGAAAACGTTATATAATGAAATCTAAACATGCTGTATAGTAAATAAATAAATAAATAAATTTTATGTTTGCCTTAAAGGGAAACTATCACTTTGAAAATGCAGACAGACAGCATGTTTATAAAGCAGGAGGAGCTGAGCAGATTGATGTATAGTTTTATGGGAAAACATTCATTAAAACTTGTAATATATTCATTTTAACCTCTTCTCATTCTGGGCTTAGGAGTCACATGGGTCGTCTTAAAGCACTGATAAGAATTCCCACAGGACTCCTAAGCAAAGAATGTGCAGAGGTTTAAATGAACCAAATATAAAAAGGTACATCAATCTGCTCAGTATTTTCATTGTGACATGTTACATTCAACCCCTTTGCTAGCAACGCTGTACATGTATATGCAGTGGGCGCCATGGCTGGCGGGTCTCCACTGTTTCAAATAGCAGAGACCCATGGCTAATGACTCCGACTGGCAATAATGCTGATCACGATCATTAAAGCCTTTAGATGTCTGCATCTAAAGGGTGAAAAAAATGGAAGTTTGCACTTCCAGGCTTCTTACCGACATCCTCTGCAGCCAATGAGGATGCCGGTTATTGATTTCAATATGCTAGGTCTCTCTAAAGAGACCCAGGGTATTGAAGCTGCAATTCTTAATTTGGCCAGCAGGTCAACATAATAAATCAGCAATTCTGTACCAATGTGGATACATAATAAACATAATGGTACAGAATTTTTTTTTTTAAATACAGAGTTTTGAAGGCTCAAACACAAACTACAAAACCATAAAAAAATGGGAAACAAAACTTAAAAAATTTAAAAAATATAAAAGTTTAAATCATCCCCGATAAGACGCACTGGTCCATAAGACGCACCTAGGTTTTAGAGGAGGACAATAAGAAAAAAGATTTTTCATTAGACCTCAGGTCAGACCACCAATCAGACCCCCAATTTTAATCAGACCTCAGCTAACAGCCCCAATCAGACCCCCAATGTTAATCAGACTGCAGCTAACAGCCCCAATCAGACCCCCAATGTTAATAAGACCCCAACAAGACCTCAGCTCAGACCCCAATGTGAATGACCCCCAATCAGACCTCAGATAAGAGCCCCATGCCTCTCATAAGCCCCCATATGTCTCTAATCAGCCCCCAGCAGCCTTTCATCAGCCCCATATGCCTCTCATCAGCCTCCAGCAATCTGATTTCAGCCCCCAGTAGTCCCCATTGACTCTCATATTAGCCCCCATTGCCTCTCATGTTAGCCCCCAGCAGTCCCCATTGCCTCAGATCAGTCCCCAGCAACCCAATATTGCCTCAGATCATCCCCCAACAGCCCCATATTGCCTCAGATCATCCCCCAGCAGCCCAATATTGCCTTAGATCACCCCCAGCAGCCCAATATTGCCTTAGATCACCCCCAGCAGCCCCATATTGCCTCATGTTTTATAAAATAAAAAAACACTTACATCTCCTGCTCCAGACGCTGACGCTCCTCTGCTCCAGTGCTCTTCTTCCTCCTGCGATCGGCTGTGCTATAACCCGACGTGCACAGTGTGAGGTCACAGAGTGTGTAACACCCCAGAGTTGTGTTACTACACGCCTCTACCCCGCTACCCCCTCTACCCCGCTACATGTGCATGTAAAACCATGTTAAATTCAATTGTCTTGTAGTTTTCCAGGTCCACCATCAGGTGGCAGCAATGCATTGGCCAGGTACAAGTCTCAGTTTAGTGTATCTAGGCTGGAATGGATTATTCCAGCTTATCTCCCCCTCTGTGGAGGTTTGGACTGTTCCCACATCCTGCAGCATGGGTGGAGAAGGAAGTTAGAGTCAGTGTAGCATCCCACCTGCTAAGGGAAGGCTATGTGATAGCCTTCAGGAGATCCCCTGCATAGGGAAGACAGCAAGGATCTTCTCTCGGCTGAGACATTGATCAGATTCCCAGACTGAGCACCTGCAGCCTCGGCTGGATGAAGAAAGCAGACAACCTCCAGAGTTCCAAGAAGAAAGCATTCCCTGAGAAACTATCTGTGGGTAAAGTTCAAAGACCTAGGAGAAGCCATTCCTCCTCAGCTAGTCTGACCCCAAGTTTAAAGCAGAAGTTACAGAAAAGTGCAGAAGATTAATTCCTGCCACAGTTACAGAGCCTCCAAGCAGACGTCCTATCCTGCAAGCTCACCACATATCAAGCAGAAGCATTTATTCCTGCCAATGATTGCCAAAACCTGCTGGGACCAGAGACCAAAGCTGTATACTGCTTGGATACAAGTTATCTTCAGTAAAGAAACGTTTGAACTTCATCTAAAGGTCTGGACATCATTTTTGCTGCAAAATTCCTCTATTACTCCTACGATCACTACACTCAACTTTATTGCAAGTGAGCCAGGAGTCCAGCCATACCCAGGTAGGAGACAACGTTGACACAACTACCACCACTCTATAGAGACATTATAGGCCATTACACCACTCTGGCATTCCTAATCTGGGACTTGCGTTATAACACCTTGGAAGGGCCCTGGGGTAGTACCCTGCGCACGCTGCAATTGGCATCACAAACAAATACAGACTATTATTTACCCATATCCTGGCCCACTGCATAAGTGGCGTCAGCGTTACTCCATATCCTGCTCATTGCAAGTGCCCTCATGCTGTGCGCAGCCACTGCACAGACGACAGCAGGGGACCAGGAAGCGGTAAGTACAGAGCCTTCACCACTTCCTGGTCCTCCGGTACTAATGAGCGCTTCCATAATTGAAGCGCTCATTAGTATTCACCCCATAGAACGCAGGGGCATTTTCCCTCACTTTTGCGTCTTATGGGGCGAAAATTACATAAATAACAAAAAATATAAACATCATGGGCATGACCGCATCCGAAAACACCCGAACTATTAAAATATTAAAATATTTTTACAATACGGAGAATGGTGTAACGAAAAAAAAAGGGTCTAAGTGGTCGATTCCCCATTTTTTCATTGCTCTCTTACCCCAAAAAATGTAATAAAATTTGATAAAAAAGTCACACACACACTTCAAAATGGTTCTAATAAAAACTAAAGATCGTCCCGCAAAAAATGACACACAGCTTAGTAGATATAACTATGAAAAAGTTATGGGGGTCCGAATATGGTGATGTAAAATTATTATTATTTTTTTCAAAGTTTTAATTTATTTTTACACTATTTAGACATAAAAAACTATACATATGTGGTATCATTGTAATCGTGCTGACCCAGAGAATGAAGAGTATAGGTCAGTTTTGTCACAAAGGGAATGCCGAAGGAAAAAAAAAACACGCAATCTGGTAGAGGAACTGCGTTTTTTTTTCAATTCCACCGCATTTGGAATTTTTGCCCCGCTTCCTACTAGATTTTATGCCATATTAAATGGTGGCAAGAAAGTACAACTTTTCCCACAAAAAATAAGTTTTCATATGGATAAGTGAACGGACAAATAAAAAAGGTATGGCTCAAGGAAGATAGGGAAGAAAAATGAAAACGCAAAAACTCCGGTATTTTAAGGTTTAATGAGGAACTCCCTCAAAAAAATTTATTCTCTAACTTGGGTACATGATGTAAACTGCAGGGAAGAGTGTTGGTCACATGACACAGCTAAGGATCAGAAAGTAGGTTATAACTAAAAAATACAGTCACTGGTAAGAAGATTACCTGCATTACAATTTAAGTCATGTACCTTTCTAACAGGTCAGAGAATAAAACATTTTGTGAGAGTGCTTCTTTAACACTTGGGGTACGGAAGAATGACACGCTGACACTTGGGGTACAGAAGAATGACACACTGACACTTGGGTATGGAAGAATGACAAAGACACTTGGGGTACTTGGAAGGATGACTCACTGAAACATAAAGAGGACCTTGTCACCACAAAATGTGATGCAATCTGTAGGCACCAGGTTATAGAGCAGGAAGAGTTGAGCAGATTGATATATATTTTTGTGGGGAAAGATTCAGTAAAACTTGTAATTAGAGATGAGGGAATTTTATAAAAAATTTGATTCGCCGGTTCGCCAAATTTTTCAGGAAAAATTTGATTCGATCCGAATATATTCGCGTCAAATTACGTTAAAAACGCCTATTTCCTGGTTGCTGAGAGCCTTTATAGTGGTGTAGAACACTGTGTGTGCCTTGCTGTAACATGCATAAGGAGTCTGTTTTGGTAGTGAAATAATACTGTGAGTATGAACTCAGCCTTACAGATCGATGTTAGTGCCAAGAAGAAGCGCACTCCTTTTACGCCGTCGCCAGCTGATTCCACATCAATGTCTACAGAAGAACCTGTTCTATTAAATGCGTATACAAGTAGAGCCCCACTGACAGAGTGGAGACGGTGTCAGTAGTAATTTTTTGTTGACGTCACTGATTAATTTTCCCTTCCTCTGATCCGTCAGAACAATAACCCACAAAAAACTGATCCTGTCTGTGGAGTATACGCCCTCACTCGGTCAGCATTTGCTCAATAATCCATCAGTATTGCTAATGCCCCAAAAAAATAGGAGTGGATCTAGGGTTGTGCTGTTCTTTTCAAATGTAATTCCTGCACTGCATTATTATTTCCTTTTACCATGTTGTTTCAATGTATTGTTCTCTGCTGCCATCTGCTGGCTGGAATTCATATGCTGCACGCCCTGTTCTTGTTAAATAAAGT